>NC_041219.1:44333864-44351364 GCF_002837175.3 Physeter macrocephalus | reverse complement strand
TCCGCGGCATGTGGGATCTTCCCGGACCGGGGCACGAACCTGCGTCCCCTGCATCGGCAGGCGGACTCTCAACCACTGCACCACCAGGGAAGCCCCATATATTTACTTCTTTTAAGCCATTGTCATATTGTTCTGTGATTAATCTGTAGTGACTTCATGTGTTGATTTTGTTGGCTTTCTTTCTTAGCATTAGATTTCTCTATACGTTTTGGGAATTTTGGTTTGCAGACTTATTTTGAGAGGAAACTTTTGTCTCTGTTTCTCTCTTTTCGCCTCTCTCCCTCTAGATAGTCCTCCCTGTGAGCATCTTTCAGTTGCTGGGTCTTCGAGGCCCCAACCTTGATCCCATTTCATAGCAGTAGCTCAGGTGGTTACTGTTCTGGTATTACTTTGGGCAATGACAGATCCAATGACAGAGCACTGGGAAGTTAGCACAGCCCCTGGTCACAAGGTTTCTATCTCCCTACCTGTACCCACCCCCCACCAGCTTCCAGACCTTCTTTTCACAAGCAGGGGACAAGCCACCCAAGATCCAAGATTTCCAACAGTGAGGCTGGGCCCTCCCCTCCATTTTGTGAGCAGTCCTTGGGGGCACATCAGCTGATTTCTTGGTTGCATTTCCCTCTGTGCATACTCTAAGCATCATCAGTTTTTTCTTTTCTATCTATTTTCAGTCTTCCAGATTATTTTCTTCTCTAGGACCTCTCTTTCATTCTCTTCTTAATTATGGGTTTATTCCCTTTTTATACTTTTTTTTTTTTTTTTTGCAGTACGCGGGCCTCTCACTGTTGTGGCCTCTCCCGTTGCGGAGCACAGGCCCCGGACGCGCAGGCTCAGCGGCCACGGCTCAAGGGCCCAGCCGCTCCGCGGCATGTGGGATCTTCCCGGACCGGGGCACGAACCCGTGTCCCCTGCATCGGCAGGCGGATTCTCAACCACTGCGCCACCAGGGAAGCCCCCTTTTTATTCTTTACTGTCATCTTGGAGGGGTCTCCAGGGGGGAATCGGCTGAATGTGCGTGATCACCTCATCGACTTCAACTAGCAGTCTGTAAAATAATTAAAAACCCTGTTCCTCAGTCTACACAGATTTTGGATGAATGGTTGATTTAAAGACTTTTCTGAAGAAAGGCTAAATGTTGTCACTAGCATATATAACAGAGGAGAGGAAGATCCAAAGGTGATTCCATATGGCTATAGCCTCAGGGACCAGAGTTTAAGAAACCAGGAAGACAGAAGGAAAAGAGGACAGGGAGAGAGTCAACAGAATGGCCCAGACTTCGTGTTTGTCAAGGCCTTCAGTGAGGGGGTAGGAGGAGGAGGAAGGAATGTCAGTCAAGGAGTTTTGCCATGAGGGGCATTGCTCTAAAAGCGGACTCTCGGGGAGGGAAATCTCACCTTCCAGGTGCAACAGACAGGCCAGCAGAAAAGGCTCAGACCTCATTTGTGTTTGGCTCTGGGTGCCCCTTGCTGGGGCACTCCTCCATGAACTCCTGTACCTGAAAGTCATTGACTAACTTGAATAGGAGGCTTAAAGCAGAAAAGCAATGTGACTGGGCTTAGGAATTGCTCTTAGGGAAATCCACAGATGTCCCATCCTTTTATATCTGCTTACCCCAGAAGCTGACAATTGGAGCTCCCCTTTCTCATACATGGGTCCAAATGGAAAGCGTTCCTGGGTATTTTTGGTTTTCAGAGCCGTCTTTCAGCCCTGAGAGGAGGGTTGTCATAAGTCACAGCACGAGTGCTGGTGTCCATCCAGTTACTCCAGCAGCTGGAGCCACACCTATGAGAGGCAGGGAGGCTCTGCCATCAGAATGGCTCGTTGTATACAACGAGGCCCTGGGCTAACAGGACTCACCTGTCTGGACCAGGAGGCGCCCATCTGGCGCTGTTCGTGGTCCTGAACCACAGCTGCTGGTCTTTATTGCGCTCTTCTTCCACTTCCACTGGGGCAGTGGTGACTCCTGTTCAGCCCCTCCCAGGGACTGGGAATCAAGTGAGCAAGGATGTAAGAGATAGAGAGAAGGGAAAAAAAACAGACTGAGCCCTTTGGAGAATCCTGCTGCTGAGACATTTCCAGAGAGAAGAGACTGGGACTATTGTGACCGTCATTCACAGAGTTTTACAGTTACCAAGACATCTGGGAAGTTGGGAAGCACATGACCCCACCATTTCCCACTGATGGTAAATTTATAGATGAGGATAGAGACATGGGACTGTGAATTGCTGGAGTTCAGGTTTCATGCTGGATTCCCCTATTGCCTCGCCAGTGTATATGGCAGGTGTTCAACAGGTGTTGGTGGAATTGATAAGATGGGTGTAAGAGAAAGAGTGTGAACTAGATACTTAGAATAAGTTTTGCTTTCATCCCTGCCCTGAAGGAGGGCAAAGGGGCTAACATTTGAGATTCAGCTGTTTCAGCCATTTGATACTAGATTCTTTAGTTTAATCCTCATGAGAGATTTATCACGAATTTCCCAGTCAAGAATCAGACTCATAGAGGCAAGCCTCCTGAATGAGATCCCATTACTCGTATGTGGGTGAGTCCAGGGCTCAAACCCAGGTCTTGCTGACTCCAAAGGCCATGCGTTTCCCATCATCACTGGCTACTTTCTTCTTTTGCAAGGAGAGAGACATAAATTCCACAAGGGAAAAATGGGCTTGCAGTCTGTACAAGCATCTTGTTTGATGTCTGGAGATCATGTTAAAAGGTTAGAGAGCTGGTTTTGTGATGGCAACTATTGCCGATCAGGGTTTGGGGTCAGGAGCTTAGGTCTAGGGTTGGGGGTGGAGGGAGAGTATGGGCTCAACCCTCAGCAGGGCCCAGGGTTTTCCCCTACCTCAATGCCTCATGCATGTTCCAGCTTTGGACAGCAAAAGTAATGAGTAACTTCCAATGACGGAAGAAGTCATTAGGAGAGCCAAGAAAGACACAACAGATCTGGCAAGGGAACAAGATATGGCTCAGGTGATGTGGTATGAGGCTTGGTCTAAGCTACAGCCAGGTGGTTTTCTCCAGCTCCTGGATGAATCACCTTGGCAGTCACCCAGACTTCAATCAGATCCAAAGGTGCAGCCAACTCTGGATCCGTGTCAGGCCAGCTCTCTCCTCATGTCACCAGAGAATGGAGTTTTTTTCTAGTCTACAGGGAGCTTATCTTTTTTTCTTTTTTTTTTTGCGGTACGCGGGCCTCTCACTGCTGTGGCCTCTCCCATTGAGGAGCACGGGCTCCGGATGCGCAGGCTCAGCGGCCATGGCTCACGGGCCCAGCTGCTCCGCGGCATGTGGGATCCTTCCAGACCGGGGCACGAACCCGTGTCCCCTGCATCGGCAGGCGGACTCGCAACCACTGCGCCACCAGGGAAGCCCAAGGGAGCTTATCTTGATTACACTTTGTCCACTTGAGTGCTGCTCTCCACTAGTGCTGCTAATCCACTAAGCATGGACTATGCTGCCCTATGAACTGTCTTCAAAAAGTACCCTTAGAGGAGGATGTGAGGTTGTCTTCCAAAGGATCTATAGACAAGCTTTGAAGTACTTATGGAGCCAGTGTCCCCTTTGCTGTGATCTTCCCTCCTCCCCCACATTGGTGGGAACCGCAGGCTTCCATGGCCAATAGGACCAGGTGTGGACACCTGATGCAAGCAGAACCAATCAGATTCTCCCTTCTGGAGACTTAGACTTAAGAGGCAGTGGTTCTCCTAGGTGAGCTTTGGCTGCTGGACCTGGAAGGTCAGAGAGCCCTGGGGCTGTGTGGGCCATTTTGGGACAGGCATGACAGTCCTTGTGCAGAGAGAGACACCAGACTGATGGGGATGGAATGAAGGAACTGCAGAAGGAGAAGCAGAAACAGAAAAGGACGAGGCGGACAGAGGCACTGCCTGGGGGAGGACAGCCTGCAGGGAACACGGACATTGTGGGGCTGGTGCCAGGTCAGCACAGAGTTCGGAATAACAGCATAGTGGAAAGTGAGGCCTGGCGCTTCCAGCTCTCTCCCTGCCATTTGCTTACTCCATTCCCAATGAGGGGAACGGATGAAGGAGAGTTTTATTAGGGGGTATGAATTTGTAATAATTGTTTAAGCATTTGCTACTTAGGAGAACATGGATTTGCAAGGGATATTCATTAGGTATTAGATGCTTGAAGCATCCTTTTAAAGCACAGTTCCTCAAAGGTTTCACACCACACATCAGCAGTTTGTAGTATTAAAAAAAAAAAAGCAGAGTTTCATCAATGATTTTAAATTACAAGATAAAACAGTATTTTAAACGTTAAGAATAATTTCGTATCGGTAAGAGCGCCTTCCTGCCCTTCCCGCTGCGCTTTGCGGGCTTTTTGTCTTTAGGCTAGGGGTGGAGCAATCAGTGGGTTCCACCCCCCAGCCACACTGTGATTGGTTTAGAAGTGGCCATGTGACCTGAGCCCGTCCAATCACTGTGAATCTCAGGACTTTTTCTGGGAATTTGGGGACACAGCTACTCTGTTCGACTGGACTGTGTGGGTTGAACGTGTGGGGACTGGTTCTGTTGTAACCATTTTCTACCACAAGGGAAGCTAGCCTGAAAAGAAGCCACTAAAAGGAGGAGGACAGAGCCAAGGCACCTGCGGTGAAATGGAGCCAGAGCCCTGACATCACAAATGATCTAATTAGTTCCACTTATTGTTTAATCCACTTGGAACTGGGTTTCTGTCGGCCCTGACTAAAAGCATACTGACCTGTATACTGTTGTTTTTTCTCACAGTATGCAGAATAGATGTGCATTTAACTTCACTGGGATTAGATGATATCTGGTTTTGTTTTGTTTTGTTTTTTACTTCCTTTAACCCTGAATCAAGGTCCAGCTGCATTTTGTTGACCATAAATGCTTTTCTGTGAATAAAGCAGCGTGTAAAAGAGCAACCTCTTTTATTCACAGAGCAGAGTCCTTGCTTATGGCAGCCATGGCTGCTCCAACTCTGGCACCGATCCCAAAGTGCCATTTCTAGCACATGACTCACAAAATAAATAATCTATAACTGAGAAGCCTCTTATCATACTTTGGCACGACCAACAAAATGACAAGCCAGGCAGCATTTTTTCCTTCATATTTGAACCCCATATATGCCAAGGGCTTGCTTCATACCCCACACGTGAGCAGTTTTGGCTTGCTGAAAAGCAAAGTATCCACTGGCATGTGTACGCACTAATTGCTCTTCTACTTTGTGTATTCTTAATGTTGTGCAATGTCTAACAATGTAATCTGATAAAGGAATTTCGTCAATAGTCCCTTTGGCTCTCTCTCCAAGAATAGTCTTTATCATTGTTTTTGCAGCTGGTTTATAGCCTTCTTGGTAATTTTGTGACTGACTTTTATGTGCATTTTATGTACATTTTTAAAGGAGGGCAGCAGCTTAGAGCGATCCCTCGGTAGCTTTGGTCTCCTCTGCACTTTTACTAACAAGTATAATTAATCTTATGTTAGAAAGCATTATTTTGTATTTGTTCTGGAAAAACTGGATTGTTTGCTTTGGGGGAAGATAATGGAGCCCTTTTTATGGCTTCAGACTACTATTTACCAAAGTTTTCATTTTAACGGTAACGTTGAGGGCTAGGAGCAATGGACTGCTGGTCAATTACATGAAATTTTCAAATATTTTTCATTGAACTTCTACTCACAATTTTCATTTATGGCTATATGTGTAAAAATCATTGCCCCAGAATGTCTGTCTTAGAATACACAGTTTAATATTTCATAGATACACCGGCGAACTATTTATTCATTATGCTTACTGTGTTCTTCTGATGATTTATGCTGCCATTTCATCATTACTTTACATTTTGAAGAACCTCTTTCAAGGCACTGATCCATTTTTGGGAAATGGAGATAAAATGCAACATAACAGTAACCACAGAAATTCAAAAATAGCAAAATATAAACAACTTGCAAGTGAGACGCCCTCTGCCAGTCTGATTCTCGTTCCTTTCTAGGCAATATATCTCTTCTAACTGGTAGCTTTTAAGATTTTATTTTTGTTCCTGATGTTCTGAAGCTTCACAATGGCATTTTTTTGGTGTGTGTGAAAGAGTGAGAGAGATGGGCGGGGGTGGAAGCAGATGGGTGAGAGCAGGCAAGCCTTTGAACAAATATATCATGATCGAGAGACCATTAATACTTTGTCTGAAGTCTCTTTCCCTCAGTTCTCACCTTTCTCTAGAAACATTTTGCTTTTTCATTGGCCAAGAGGTGGCTGGTAGGTAAGGTGTGTAAGGAACACGCCAGGCAGGTGCATGCTGTGCCTATGCTGTGCTGAGCTGGGACACTGATGCCAACTTCTGCCAGGCTGTGGCCTCTGTCCTTTTAAGGGGAGCTACGATAGAAAAATCATCTAGAAATAGTGTTGACAAATGGAACCTCTTTCGAATTATCATACCTCTTTCCCTTTCCTGGGCTTATTTATTGGCTCAGACTTTCACAAAGAAGTTAGCTAAACTATTAGAGGAATGCAAATCAAAACTACAAAGAGGTACCACCTCACACCAGGCAGAATGGCCATCCTTGAAAAGTCTACAAACAACAAATGCTGGAGGGTGTGTGGAGAAAAGGGAGCCCTCCTGCAGTGTTAGTGGGAATGTAAATTGGTGCAGCCACTCTGGAAAACAGTATGAAGAGTCCTCAAAAAGCTAAAAATAGAGTTGCCATATGATCCAGCAATCCCACTCCAGGGTATATATCCAGACAAAACTATAAGTCAAAAAGATACGTGCACCCCTATGTTCATAGCAGCACTGTTCACAATAGCCAAGACATGGAAACAACCTAAGTGCCCATCGACAGATGAATGGATAAAGATGTGGTACATATATACAATGGAATACTACTCAGCCATAAAAAAGAATGAAATAATGCCATTTGCAGCTACGTGGATGGACCTAGAGTTTATCATACTAAGTGAAGTAAGTCAGAAAGAGAAAGACAAATACCATATGATGTCACTTATATGTGCAATCTAAAATATGGCACAAGTGAACTTATCTACAAAGCAGAAGCAGACTCACAGACATAGGGAACAGACTTGTGGTTGCCAAGGGAGAAGAGGGCTGGGGCAGGGATGGATTGGGAGTTTGGGATTAGCAGAAGCAAACTATTATATATAGAATGGATAAAACACAAGGTCCTACTGTATAGCACAGGGAACTATATTCAATATCCTGTGGTAAACCATAACAGAAAAGAATATGAAAAAGAATGTAAAACTGAATCACTTTGCTGTACAGCAGAAATTAACACAACACTGTAAATCAACTATACTTCAATAAAATAATTTTTTTAAAAAAGTTGGCTAAGCACAGTGATACGATAATGTGATGGCCATCAGGGCTACCTTAGAACATTCCCATTATCCTTCTTCCAGCCCTTGGTGAAGTTTCACTTTCCGACACCTTTGAGGTTAGGTGTGAGCATGTAATTTGCTTTGGCCAATGAGATGTTAGCAAAAGTGACACATCATTTCCTGGCAGAAGCTTTAAGATCGGGAGAGTAATGTGCAGTGTCCCTGCCAGGTTCCTAAGTGATCAGGTGGAGGCGCGGTGGCATCTGCCTGCATCCAGGAGGCTGGCACGGATTGTGGGATAGAGTGTTCCCTACCCCCTACCATGCACGGTGAACATAAGCAAGAAAAAGCCTTCACTGATTTTTTTTTAATCTTTTTTTTTTTTTGGAGTAAAATGGCTTTACAATGTTGTGTTAGTTTCTGCTGTTCAATGAAGTGAATCAGCTATATGTATGCCTATATCCCCTCCCTCTTGGACCTCCCCCCGCCCCGACCTAGGTCATCACAGAGCACCGAGCTGAGCTCCCTGTGCTATACAGCAGGTTCCCACTAGCTATCTGTTTTACACATGGTGGAGTATTTATGTCAAACCTAATCTCCCAGTTCGTCCCACCCTCCCCTTCCCCCCATGTCCACATGTCCGTTCTCTACATCTACGTCTCTATTCCTGCTCTACAAATAGGTTCATCTGTACCATTTTTTTAGATTCCGCACGTATGCGTTAATATATGATATTTGTTTTTCTCTTTCTGACTTACTTCACTCTGTATGACAGACTCTAGGTCCACCCACCTCTCTACAAATGACCCAATTTCGTTCCTTTTTGTGGCTGAGTAATATTCCATTGCATATATGTGCCACATCTTCTTTATCCATTCATTTATCATTGGTCATTTAAGTTGTTTCCATGTCCTGGCTATTGTAAATAGTGCTGCAATGAACATTGGGGTACATGTGTTCTTTTAAATTATGGTTTTCTCAGGGTATATGCCCAGTAGTGGGATTGCTAGGTCATGTGGTAGTTCTAGTGGGATTGCTGGGTCATATGGTAGTTCTATTTTTTGTTTTTTAAGGAACCTCCATACTGTTCTCCACAGTGGCCGTATCAATTTACATTCCCACCAACAGAGCAAAAGGGTGCCCTCTTCTCCACACCCTCTCCAGCATTTATTGTTTCTAGATTTTTTATGATGGCCATTCTGCCTGGTGTGAGGTGATAACTCATTGTAGTTTTGATTTGCATTTCTCTAATAATTAGTGATGTTGAGCATCTTTTCATGTGCCTCTTGGCCATCTGTATAAGACTTCACTGATTTAAGCCACTGAGATTTCAAGGACTGATTGTTCCTGCAGCATAACTAGCCTCTTCTGACCCAAACAGGTGGGTGCGCATATAAATAAAGAACATGGATCCCGTTGCCAGGCTCGCTTTCTGAGAGCTTCCCCTGATTGGTGCCCCGCAGAATCCCATGAGCGGGCCTACCCTCACCCCCCACCCCCGACTCCCCAAGGCCTTCTTTTTTACAGAGACGCACACTCCTATATTTTCAAGCTTTCATTATTCTAGTCGCTATTCTTTCATTTTCTGTTTGCCAATCACACATCCCAAATCAGGAATATTCTCAGTACATCACTTTATTGGTATGGATTTTCATCAAGCAAAAATAATCTCAACAGCATTTTTTTGTTTTTACAAAAACTGAAGCTAATGTTGGGCCTGAAGTCTCCCGTGGTAATTAAAATACAAGGATCTGTGCAATATTCATAGATTTCCAGTGTGCGGCGCTGCTGCGCAGTCGGCCGAGTCCCTGGCATCGCCGAGCCCAGAGCGAACCTCGCTCTGCCCTGATAGCGGTGGGGATGTCGCGGGGCGCGGGGCCGGCTGCGGCCCGGGCTCGTTGGAGAAAGGCGGACGCCCACCCCGGCCCCCGCGCACCCCAGGGGCCCTCCTGGCCGGCCTCCGCGCGCCGTCCGCGCCCGCGACTCGCCATCGTCCCCCCTCGAGCGGCGGCCGGAGCAGCAGCGAGCGGGGGATCTGGCACCGCTTCCAGGGCCGAGACCGCGCGGCTGGAGGGAGGATGGAGCTGCAGCGAGAGGCTGGCTGGGCTGTCGGAAGGCAGGTTTACGAAGAGGCTGGCGTCAGAGGAAAATTAGGGAGACGCCTGGACAGATTTGAGCGGCACCAAGACTCCAAGTTGTTAACCTTTTAAGAATAGGATTGCCGCTAAAAATTGAGTGCTGTTACACTGCCGGAAAATCGAGGCCACGGTTTAGAAAACGAAATCTTATGCCGTAAACGCAGCGCAGCACATATGTTTATGTTCTTACCGTCACTGAAATATGAGAAGATTGGGAGAGATTCTGTGAATATGGCAAAGGGTAGAATGATTCCACGTGGAAGATGCAATCACAGTTCCCATATATCTGGAGAGAGAGAGCTGAGTTGTTTTCGAGCCATGCAAACGCCACGCCCCTTCCCTGCAGACCGTTTGTTTGCGACTCTGTACAGACCTCAGGGTTACACCGAGTGTAAGAGGAGAGTAAGCATCTGACACCGTGCACAGTGTCAGCCGAGAGAAGCGGCTTTATTATCCTTGGCAAACATCTGAATGACACTTGAAAACGAATTTGCCATGCCGGGATTTCAAACAATTTGCACGTTTCCCAGATGCTTTGAAATCCTCTTTAAAAAAAAAAAAAAAGTGTAAATTATTTTAATAGGCCAAAGCCATGTGGATTAAAAAAATGTTTATGTGTCTTAACTGTGCCTTACCACCACCTTGTGTTTTTTGAGTGTCATTTTCTTCACGGCATTCAATTTTGGGGGGTCGGGCTTCCCTGGTGGCGCAGTGGTTGAGAATCTGCCTGCTAATGCAGAGGACACGGGTTCGAGCCCTGGTCTGGGAGGATCCCACATGCCGCGGAGCAACTAGGCCCGTGAGCCACAACTACTGAGCTTGCGTGTCTGGAGCCTGTGCTCCGCAACAGGAGAGGTCGCAATAGTGAGAGGCCCACGTGCCGCGATGAAGAGTGGCCCCTGCTTGCCACAATTAGAGAAAGCCCTCACACAGAAACGAAGACCCAACACAGCCAAAAGTAAATAAATAAATAAATAAATAAATAAATAAGAAGACCCCAAGATCCCTATTTCTAAAAAAAAAAGAAAAAAATTTGGGGGGTCCATTTGACATCAGCCTGTGGTTTGTTTTCTAATGGTGGCTTCTCCAAGTCAGATCCACTTCCTTGTGGGTACATTTCCCCCCGTTTTCTCTTTCATAGCACTTGCATATTTACCACTCCTTCTATGGGGGGAACTGGTGAAAATGCTCATTCCTGGGTCTCAAGAAATTTCCATCAATTCCAAAACTTGTTTCGTAGGGTCACCATCTTAACTCATAGATTTCAGATTTGGACTGGTGTTGTATTGTGCAGTATTTATTATGGCAAATGATTTCACTTGCTCTTTTCAAGAATTTGTCGGGCTTCCCTAGTGGCGCAGTGGTTGAGAATCTGCCTGTCAATGCAGGGGACACGGGTTCGAGCCCCGGTCCGGGAGGATCCCACATGCCGCGGAGCAACTGGGCCAATTACTGAGCCTGCGCGTCTGGAGCCTGTGCTCCGTAACAAGAGAGGCCTTGATAGTGAGAGGCCCGTGCACCGCGATGAAGAGCAGCCCCCGCTTGCCGCAACTCGAGAAAGCCCTCGCACAGAAACGAAGACCCAACACAGCAAAAATAAATAAAATAAATAAATTTAAAAAAAAAAGAATTTGTCAACTCATTTGCCTCTGTTTTCACAACTAATATTTTGTCACTAGCTACCTCCTATGACTATTTCCTTTAATAACTCAAGAGCAATTTAACGCAAAGTGCAACTCTACAGAGCTGGGGACTTTTAGGGGGGTGTTGTTAACAAAAGGCAGTTTTCATCAGAAGTTGTATTTACTACTTGCTGTCAGTGTAGTCTGCATGACTAGTTGACTAAGGGACTCTTGTAAGCTTAGTTTCTTGCTGGCCCACTGTTGCAGACCTATCAGATCGCACAGAGCGGGACCTCAGATTGCTCCCTCTTCGCAAAGCTCTTCATAGATACTATTTCTCACAAACTAATTTTGGGGGCACTGTAATGTGCTCTGAATTAAGGATTTTTTGTCTTCTTTCTACCTTTATACTTACTTGAAAGCTAGAATCCTATCCAAAATACACAGGTACCTGTTCTGAAATTCCTGCACTTCCCCCAACCAGGCTGGAAATGAGGTAGGAGGAAAATCCTTTGAATAAGGTGTGGGATGGGAGAGTGAGAAAGATCATCCTGTAGGTAGATTAAACTTTCTGCAAATATTGCAACTGATAGTTTATAAAAAGGTAAAAAATAAATATGGCTAAAATATTTTTGTCCAAGTTGTTAACCTTCTAAAAATATAGTTGCTACTAAAAATTGAGCACTGTTACACTTAAGGAAAATTGGTACCACTGGTTTGGAAACGAGGTCTTAAGCCATAAATGTAGCTGAACTAAAGATGAACTTTAGTTCACAAATTAATGCTGTTAAAGGAAGGAGTCAAGGGACTTCCCTGGTGGGTAAGTGGGTAAGACTCCACACTCCCAATGCAGGGGACCCAGGTTCGATCCCTGGTTGGGGAACTAGATCTCACGTGCATGCCGCAACTAAGGAGTCCACCTGCGGCAACTAAGACCCAGCACACCCAAAGAAAGAAAGATAGATAGAAAGAAAGAAAACTTTTAAAAAAAGAAGAAGAAGAAGAAGAAGAAGTCAAGTAGAAAACAGCTTTTAACCATAGACATAGTTTCATTCTAAATCATCTAGTGCATGCGATCAGATATGGTCATCCAGAAGTCCGCAATTTTTCTTTGTACAGAAAGTAATTTATTCTGGATTTTTTTTAAAAAAGCAAACATTGAAAATCCCACAGAATCCCATAGAAAATCCCCTTTTCTATAAATCTTTAATGGACCAAGATTTTTTTCTCTCAGTAATCCCTCAAATTTCGATATATACCCACACAGCAGAGACACTAGATTGTTTCTGTATAAGACTGCTTCCATCTGAAATACTGTCATAAGCACTTGGGGTTTACCTTGTACGTGGTATTCTTAGAGGTAGTGATGCATGACCCTATTTTATATACTCTTGAACTCTTAATCTGACACATAAAATATGTATAGTATTGATGTTAACCATCTCTCAAAAATTACAATTTGTTATAAAATAGTCTTTGGTCATTTGGGCTAAGTAGTGTCATTTGGGTCAGGATTTTTTCAATTCCATTGAACAAACAACTGTGTTTAACCTAAATAGACATTTCTCCAGAGAAGACACACAGATGGCCAATAGGCATGTGAAAAGATGCTCAACATCGCTAATTATTAGAGAAATGAAAATCAAAACTACAGTGAGGTACCACCTCACATCAGCCAAAATGACCATCATTAACAAGTCTACAAATAACAAATGGTGGAGAGAGTATGGAGAAAAGGGAACCCTCCTACACAATTGGTGGGAATGTAAATTGGTGCAGCCACTATAGAGAACGGTATGGAGCTTCCTCAAAAAACTAAAAATAGAGTTACCATATGGTCCAGTAATCCCACTCCTGGGCATATTATCCAGACAAAACTATAATTCAAAAACATACATGCACCCCTATGTTCATAGCAGCACTATTTACAATAACAAAGACATGGAAACAACCTAAATGTCCATCAACAGATGAACGGATAAATAAGACGTGGTACATATTTACAATGGAATACTATTCAGCCATGAAAAAGAATGAAATAATGCCATTTGCAGCAACATGGATGGACCTAGAGATTATCATACTAAGTGAAGTCGGAAAGAGAAAGACAAATACCATATGATGTCACTTACATGTGGAATCTAAAATATGACACAAATGAACTTATCTATGAAACAGAAACAGACTCCCAGACATAGAGAACAGACTTGTGGTGGTCAAGGGGGGAGAGGGGTGGGGGAGGGAAGGATTGGGAGTTTAGGACTCACAGATGCAACCTGTTATAGATAGAATGGATAAACAGCAAGGTCCTACTGTATAGCACAGGGAACTATATTCAATATCCTATAATAAACCATATGGAAAAGAATATGAAAGAGAATATATAACATATATATACCTGAATCACTTTGCTGTACACCAGAAACCAACACAACATTGTAAATCAAAAAAAAAATTGTCTTTATGTTACTTGCAAAATTTTGGAGTCTTCTGTTCATATAAGCAACAGAAGGCTTTAAAATTGTCACACTTTGAATTAGTGGTTCTTGTTCACTATGCTTCTGGACCCCCATTTAGCAAAGTTAGACCCCAAACAGATTTATTTTTCCTAAGAGAATCACCCAAAAATTTCAGGCTAGAAAAGTCAAAACTACTATAGACAAACTATCTCAATCCTTCAAAATTTGCAGTGTTGGGACTGTCATTTGTGGTTTTTGTGTGGTGGCTGAGTGAAATTGGGCAGCGAATTTTGCACTCCTAAGTGCCTTCCAAATAAAAACACAGAAAATAATTTGTTATTGTAAATTAAGACTTGCAGACATGAAGTAGAAACTGTCCTACATGTTTTGTAAACAGGTGACATTTTTGCCACTGGAGGGGAAGGGGGAATGGAAAGGAAGGGGGAATGGAGAGTTAGTTTTTAATGAGTACACAGTTGCAGTTTGGGAAGATGAAAACATTCTAGACATGGTCGGTGGTGATGGTCGCACAACAATGTGAATGTATTTAATGCCACTGAATTGTCCACTTAAAAATGGTAAATTTTATGGGAGTTCCCTGGTGGTCTAGTGGTTAGGACTTGGTGCTTTCACTGCTGTGGCCTGGGTTCAATCCCTGGTCGGGGAACTGAGATCCCTACAAGATTAAAAAAAAAAAAAAAAGATAAATTTTATGTTGTGTATATTTCACCACAATTTCAAAAAAGGCCTTCTGTGTCCTGGCTTCACTGCCACCTCAGCCCCTTAGCCCTCAGGTCACCTTCCAGCGGCATCAGCGAGCTGTACTTCTGACCACACCCCTCCTACCCCTGCCTCTACTTGCTTCTGCATCGTTGCTGTGCTCGGCTCCTTGTCTGCAGTGCCTTCCTCTTCCTCTTCACCTGGTCCAGCTCCCGCCCTCCCCGCCCTGCCCCATCTTTCTGAATTAGGAAGAGGACAGTCAGGAATCACAGCCTTATGAAAATCAGCTTTGGGAATCCATTCGTGATCTAGGTCCCCCCCCCGCCGCCCCACCCTTTTTATCTGCAGTTAAGTATTCAGTAAGTCAGAATGTGCCTGGGCAGGTTCTGGGGCCCCTGGAATTCTTGGCATTCACCTTGGACCTGTGTGGCCCTAGCGGTTCTGATGCAAACTTCCCCCTGGTTTCCGAAGCCTCACGCCCTGCCTGCCTACTCCCCTCCACAGCACTTCCAGCGGAGAGGGGGCGAGGCTCCAGTCTGTCCAGGCGTCAGGGTCCTGGGAAGTCCTGAAAGATGTTATGAACTGAATGCTTGGGTTTTCCTAAAATTCTCATGTTGAACACCGTCCCCTACCCGCTACCCCACCAGCCATGTGATGGTATCAGGAGGTGGAGCCTTTGGGAGGTAACTAAGATTAGCTGAGGTCATGAGGGTTAGTGCCCTTATAAGAGTCCCCACAGAGCTTGATTCCTCTCTGCCCTCAGGCATGTGAGGCTACGACAAGTCAACCGTCTGCCACCATGAAGAGGGTCTCACCAGAACCCAGCCATGCTGGCACCCTGATCTCAGACTCCCGGCCTCCAGCATGGTGAGAAATAAATTTATATTATTTATAAGCCATCCAGTCTATAGTACTTTGTTATAGCAGGCCAAACAGATTAAAACAACAGAAAACCATGCCATCTTGGGATACGGAGTTTAAAGAATATAGAGTCATGAAGCGTGAAATTTGGCGCTAAGCCAGGCCCATCTCTTCTCCTGGATTCTGGCAAAATTAGACACTGTTGACCCCTGGTTTTGAAGGGACCAGCGTCCAGCAAGACTGGGCTGTTATCACCCATCAGTCACTGCAGCCAGAAGCACAGGTTGGTAACACTCAGTCCTTAGGCTTTGAGGTATTAAAAGCAGAAGAAAAACTCGTCTTGATAGAAAAGATCCGAGGAGGGAGAAAAAAGGAGAGCGCTCTCTCTAGGTGAACATGACTTCAGTTCTTCAACTTCGGGCTGCTTACCTGGAGGAGCTGCGTTCTGTGTTCTGTCTCTTCTTGGCCCGTGGGAGGCACCACCTGGTCCCGGGGCAGCACTTTGCAGAGGGTTGGCCCCTACCCTCCCTGACGGGCTCCTTGTAGACTGAAGCGGTGGCTCCGGTGGTGGGGCCTTATTAGACTGTGCCTGGGGCAAGGTCCACCCTTGAGAGGGCCTGTGGAGAAATGATGGCTTCGAGACTTTTCTTTCTTAATAACTTCTGTGACTATATAAACAACAGTCGCTCATTGTAGGCAATTTGAAAAGCAGAGATAATTTGCGACAGAAAACGACTCATATTTCCACCTAGAGAGAGTGAGCATTTTAATTTTACTTTTTATTGGTTAAACTTCTTATTTTAGTTCCAACTTACAGAAAGTTGCATATAAAGAGCATCCAGGGGGGTGGAGTCACGATAGCGTACTAGGAGGACGCAGAATTCGGGTCTCCTCACAACTAGGGCACCTACCAGGCACCGGTGGGGGACCACGGACACCGAAGGGGACGGGAGGAACCCCCAGCGACCGGGTAGGACGTGGGGCCTGGGGGGAGTGAAGCGGGGGAGAAGTGGAGGCAGGATGGGACTGGCGCCCCTGAGGGGCGGCTGGGGGAGGGGAGGAGTTCCTACACCCAGAGGGACCCACCCACGGTTAGGGGTCCAATGGCGAGGGGGGAGACCCTGAGGGGATGGCAGGGGAGGGGCACGAAGGAGCAGAAGGGAATGGGGCCAATGCTTTCCCTGTCCACTTAGGCACCGGGAAGCCGGTTGGGCTCCCGGGCCTAATCCTCTGCCCTCGGAGCCTCCCCGTTGCCGTGCGGGGCCCAAGCCCCGCCCCTACACCTCCACCCAGGGCCCTACCTCTGCACTCGGAGACCCCCTCCAAGGAGCTGGGCCTAAACCCCACCCACACACCCTCACTCAGGGCCTTACCTCCAAACTCCGGAACCCCACACCACAGACGCCCTTCTTTCCCGGTGCTGCCTCTCCCCTTCAGCACAGGTCCTAAGCAAAGGTCCCGCCCCACGCTCAAACGTCACCCCCCCAACCCGCCTAGGTCCCGCCCCACCCTAAACCCCACCCCTGCCTAAGTTCCACCCCCACCTAAACTCCGCCCCCATAGCCAAGACTTTTTTCTTTTCTTTTCTTTTAGATTGGGGTTCTGTTTTACCTTGTTGATTCATTGTTGTTGATTCGTTTATATTTTTATTTTTCCTAATAAATCTTTTATTTTTCTAATTTTATTTTATTCTTTATGCTTTGTTAGTGATCTCTCCTTTTGGCTTGTTCCCCCCCACCCTTTTTTTTTCCCTTTTCTGTTGTGCTTTTATTTTACCTTGTTGCAGTTATTTCAATTATAGTTTTATTTTTCCTGATATATTTTTTATCTTTCTAATATTATTTTGTTTTTCATTCTTTGATATTGTACTGCTCCTTTTTTTCTTTCTTTCTTCCTTTTTTTTTTTACCATGCCACAGAGCTTGTGGGATCTTGGTTCCCAGGCCGGAGGTCAGGACTGAGCTCCTGTGGCGGGAGCTCCAAGTCCAAACAGCTAGACTAACAGAGAACCTCAGACCTCAGGGAATATCAATCAGAGTGAGGCCTCCCAGAGGTCCTCAACTCAGCACCAAGACCCAGCTCTATCCAACTGCCTGCAAACTCCAGTGCTGGACCTCTCAGGCCAAACAACCAGTAAGACAGGAATACAGCACCACCCATCAAAAAAAAAAAAAAAAAGAAAAGAAAAAAAATCTGTTATAGGAGAAGGAGTAAGGTAAAAACCTACAAGACCAAATAAATGAAGATGAAACAGGCAACCTACCTGAAAAAGAATTCAGAGTAATGATAGTAAAGATGATCCAAAAGCTCGGAAACAGAATGTAGAAAATACAAGAAACATTTAACAAGGATCTAGAAGAAATAAAGAGCAAACAAACAGTGATGAA
>NC_041219.1:44333405-44333799 GCF_002837175.3 Physeter macrocephalus | reverse complement strand
GATGGAGAAAATATAAGAAACATTTAACAAGGATCTAGAAGAACTAAAGAGCAAACAAACAGTGATGAACAACATAATTAGTGAAATTAAAAATACTCTAGAAAGAATCAATAGCACAATAACTGAGGCAGAAGAACGGATAAGTGAGCTGGAAGATAAAATGGTGGAAATAACTGCCAAGGAGTAGAATAAAGAAAAAAGAATGAAAAGAATTGAGGACAGTCTCAGAGACCTCTGGTACAACCTTAAATGCACCAACATTTGAATTATAGGGGTCCCAGAAGAAGAAGAGAAAAAGAAAGGGTCTGAGAAAATATTTGAAGAGATTATAGTCAAAAACTTCCCTAACATGGGAAAGGAAATAGTCGATCAAGTCCAGGAAGCACAGAGAGTA
>NC_041219.1:44331731-44332496 GCF_002837175.3 Physeter macrocephalus | reverse complement strand
ATCATATCAAGTATCTTTTCTGACCACAATGCTATGAGACTAGATATCAATTACAGGAAAAAAAAAACTGTAAAAAATACAAACTCATGGAGGCTAAACAATATGCTACTAAATAACCAAGAGATCACTGAAGAAATAAAAGAGGAAATCAAAAAATACCTAGAAACAAATGACAATGAAAACATGATGACCCAAAACCTATAGGTTGCAGCAAAAGCAGTTCTAAGGAGGGAAGTTTATAGCAATACAATCCTACCTCAAGAAACAAGAAAAATCTGAAATAAACAACCCAACCTTACACCTAAAGCAATTAGAGAAAGAAGAACAAAAAAACCCCAAAGTTAGCTGAAGGAAAGAAATCATAAAGATCAGATCAGAAATAAATGAAAAAAATGAAAGAAACAATAGCAAAGATCAATAAAACTAAAAGCTGGTTCTTTGAGAAGATAAACAAAATTCATAAACCATTAGCCAGACTCATCAAGAAAAAAGGATAAGACTCACATCAACAGAATTAGAAATGAAAAAGAAATAACAACTGACACTGCAGAAATACAAAGGCTCGTGAGAGATTATTACAAGCAACTATATGCCAATAAAATGGACAACCTGGAAGATATGGACAAATTCTTAGAAAAGCACAACCTTCTGAGACTGAACCAGGAAGAAATAGAAAATATAAACAGACCAATCACAAACACTGAAACTGAAACTGTGATTAAAAATCTTCCAACAAACAAAAGCCCAGGACCAGATGGCTTCACA
>NC_041219.1:44330616-44331037 GCF_002837175.3 Physeter macrocephalus | reverse complement strand
CTAGGAATGCAAGGATTCTTCAATATATGCAAATCAATCAATGTGATACACCATATTAACAAATTGAAGGATAAAAGCCATATGATAATCTCAATAGATACAGAAAAAACTTTTGACAAAATTCAACACCGATTTATGATAAAAACTCTTCAGAAAGTAGGCATAGAGGGAACTTACCTCAATATAATAAAGGCCATATATGACAAACCCACAGCCATCATTCTCAATGGTGAAAAACTGAAACCATTTCCTCTAAGATCAGGAACAAGACAAAGTTACCCACTCTCACCATTATTATTCAACATAGTGTTGGAAGTTTTAGCCACGACAATCAGACAAGAAAAAGA
This sequence comes from Physeter macrocephalus, assembly GCF_002837175.3. Classification (NCBI taxonomy): domain Eukaryota; kingdom Metazoa; phylum Chordata; class Mammalia; order Artiodactyla; family Physeteridae; genus Physeter; species Physeter macrocephalus. Next base: position 44,330,690 of record NC_041219.1, on the reverse strand, counting down.
AATAAAATGACTCCAAATTGGAAAAGAAGAAGTAGAACTGTCACTGTTGGCAGATGACATGATACTATACATAG
>NC_041219.1:44329482-44329987 GCF_002837175.3 Physeter macrocephalus | reverse complement strand
AAGACGAAAAGACAATCCTCAGAATGGGAGAAAATATTTGCAAATGAAGCAACTGACAAAGGATTAATCTCCAAAATATAGAAGCAGCTCCTGCAGCTCAATATCAAAAAAACAAACAACCCAATCCAAAATTGGGCAGAAGACCTAAACAGACATTTCGCCAAAGAAGATATACAGATTGCCAACAAACACATGAAAAGATGCTCAGCATCACCAATCATTAGAAGAATGCAAATCAAAACTACAATGAGGGCTTCCCTGGTGGCGCAGTGGTTGAGAATCTGCCTGCTAATGCAGGGGACACGGGTTCGAGCCCTGGTCTGGGAGGATCCCACATGCCACGGAGCAACTAGGCCTGTGAGCCACAACTACTGAGCCTGCGCGTCTGGAGCCTGTGCTCCGCAACATGAGAGGCCGCGATGGTGAGAGGCCCGCGCACCGCGATGAAGAGTGGCCCCCGCTTGCCACAACTAGAGAAAGCCCTCGCACAGAAACGAAGACCCAA
>NC_041219.1:44313092-44329121 GCF_002837175.3 Physeter macrocephalus | reverse complement strand
TATATACAATGGAATATTACTCAGCCATAAAAAGAAATGAAATTGAGTTATTTGTAGTGAGGTGGATGGACCTAGAGTCTGTCATACAGAGTGAAGTAAGTCAGAAAGAGAAAAACAAATACCGTATGTTAACACATATATATGGAATCTAAAACAAACAAACAAACAAAAAAGGTTCTGATGAACCTAGGGGCAGGACAGGAATAAAGATGCAGACATAGAGAATGGACTTGAGGGGAAAGGGTAAGCTGGGACAAAGTGAGTGAGTAGCATTGACATCTATACACTATCAAATGTAAAATAGCTAGTGGCAAGCAGCTGCATAGCACAGGGAGATCAGCTTGGTGCTTTGTGACCACCTAGAGGAGTGGGATAGGGAGGGTGGGAGGGAGATGCAAGAGGGAGGGCATATGGGGATATATGTATTCATATAGCTGATTCACTTTGTTATACAGCAGAAACTAACACAACACTGTAAAGCAATTATACTCCAATAAAGATGTTTAAAAAAAAAAGAGCATCCACATACCCTTTACCCAAATTCACCTGTTGTAAACATTTCCCCCATTTGCTTTAACAGTTGAGTTCTCTCTCCCTACCAATCATCTGTCATCTATCTTCCATCTATCTATCTCTGTTGTTTACCTGTCTATCCATCATCTATCTTCCATTGGTTTGTCTACTTATCTACTTGTTTATCTATCTATCATCTATCTATCTCTCTTCCATCTTCCATCTGCCTGTCTACTTATCTACCTATCTATCATCTATCTATCTATCTATCTATCTATCATCTACCTATCTATCCATCTATCATCTATCCACCACTCCATCATTTATTTCTCATTTAATTATGAAATTGACATTTTGCTGTATTCAGGTGGGCCTGCCACTCCTTTGTACAGAATTCATCACTGTGATTATATGAAAGAAGGGGCCTGGCCATAGTGTCACTGCTGTAACCAAGGCCTTAGAATGGCAGCTGACACAGGCCCAGATGTCTGCAGAAATGCCAGCTCCATCTCTACGGCGAGACGCACACCACTGTGTTATTGCCTTTGCCCTGTAACCTTGTAAAGTAAGTTCATTAGACTGTGAAAGTAAAGATGGGGTGAGAGGAAATGCAGGAGCTGTAACTAAAATGCAGTTTAGACAGATCTGGGGATCACGAAGCAGGAGGAAAGGCACAGCTCTGGTCTCCCCAGAGGCTCGGAAGGAGTGTTTTCATTGTCGAAGGAAAGGATGTTTTAAAACCTGTATCAAGTGCTAAAACCAAATGGCTGACAGTTGTGTCTAAAACACAAGCTAGGGCTTCCCTGGTGGCGCAGTGGTTGCGCGTCCGCCTGCCGATGCAGGGGAACCGGGTTCACGCCCCGGTCTGGGAAGATCCCACATGCCGCGGAGCGGCTGGGCCCGTGAGCCATGGCCGCTGGGCCTGCGCGTCCGGAGCCTGTGCTCCGCAACGGGAGAGGCCACAGCAGAGGGAGGCCCGCATACCACAAAAAAAAAAATAAAATAAAAAATAAAAATAAATAAAAATAAAACACAAGCTATACTGAGAAATTCTGAGAAATATTGGAGTGCTGTAGTCATTTCTGCAATGACTTCTTGAGTACGATTTTCATTTCAGATTCTTTTCACTTTGCTCATTTTCTATATTATCAGATACTCATTGAATGAGTCATTTTATTTTTTTATTTTTTTGGAATGAGTCATTTTAATGACAGAGTTATATTTTAAACATTGCTCACATAGGCTATAGTTATAATAGAAATAATCAGTAAGCAGCACTTAAGAGTGAATGAGATGCTCTTACAGTTGACAGCGTCATCATAGGAACCAGTGTAACCTTGCCTGGCTACCTGGTTTTTTGGTCATAAGATCTGAAATAAGGACATTCTCTCTGAACATGTTGTGAACTTTTAAATCCATTTCGACCTAGTTTCAGTTCCACCTCAATCGATGTTCTGAAAGGTTAGCAGGTCCAAGGGTTTCTGAAAGCCCTGAAATCTGCTAAAGAAGTTAGAAGGTAAGGACATGTCTGTCCAGTAGCCACAGAGATACTGGAGGCCCCAGAGCCCTTACAAAGGCGGGAATGACAGGGTTTGGTGCTACAGGCAGAAAAGAATCCAGGGTGACACGAAGCCCAGGCCAGGAGCCTGGAGGGGGGTGGGCTGGAGAAGCCGATTTGGGGGCCTCAACAGAGCGGTCACAGCCGGCCCCAGGGACAGGGCCCATTCCTGGGGGGAAGGAGCCTAGAGGGAGGGCAGGTGGCCAGGGCTGTTCTGGAGAAGATCCAGGGAGAGCCCAGGAGGAGAGGAGGAGCTCTCGGGGGAGGGAGCCAACTTCACTGCCTTGGGAAACCCGGGAAGCAGAGAAAAGATGACATTGCCCGGAGAGGATGGGGAGGGGGGACCTGGGCCTCCCCGTGGACGCCTCATTCTCGGCCACATCCTTCTACATAACATCCAACCTACAACACATCCAATACATAACCCCTACTTTCCCTTCTTTGCAACTTCTTGCTCCCTGCCTCTACTTGCACGGAGGACCAGCCACAGGGAGGGGCGGAGAGTAGGGAGTTTGGACATGCTAACATGGAAACGCTCTCCAGAGCTCAGAATTTCATCTGGGTTTTATTGAAAACCCTTTGCTGGGACAACTAACAAATCCTGACCTGTCATCATTGGGGGTCCAGTTTTCAGGGGCTCATCTCCCACTACCTTGTCTCCTTTCATTGTGTTGTGTTGTTTTGTTTTTCTTTTCATAACCCGGGGACAGGAGAGAGGTTTATTCTCTCACACTGGGTGAAGCAATGCTTTACTGTCCTGTTTCCTATGTGGGGAGCTGACAGTTGTCTCTGGACCAGAATTTCTTCTCCCAGCCATGTATTTATAGGCGGTATTTGATGCCCAGGTGGACTTTGGCCCTGGCAGCCTGAACCTGGCTCTCCCTACCTTTGTCAGCCTGGAAACCTCTTCTTCCGCAGCGACTTTATTAGCGTTTAATGATTCACAAAGTGCTTGCTTAATGCAACAAGTCAAGTAATACAGAGATATCTCACGGGAAAGGTTAGAGCCTCTCTCTCATCACCAATCCTCCTCTCTAATCTCCCTCTTCTGTGGAGGAAGAAAAAATGTGTATTTCATTTCCCCATCACTTTATTTATTCATTTTTTTGGTGTGTTCATTCTTTTGACTAATATTAGTTGAGTACCTACTGGGGAGGTAGGCTTGGTCCAAGGTGCTGGGTACAAACTTGAGTAAGGTGCAGGGGGCTCCAGACCACAAGGGGATGATGTCATGATGGCGGGAGACACAAAGGAAATAAGAAAATATGGGAACGGATAAGATAATTCCAGATCGAGGCAATTGCGGAAGGGATAAACAGGATGCTGTAATAGAGGCGAACAGATGGTGGGGAGCTGTTTAAATGGGGTGCACAGAGCTGGTGCCTTCTGCACCAGGACAGAAAGGATGAGAAAAAGTTAGCCCTGGAAGGACCTTGGGGGAAGAGCTTTCCAGGCAGTGCAAAGGTCCTGAGGCAGGAAGGAAGCAGAAAAGTGAGGTGTGTCAGGGGAGCAAAGTTTGGGGGCAGGGAGGTTGTGGCAGCTGGTCATAGGCAGGAGTTTAGAACATATGCTGAGTACAAGATTCTGTGGGACTTCCCCGGTGGTCCAGTGGTTAAGAATCCACGCTTCCACTGCAGCGAGCATGGGTTCGATCCCTGGTTGAGGAACTAAGATCCTGCATGCTGTGCGGCCAAAAAAAGGAAAAAGACTCTGTGTGTGTGTGTGTGTGTGTGTGTGTGTGTGTGTGTGTGTTTTGAGGGGATAAGGAGTTGAATCAAGGTGCCCTGCCTCCTGTTTAAAGTCTCCCTCCAGCACCTCTCAGGACACTGAGTAGAGGGAAGAAGAATGGAAGCTGGAAGTTTCATCCATCAGCCCAGTGAGAGGTGACAGCGGAGGCCACGGGGACGGAGATTAACGGTGAGTTTGATGGCAACATCGACCAGCAGGACTTGGTTATGGATTAGATGTTACGGAGAATGGGAATCAAGATCTGCCGTTGGGTTTGGGCTCAAGCTCACCCCTCGCTGGGTAAGTAGTGATATCCTTTATAGCGCTGGGGAAATCTGAGGAAAATGAGCTTTGGGGGAAAATACCCCACAAAAAGTTCTGTTGGGAAGGTTAAGTGTGCAGTGACCATCAGGTGTCCGAGGGCAGATGTCTGGTAGGAAGCTGGTACCTGAGTGTCGAGCTGGGGGCGGGCAGCAGGACGGGAGACGTGGGCCGTGTACCCGGGGAGCAGGCTGAAGCTCGTAGGGAGGTGGTGGGGTGCACAGGGGGAGGAGCCAGCTCACCGAGGAGAAGAGAGAAGCTGAGAGGCGAGCGGAAAGAGGAAAACCATGGGACAGGGTGTTACCGCAGTGGGGGGACAGGGTGTCACCGCAGTGGGGGGGCAGCGCGTCTCAGGAAGGAGGTTATGTTCAGCTATGTCACTTGCTGCTGGGTGGAGGGGCAAGAGGAGCACAGGAAAATATCCCTTTCTTCTTTTTCTTTTGGGGGGCTGTGCTGTGCGGCGTGTGGTCTCTTAGTTCCCTGACCAGGGATCGCAACTGCGCCCCTTGCGGTGGAAGCACGGAGTCGTAACCCCTGGACCGCCAGGGAAAGTCCCGAACTATCCCTTTCTTCTGACAACACGGGGATCATCGGTGACCTTGTTCCCTGGAGTGTTGGGGAGAGGGGATGGCACGGGAGGAAAGCAGACAGGTGGGCAGGAAGCCAAACATGCAGAGTAGAACATGAATAAAACTTCCTGATAGAAGTATATTTATTTACATCTATTTTTCTCCATGAAGGAGTGAAGAGAATGGAGGGAGATGTGACTCAAAGGAGAGTGTTTGTTTTTAAAGGTGGGAGGTACCTGAGCGTGTGGTTTGCTGATGGGAATGATCCAGTAGTGCTGGGCATAATGCGGAAAACCACAGAAGAGAAACCCACTGGAAGAGGGAGGGCGTGAGCCCCAGCGCACAGATGGAAGGTTGGGCTTTGAACGGGTGGACCATGGAGTCAGGAATCTTGTCTCTTTTGCTTAAAGTTCATCCAGCCCCTGGGATACCATGCGGCACCTAGTAGGTGCTCAATAAAGTTTGTGTTGGGTGAATGAATGTGAGTACCGAGGGAGGCAGGTTTCTAGATGGGGAGGTGAGGGGAGGGGGCCTTTCTGCTTCTGTTGGTTCGGGGAAGGCTGGGGTGGGGATGGCTGGGGTCTGAGAGAGTTGACTAGGAGCAGTGGTGTAGGAGAATCTCGCCTCACGGTGGAGGCGCCATGAGGATTCATTTCTCACCCAGCTGACAACATGAAATGAATGATGCCACCTTGCCCCCACCGCATTGCCACTCCACCTTTGTCATCATTTAGGTTCCCAGATGTACTTGTATGTGTGTCTTTGCAGTGTTTTCCTCCTGTCTATTTTGGGTCCTGGCTGACACCACACTCTTTTGATGACAGTGGCTTTATGGCTTTTCTAGTTTTTAGTATATTGCAAGGACCACCTCACTTCTTCATTTCTCCCTCACTTCTTCACTTTCAACCATGTTTAGTCTGTCATTTGGACATAAACAGCCCTTTTTTTCCTCATTAAAAAGAAAACCAAAAATCCTGAAAACAGTCTTGGTGATTCTGTTTGTATTTGTTTTGCATTTCTATCCATTTATTTGGGATATTATATTTATGTCTTTTAGTAAAACTTTTTCCTTATTAAAAATACAGGCTTCGTAACTTTTTTTAAAATTGGGGTATAACTTACAGTTAAGCGCCGAATCTTAGGTTTCTAGGCAGTGTAACCACCACCCAGACTGAGGTGGGGCTGCTTCTAGAATCCCAGGTGGGGAATCCCTCGTGTCCCCTCCCTGCTGCCCCCCGTCCAGAGAGAACACATATTAGGACTTCTATGATCATAGATAGACTTTGCCTGATTTTGAACTTCATATAGATGGAATCAGAATGAACTCCTTCACATGTGACATCGTTCATTCTGTATTATATTTGTGGAGCTCATCTGATGCTCACTGAAGCCTAGAGCTGCTGTGAGAAGGGAGGAAACTGCCTCCCGCCGCGTGTCCATCCTCAGGCAGCCGTCTACCCACGAGGACAATCGTCACCAGCTCCACACCGCGCCCCCCCACAGTCATCCCGGCTCCCCGCTGCCCTTCAGTTTGGCCGATTCTAATACGAATAGGCTTTGATTTCCCTGTTCTGACAAAGGCCCGCCTTGGACGCCACCAGGACTGACCACGGGCCAGTGATGTCTGCGAGAGTGCGGTCATCTGGGCAGCAGGGACCAGCAAGGCAGGCGGTGAGGGGACAGATGAAAGGACAGGTGTCCGTACCCTGGAGGACAAGCTCCACGGTGGCCCATCGCTGAGTCTCCTGCAGCAGCCAGCACGGGCCGTGGCCTGGCGCAGGCTCCCTGGGGCCCGCTGGGCTGAGGGAGACGCGGGGCGCTCACTGGGGAGGGGAGAAGCCGCTCGGACAGGCAGGCAGCCGCCTTCATCCTTGGGGAAGGGAAGGGAAGGGGAGAAACCTGGGCCGAGCTCTCCCTAGGAGGCCCCCGTGCAAGGCCAGCAGACTGGACATGCAGCATTTCCACCCCATTACACAGAGGAGAAGAGAAAGGCTCCCAGAGGGACCAGGCTGGACCAGGACCACACAGGGACACGTGGCTGTGCACACAGGGACACATGGTGGGGACACAGGGACACGTGGCTGCGCACACAGGAACACATGGTGGGGACACATGGCTGTGCACACAGGGACACGTGGCTGTGGGACGGACTTCGGCCTCAGAAAGCGTGGCCGACCATTCTCTTCCTGTCCCCCTCCAGGCCCGAGGAATGTGGGGACTGTGTCTTCCAGCCCCAAGTGTGACCCTGGCCCTAGCTGGCCCTGTTGTCCCCGAGGGGCTGCCCCCTGTCCCACTGACTCCCCTCCTGCTCCTCTTAGAGCCCCTGTCCTGGCGCAGCGCTCCTCCCAGGGGAGCTGGCTACCCGCCCGCCCCGCCCCGAGGCCCAGCCTGGCCGCCTGCACGGGAACCAGGCTGCTGACCTACATCCTCAGGGGGGAAACTCAGCACGGTGTCCCCTCCTTCTCGGGGGGGTGCTCCTCCTCATGGAGGGTGCCCTCCAGCCCGCGCCCACCCTGGGCTGGGGCCCCTCTGTCCCCTCTGCCCTCTAGACCTGGGTCCCTGGAGAGCAGACACTGTCCCCCGGCGGGTGGCTCAGCCCTCATTTTTGTGGCAGCTGGTTTCTGGGTGAGGTGGCCTCCGTCTGCACCCCGCCTGTCCCCCTCCCTCTCTGAGGCCTTCCTGCCTGCCTGCCTCTCCCTCTGAGCAACCCCAGCCCTGGCGCCCCACCCTCTCCTCTCTCCAGGTCTTTCTCTCTGGGTCAGGTCCTGTTCCAGCCGTACCCCTCATCTGAAGCCCCACCCAGACTCCCGGGCAGACCCTCCTTCCCGAGGTTCCTCCTGCGTCCTCAGAGTCTGAGCAGCTGGTCTTTCTACGGGGATGCCTCAGAGTCGGGAGGACTTGGCCCTGGGTCTGGCCCCCTTCGTGCTCAGGGACCTTGGACGGGACTTCACCTCTGGGCCTTGGGATCCTCCCCTGAAACACAGAGGCAAGGACAGGGACCGACCGTGGTAGCTGTGTTAACAGTTAAATGACCATGTGAGTGTCTTAAGACATTGTCTGAAATAGCTATTACTCAACAAATTGTGATGTTATTGCTTCTAAGAAAAGGAAAGGAACTCCCTCCTTCAGTGTATCACTCAATCCACAGATAATCCACATGGCCGCCTACGTTCTGGCTTACACCACGCGCAACTGGCCACCAGCGGATGTGGTGCACAGGGCGCCTCAGCAGAGCGGTCAGGCTGAGACCCAGGATAGGGCCAGTTCCTGGGGAAGGAGCCTGGGAAGGGACGGGTGTCCAGGGCACAGCGCCCAGAAAGAGGGGTGGGGAAGAGGAGCAGCCAGCAGGAGGCTCGCAGCCCTGGAGCAGGAGGCTCGGGGAGCAGACACGGACCACAGCGCTGGGGCCACCGAGGAGTCGGGCCTGGCTCAGCTGTCTGTCCCAGGGCCTCTGCACTGCTTCCTGCCTGGGACTTACGGCTTATTTGCTTGGTTACAGCTGATGGTCCCCCCTCAGGCTGTCCTGTGGGACCTCAGGTACCACATATATGACAAAGATCAGGCCTGGCACACAGCTGTGCCTGAGCAGACAGAACTAACCATGGTCCTGACCCACAAGGAACACACACACACACACACACACACACACACACACACACACACAGAGTGACTTGACAAAAAGGAAACCCCCCCTCCCCCCCCCACACACACAAAGTGACTTGACAAAAAGGAAACCCACTCGGGCTCCCCAGACACACCCAAACTATCTCAGCTCTGATGAAGATCAGAGGATGTCGACACTCCCCAAGGGTGGTTTCTGGGAAGAAACTCATCATCAAATCTGCTCCTTTAGTTTTGGTTTCTGGGCTCCAACAGCAGCCGCTCCTCCCCCTCTCCCCACTCCATTCCTTGAAGTGACCCAAAAATCTGCAAAGGATACGCCCTCTGGGCAAAGGGTGCAACCCCAGTGGACAGGTGGGCTTACACTGGGAGAAGGGCCCCCACCCCGTGCTGTCAGAGGGCAGGTTCCTGGCAGACCTGCCTCCATCACCCCAGGGCCCCCATTCCCAGGGCCCCATCTCCCCAGGCCCTGGTCTCAGAGTTTCGCCTATGACACAGGGACCCTGAGGTGCTGGGGACATGACACAGCCTGGGGACACTGCCAAGAGCAGGGCTGGGCACAGGCAGCCTGTCCTCCATCCTGCTCTAGGGAGCAAAGGGCACCCTCAGGAGGGCAGAGCTGGGACCTTGCACAGAGCAGCCTGGCCAGGACTCTAGAAACTTCCGGATCATTCACTGCAGTCCCTGAGGCACTCAGGCTGAGCAGCGCAGCCCCCTTCCCCGGGGTCCTTTGGCCCTGTCTGTCTCCCTGACCCCAGTCTGGGCTCCCCCGGGGCATCCAGCCCTGTTCCCAGTTTTCCTGATGGAGAAACGGGGGAACGGGGCATATCCCAGCACAGCCTGCACCTGCTCAGGGGGCCACTGTCCCCACACGCACCCTCCCTCATTGGGAGACCTAGGTTCTGCCTTCCCTTCTGGGAACTTCCCACACTTTGGTGGAGAACTCCAGCAGGGTGTAGGGATTTTCCCACGTTTTTACTCTACGTGACAGAGGCAGACGCGGGGAGGGGCTGTCACTCCCCAGAAAGGACAGGACCTCTTTTCTTCTTTCTTCTTACCTGATGGACTGAGGCGAGCCGCACACTTCCATCTCATCATCACATCAGCGGTGCTGGGCGCTACTTTGGGACCCAGAGTTCATCACTAGGTCTCTTGATGCCTTTACCAAACCACGTCTTCCCTGGCCTCAGGGAGACTGGTCCCTGGGCCCCTGCTGCCCCGAGGGCCCCGGGCTCTGGGGAGAGCATGTGGGAAGACGCTGGGGAAGGCGGAGAAGAGAGGGGTGAGGCCCTCCCAGATCTGAGTTAGCAACTCCTCATCCTCTCGTCCCTTCTCGCTGTGACTCAGGTGATTCAAGACTTAAAACGTTTGGGAGAAGGTCAAACACTGTCACATGTGATGTCCCTCTAACCTTCACAGACCGTGGATTCTCGTAGCCGCCTGTGTGCTGGTCCATCGCTGCCACACGGACCCCCCCCCAGATGTGGAGACAAGCTGCTAGGCTGGCTTGTCTGCACTGAAGAGGGACAGCCGGGAATCAGCAGGGAGCAGAAGGTCCAGGGGTGACTGGCCAGGCTGGGGTACCGGGGGGGAGTGGGGAAGGAGGAGGTGTTGGAGAACATTCAGAAGAGGACACCTCAGAGCTACTGGATGAGGAGCTAGACTGGCGGGGAAACCTCCCCTGGAGATATGGGAGCATCTCCTTGCAGCGGACCCCCTTCCTTGGTCTCCCCACAAAATGCTCCAGCACAGCCTTGAGGGGCAAGTGATGCGGGCCTGAGCCCAGTGAGAGGCTGGTGCCCCGGCTGCTGGAACCAGCTGGGAAGGGGTGGGGCAGGCTCGGGGGCTCGGTACTCCAAGGGTGCCCCAGGGCACAGGTGCTTAGCAGCAGGAGCCCCAGACTCCTCAGGTTACCCTCTGCCCCCAGCACAGGGCTTCCTGCACCAGAGACCCTCCCTCAGAAATCTACGGGGGCACAGGGGAGCCAGAAGAACTTCGTGGGTTGAGTGACGAGGAGACTTTGTAGGGGTGCGGGAGGAGAGCTCAGTCGGCATCAGGACCACATCCTCCCTCCCTGGAAGGCAAGAGCTGGGGGACGTTTTGGGGGAGATTCTCAGGGACCCCACCCGGGTCTCCGTAACCCCGGTCCTCGTAGAGACCCCGTCTCCTGCTCAGGAGGACTGGAGGCTGCTGGGTGTGCGGGGTTCTGCTGGGTGTGCAGACTGTGACCCGGGAAGTGTGGGCGCTGCTCAGGACACCCCACACCCAGGGCCGTTCTCACCCAGAAACCAGCTGCCACAAAAATGAGGGCTGAGCCACCCGCCGGGGGACAGTGTCTGCTCTCCAGGGACCCAGGTCTAGAGGGCAGAGGGGACAGAGGGGCCCCAGCCCAGGGTGGGCGCGGGCTGGAGGGCACCCTCCATGAGGAGGAGCACCCCCCCGAGAAGGAGGGGACACCGTGCTGAGTTTCCCCCCTGAGGATGTAGGTCAGCAGCCTGGTTCCCGTGCAGGCGGCCAGGCTGGGCCTCGGGGCGGGGCGGGCGGGTAGCCAGCTCCCCTGGGAGGAGCGCTGCGCCAGGACAGGGGCTCTAAGAGGAGCAGGAGGGGAGTCAGTGGGACAGGGGGCAGCCCCTCGGGGACAACAGGGCCAGCTAGGGCCAGGGTCACACTTGGGGCTGGAAGACACAGTCCCCACATTCCTCGGGCCTGGAGGGGGACAGGAAGAGAATGGTCGGCCACGCTTTCTGAGGCCGAAGTCCGTCCCACAGCCACGTGTCCCTGTGTGCACAGCCATGTGTCCCTGTGTCCCCACCATGTGTCCCTGCGTGCACAGCCACGTGTCCCTGTGTGCACAGCCATGTGTCCCTGTGTCCCCACCATGTGTCCCTGTGTGCACAGCCACGTGTCCCTGTGTGCACAGCCACGTGTCCCTGTGTGGTCCTGGTCCAGCCTGGTCCCTCTGGGAGCCTTTCTCTTCTCCTCTGTGTAATGGGGTGGAAATGCTGCATGTCCAGTCTGCTGGCCTTGCACGGGGGCCTCCTAGGGAGAGCTCGGCCCAGGTTTCTCCCCTTCCCTTCCCTTCCCCAAGGATGAAGGCGGCTGCCTGCCTGTCCGAGCGGCTTCTCCCCTCCCCAGTGAGCGCCCCGCGTCTCCCTCAGCCCAGCGGGCCCCAGGGAGCCTGCGCCAGGCCACGGCCCATGCTGGCTGCTGCAGGAGACTCAGCGATGGGCCACCGTGGAGCTTGTCCTCCAGGGTACGGACACCTGTCCTTTCATCTGTCCCCTCACCGCCTGCCTTGCTGGTCCCTGCTGCCCAGATGACCGCACTCTCGCAGACATCACTGGCCCGTGGTCAGTCCTGGTGGCATCCATGGCGGGCCTTTGTCAGAACACGGAAAAGGAAACTTAAAGTTCCCCGTGAGGGTATGACGTTTGGGCAGAAAGTTCATGGGTATCATGAGTGGCCAGAGCTCAGGAAGGGGTGAGGCCCAACTCTGTTGACATGGTGGTTTCCAGGCGCTCTGACTGTATATAAGGCTCCTGGTGCTTGAAGAGCTTCAGTTAGGAGGCCACAGGCTGTGACCGAGCACAGAAACAGAAGACTCAGAGCCAGGGACGGTGCAGACGCGGACTCATGGAGGCCGGCACGGCACCCAGGAGCAGGTGCCACGCTACAGGGCGGCGGGTGGTGGGGAGAGGCCGTGACCCAGTCCGACTTTGGGCAGAGGGCCAGGTCTTCACTGAGGCTCTGAGCATCTTGCATTGCTCCTGGGGGGAGACCCTGAATTCCCTGGGAGCCCCCAGCGGGGGTCAGAGGGGGAGGAGTCGTGGCTCCAGCAGAGACGTGGGGTGCAGAAGGAAGGGGTGTGCGGGGAGGGGAGGAGCGCTGGGCAGCCCCAGAAGGAGCCCCATGTCTCCGGGTTTCTCCCGCCTTCGACCGTAGATGCCTGTTGGATGAAAACACCTTCACTGAGAACTTCAAGAATCAGATAAATACTCGTAAGACCTACCTGTGCTACGAGGTGGAGATCGTGGATGGTGACGCTAGGGTCCCTCTGGACGAGATCAAGGGCTTCGTGCACAACAAGGTGACTGACCCAGCCTGTCCGCAGCAGGCAGGGCCTCCCTATCGTGGGACACTCAGGGTGGAAGGTTGTCAATTGCACACAGGATGTCCCACAGGTTCTGTCACCTCTGGTCCCTGCTGTTGTTAATTGCTACCGCTGTTCTGTTTGGAATCAGGTGAGGACCCTTGCTGTGTGACTGGCAGCTTTGAGCCACATGTCAGAAGCCAGTCACAGCAATCCAGGGCCTCGTACCTCCAGCCCAATGTCACCCCAGGCTCTAGAACTCGGCTACTCCTCTCCTGCTCTGCCTCTGGGGAGGGGTTGGGACAGAGGGAAAGGCATCTGGACAAGGGGCCAGGTTCATCGCCGGATTCTGCCTGGGGGAAGGCTCTGGCTAGAGAGCCCGACTTCTTCCTCAGTCACTATGGACTTTGGAGGGCCCGGCAGGACCCCTGCCCACTGCTTGAGAGATCTTGCCAAGGGCGCTGACCCCTGCAAGGACACTGCCAGCTGTCCTTAGCCCAAGGACACCCCTCAGCCTTGGGCTCAGCACAGGGTGAGGCCCAGAGTAGAAGCCTGTAGAAGTTTTGGTGCCCATGTGGGGTGGGGTAGAGGAGGAGCTGGAGAGCAGGGTGAATCGCTCCAGGGAGGAAACACCCACTTCCATGGCAGGAAGCCAGCGTGGGAGCTCCCCTGGCCTCCCCTCTGCAGGGCTGGACTAAGCGACGCTTCTGAAGGCCCTACCTGGGGCACAAAATAAGAGGCGCTCCAGAAAACTCAGAAATCGAGATGAGTCATATTTTAAGGCAATTGTTTAAAAATCAAAATTAACGCAATTCTGTGATGAACGAAACATCAACGTTTGCATGAAGACTGATCAGTTTCAGTGCTGTGCAGAGCCAAGGGAGCCGAGGGCCAATAACAAGTCATCCCTGGTCGCCGAGCTCTTTGTAAAACACTGATACTGTGTCTCTCATGGAGTTTTGCGTTACTTTGGATCGTGTAAATGCTGCCTTGAAATATCATTCACTTAGTGCTGAGGCTTGCCCCCGCTCTAGTTTAGCGCTGGAGGCCAGTGCCTCACCCAGCTGCCTACTCTGGCCTCGTTCTCCCCCCAACCCCGTCCACTTTTCTTCCTCTGCTATGTAGGGTGCTAACCAACCAGGGGAGCCCTGCCATGCGGAGCTCTACTTCCTGGACCGGATCCATTCTTGGACTCTGGACCGGAGGCTGCACTACAGGCTCACCTGTTTCATCTCCTGGACCCCCTGTCATACCTGTGCCCAGGAGCTGGCTACTTTCCTGGGGGAGAACAGCCACGTGAGCCTGCACATCTTCGCCTCCCGCATGTATCGCCGCTTCGATTATGAGGCTGGGCTGCGCAGACTGCAGGCGGCTGGGGCCCAAATCGCCATCATGACCTCTAAGGGTCAGCGTGGGTCTCCTGGGGGCGGGGCGGTGGCAGGGAGAGGCCTGTGGGAAGTTGCTAGAAAGGGGCGGGAAGGGTGGGAATCCCTGGTGGAGAGGCCTTGGTGTGCTGCCTGAGAGGTGATGCTAGACTCTGGAAGGAGTCTATGGGAAGAGAGAATTCAGGGGAGCAGAGCTGGTTCGGGGAGGGGAAGAAGGGGAGTGGGTGGATATGCAAGAAGGACTAGGGGACTTCCAGAGAGGAGAATTGGGCTGGCTCAAATTCCAGTTGCAAGAAAGAGTTGGAGGTGTAAGCTATTGAGTCCCCAGGAGGAAGGAGAGAGGAGGAAGTGAAATTATGATGGGGAAAGTCTGTCCGGAAGAGTCATTTCAGCCCTGTGGCCCCAACCCTTCCCCAGACCGGAGCTCACCTTTCTCTCCCCTGTTCCATCTCAGAGTTTGAGCACTGCTGGGAAACCTTTGTGGACCACCAGGGAAGACCCTTTCAGCCCTGGGATGGGCTGGAAGTAGAGAGTCAACATCTTTGTAAGAAGCTGCAGGAGATTCTCCAGGTGAGGGCTCCTTCCTGCTGCTTTCCTGGACTTCCTCCATCGTCTCCTCTCCTCTCCTCTCCCTGTGCCTTTTTCCTCCTCTCAGAGCCTCCTTTGGGTGACCTGCTCCCTCCTGGGGCGCCAGCTCCATCCTTTCCTTCCTTTCTCATGCGGTCCCTCTACTTTCTCACTTGCTGTGTCCCTCCTTCCTTCCCCATCTTTGTAACACTCCCCAGACCCCCTCTCGGTTTTTGTTTCATCTTGCAAATGTCTCACTCCCTGCTCCCGTCCTAGACAGACACAGCAAAACTGAAGGATGGACGTCAACCTCTCTAAAGAAGTCAGGAGACCTCTGTTGAACAGCAGAAAAAAACAGCTTCTTTCGAGAAATATAAACATGCCATTTGCTACCCTCTCCAGATTGATCCAAAGAAACCAGTGAAAGGCAAATGGCTCATAAGAAACAGTTTTAAAAAAAAACCAATCTGGGTGGATGTACTTTTCATTCAAACCTATATTATGTGCCAAATCTACATCAGTAAGATTCTATTCAATATTATCAGAATGTTTTTGATTTTTAGAGAAATGGATATTTTAATTGATTTTAAATCCAAAGCAATAAAATGAAATATTAAGAATCTTCCACCAAATTTTTTTCCTCAGTAAATGTATCATGAACTGCAAGTAGTTTATTAAAAGTTGCAAACATGCAGATGTCTTTCTCTTTTGTAGTGGATCTGATTCATGGTGGGGTGGAGGTATAGTGGTCACACTAATTCCTGCTGGAGTGAGTAAAAATCAGCTAGATCTTCTAGGGGCGGAATCTAGGATTCAAAAATCTACAGTATACACTAATGATGAAAATCTGAAAGTGAAATTAAGAAAACACTCCCATTTACCATTGCAACAAAATGAATAAAATATCTAGGAAAAAACCTACCTGAGTAGACAAAAGACCTGTGTGCAGAAAATTATAAGACACTGATGAAATAAATATGATACAAATAGATGGAGAGATATACCATGTTCTTGGATTGGAAGAATCAACATTGTGAAAATGACTACACTACCCAAAGCAATCTACAGATTCAATGCAATCCCTATCAAACTACGACTGGCATTTTTCACAGAACTAGAACAAAAAATCTCACAATTTGTATGGAAACACAAAAGACCCCGAATACCCAAAGCCAATAGCCTCCTAGAGAAATGGAAATAAAAACAAAAATAAACAAGTGGGATCTAATGAAACTTAAAAGCTTTTGCACAGCAAAGGAAACCATAAACAAGACGAAAAGACAACCCTCAGAATGGGAGAAAATATTTACTCCCATTTACCATTGCAACAAAATGAATAAAATATCTAGGAAAAAACCTACCTGAGTAGACAAAAGACCTGTGTGCAGAAAATTATAAGACACTGATGAAATAAATATGATACAAATAGATGGAGAGATATACCATGTTCTTGGATTGGAAGAATCAACATTGTGAAAATGACTACACTACCCAAAGCAATCTACAGATTCAATGCAATCCCTATCAAACTACGACTGGCATTTTTCACAGAACTAGAACAAAAAATCTCACAATTTGTATGGAAACACAAAAGACCCCGAATACCCAAAGCCAATAGCCTCCTAGAGAAATGGAAATAAAAACAAAAATAAACAAGTGGGATCTAATGAAACTTAA
>NC_041219.1:44269421-44312615 GCF_002837175.3 Physeter macrocephalus | reverse complement strand
AAACTGAGTTATTTGTAGTGAGGTGGATGGACCTAGAGTCTGTCATACAGAGTGAAGTAAGTCAGAAAGAGAAAAACAAATACTGTATGCTAACACATATATATGGAGTCTAAGAAAAAAAAATGGTCATGAAGAACCTATGGGCAAGACAGGAATAAAGACGCAGACGTACTAGAGAATGGACTTGAGGATATGGGGAGGGGGGAAGGGTAAGCTGGGACAAAGTGAGAGAGTGGCATGGACATATATACACTACCAAATGTAAAATAGATAGCTAGTGGGAAGCAGCCGCATAGCACAGGGAGATCAGCTCGGTGCTTTGTGACCACCTAGAAGGGTGGGATAGGGAGGGTGGGAGGGAGGGAGACGCAAGAGGGAAGAGATATGAGTATATATGTGTATGTATAACTGATTCATTTTGTTATAAAGCAGAAACTAACACACCATTGTAAAGCAATTATACTCCAATAAAGATGTTAAAAAAAAAATCTACAGTCATTGACAACCTGTCACCCTGCCAACAATACTGTTTTGAAATGACAGACCACGTGATAAGAGAAGAGGAAGAATGAGTCTAAATACTGGAAGGGAAATTGCAAATCAGCAGTCGGGAGAACACCAGGAATTACTTCAGCCCCACACCACTCCTAATTCTACCGCCCTTTAGGGAAAGCCAGAGGGAGGTGCTTTCCTGCACAGATGATGAACTGGCCCCTGCACAGTACATGGACCGAAGCAGGATCCATCTCAGGCACTAGATTTCTCTCCTGCCACTGATTCTACTGGGCCTGAATTGAGCTGAGTCAGCCCCTGGCGGCTGGTTGTCCTGCACAGGCCTCCAGACAGCGAAGTCTCCCCAGGTCTCTGCTCACATGTCAGGGGCCCAAACTGTGTCACAACCTCACACAATGACTGTGAGGGGCTGGGAGTGGAATCATTTGGTTTGAGACCTGAAGGGATAGAAAATAAGGGAGAGACGATGATGATGGCCAAGGAGGGAAGAAGGGAAAAGTCAGGGAGGGCTGGCACCCCGGAGGGAAGCACTGATAGAACAGTGTGACCCGGAAGGGGGAGGAGGAGGGGAGGGGAAGGGGGAGGGGATGGGAGAGGAGGGGAGAGGAAAGGAGAGGAGAGGAGCAAAGCAGGGCCAAGGGCCAAGGGTGGAAGGACAAGGGGCCTAAGGACAGGATGCTGGGATGGAGGAGGGTGTCCTGCTGGATATCAATGTCCTTCACAGCCAGGTGTCAGCCAGGGACAGGCACAGACATGGCCGATGTGCAGGGAAAGGTGAAGCCGAATCTGGCCTCTGTACCCCAACACCAAATTAATTCTCAAAGATAGAGTTTTGGGTGAAGTAGAAAAGAATAGCTTTATTGCTTTGCCAGCCAAAGGGGGCCACAGTGGGTTAATGCCCTCAAAACTGTGTGTCCCAACCCAGGGGAGTTTGGTGAGGAGTTTTATGGCAAAGGTTCAGGGTGGGGTTGCTGATAAGGATTAGAGTGTGTGCAGGGCCTGTACCCCTTTAATCTGGTTTCAGGTAATCTTTTGATGAGTTTCTCTGGTTCCTTTAATCTGGCCTCAGGTGGACATCCCTGGAATGAAGAACGCTACATCTCCCATTTGTTGGAGGTCTTAGTTCTGTAAAGAGCTCAAAGATATTGTTATGTGTATCCCTTGATGTGGAACCAGGACCCTGCCCCAAGGCTACACTATTGCTCTTGGCTGTTCCTCCCTTGTCTCTGCATCCCTTCTCTTCCCTGATTAGCGACTATTTGAACCTGCCCTTTGGAACATAGGGAAGGTCATGGAGGATGAACAGAAAGGCTCATGCCCAAGACACCCACAGGGTCCTACTTGGTTTCAAAGGTGAAGCTCTGGGTGGCATTTTCTTGATTGTACACCTTTCCTCCCACTAAGTTTACCAGAGACGCTGGCAGTGTGGAGCTGGCTGGAGATAACAAAGATGAAAACCTGAGTCCTGGGAAGCCCCTCAGAACACTCCACAATGCTTAGTGTGGCCAAGACCAGCCCACGAGTTAGCCAGAGCGGTTCCCACTGGCCCCTGGAGCAGAGCTGCCGCCATGGCCACCTGCAGTACCTCCCCCCTTTTCTGTCCTGCCTTGTCCCTGCTCATGGTCGCCTCCCAACAAGGCTCGCCTGCCCCACGCACAGTGAGCCAAAGGCTGAGATGCCAAGGTTTGCAGCAGAGAAAAGGTTTACTCAGGAGGCATCCAAGAGAGAACACGGGAGAAACGGTGAGGGCTTGGGGTATTTATGAGATAAACCTGAGGAGTGGGGAGCACGGGGAAAGGTGATTGGAGATAAGAAGAAGGGGAGGTAATTGTCGTTCTGCACAGGTGCAGCTAAGCTACAGGGTCTTCATGGGGAGAGTGTCCAAAGATGGCAGCACCAGCTCCCACTGAGCGTGGAGTTTTTGACCCTCTGAAACCAAGCAGAACCCTGTGCGGCTCCTGGGCACGGGAGCCTTTCTGTCCAGCCTCCATGACCTTCACTGAATTCCAAAGGGCAGGTTCAAACAGTTGCTAATCAGAGGAGGGAGGGGATACAGAGACAAGGGAGGAGCAGTCAAGAAACAATAGTGCAGCCTTGGGGCAGGGTCCTTGTTCGAGATTACTCGAGGCCAAATTGAAGGAGCAGGTCCTGCACGTACCCTAATCTTGTCAGCAATCCTACCCTTGAACTATTGGTATAAAACTCCTCACCAGGGACTTCCCTGGTGTACCACAGCTACTAAAGCCCACATGCCTAGAGCCCGTGCTCTGTAACAAGAAAAGCCACTGCAGTGAGAAGCCCACGCACGGCAACGAAGAGTAGCCCCTGCTCAAGAGCAGCCCCTGCTCGATGCAACTAGAGAAAGCCTGTGCACAGCAACGAAGACCCAATGCAAACAAACAAAAAAACTCCCCACCAATTCCTCCTGGGTTGGGACCCATTTTCGAGGGCAGGAGCCTGGCAAAGCACTAAAGCTATTCTTTTCTACTTCACCCAAAATTCAGTCTCCGAGATCTGATTCAGCACCAGTGTACAGAGTCTGAGCTTTCGGCATCACCTCTGATGTCAAAAGATCTCCCAGCAGACACTCACACATGCCCAGTTGGAGGGTCAGTGGACTTAACCAATTTTAACTGGCTTGAGCTCAAACTGGACACAGCTGACTCCAAGTTCCTGAAAAAAACAACTTGGGCAAACATCTTACCGTTTAGGCTATGTTAAGCTTAGAGTACATGCAGGTTTTTGTAAAAACAATTAAAGCGAGCTCGATCAGTGAAGGCAGTTTACACTTTTTTATTTATTAATGGCTAACTGATGACTACCTCCGGTTCCACCCCAACTTGACTGCAGATGTCAGGGCGACACCCCTACGTAGCTGCTGGGGCAAAAGTCCAGGCTGCTGTGTCTACAGGCGGATATAGGAGGGGGTCTGTGGGATGGAGAGGGTGGGGGTCACTATGGATCCAGACTGGGACTGCCTTGAGGGCAGGACTGTGCCTGGCCCACCCTAGTATCCCAGGTTCCTGCCTGAAGCGTGTCCCCACGTAGGTGCTCAGTGAGCTATTGTTGAACAGGTGAGGGAATCAATGAGTGAACCAGCCTTCTCTTCCCTGTGGGAGAGAACAGGGTTCCAAAAGACTGAGCCTGGTGGCCTTCCATCTGATAGGAATCTCGCTGTGTGGAGACATGTTTCATATTCTCCTCGAACATTCTGGAGAAGCTGGAAGCAACGAGGCACTGCCGGGTCCCGTGGTACATTTCCTGGAGCCTTTGTTCTGAACGTGCTCAGACCCCAACCGCCTTCCTGATGATGAGCACAGCGACGGTGGCCTGAAGACTCTGCAGCCCCAGCTCTGCTACAGCGACGTCCCAGCAGATGGCAGGAGCTGGGACCCTGCACAGGGCTGGGCCTCACAGGATCGGGGCCTCCGGGGTCAGCCGCCCGGTGGGGGTTGGTGGGAAGGCCCAGCCAGCCCTCAGGGGGAGCGTGGGGGAGGGGCCTGGGTTAGGACTGCGGGTGACACTGGGGAAAGATTCGGAGTCCACGTGGGAAGGACATTTTTTTTTTTTGGCTGCACTGGGTCTTCGTTGCTGCGCGCGGGCTTTCTTTAATTGCAGCAAGCCTGGGGCTACTCTTCGTTGCGGTGCGCGGGCTTCTCACCGCGGTGGCTTCTCTTGTTGCGGAGCACGGGCTCTAGGCGCGCGGGCTTCAGTAGCTGTGGCACGCGGGCTCAGTAGTTGTGGTGCACGGGTTCTAGAGCTCAGACTCAGTAGTTGTGGCGCACGGGCTTAGTTGATCCGCGGCAGGTGGGATCTTCCCGGATCAGGGCTCGAACCCGTGTCCCCTGCGTCGGTAGGCGGATTCTTAACCGCTGCGCCACCAGGGAAGTCCCGGAAGGATCTCTGGGTGAGGGTGAGGCGCTGGAGAGGGGTCTGCGTGGCGGGGATTAAGGAGGGCCTCTGCTCCCCTTGTGGAAACTGACTGTCTCCTCTGCCATCGCAGTCTGTGGGATGCTGGGAAGACTTAGTGGACCCCCAGGGAAGGCCTTTGAGTCTGGCCCAGTCCACACACAGATGCTTGAGGAGGCCCAAGGTGAGCCGCCCTCCTCCCCGTTGGCCCCTCCCTCCTTACCAGTTTACCCATCACTGGACCTTCCGCCCTTTCTGGGGAGACCTTCCTTTCTGTAGCTTTTCCTTTCTCTGTGAAGCTCCTGCAACCTCTCTGCTGTAGCCAAAAGCTGGCCTCTGTACACGGGCGCCAAATTGAATCTCAGAGACAGAGTTTTAGGTGAAGTAGAAAAGAATAGCTTTATTGCTTTGCCAGGCGAAGGAGGCCATGGCGGGCTAATGCCTTCTAGTGTGTGCCCTCCTTTTGGAGGGGGAAGTGAGGAGTCTTACAGTATCAGCCTCGAGGAACAGGGTTGTCGATAAGGAACAGGGTAGGTGCAGGGACTGCCTTCTTCTTCATCCACAGAACATTTCAACCATCGAGGTTGGCATCCGGTGGTCCCGTGACGGGCTCTGGTGGTCTCCGAGGTTATCATACTGTGACCTTCTCTCTGGAATGAAGAATGCTCACAAAGGAAGGGAGTGTTAGGGAGTGTTTCAAAAGAGAAAAATAGCAGGTGCACGATACGAAGCTCACAAGAAAGGAATCATTTGTGAAAAGCAATATGGAGGGAGGGAATGAGCTAAAACGGAACGCAACAGGATGGAAACTGTTTTTAACTAGTTTTTAGCTGGGACAATTCTGTCCTCCGTGCGCTCACTTCAGCTTCACTCCCTGCTTTGTCCCCTCTTCCCTTTCCCTCCCTCACTCCCTCAGCCTCCCTGCCTCCATTCTTTCCTCTCCTGGGCCCCTTTTGCTTCTCTTCAGCTGCCCAGCGTGTTTTATCTTCCTCCTCTTCCCCTCACTTTCCTCCTCTTCTCCCTCATGGCTGCCTCTTCCCTTCCAGGTTCCTCCCTAATTATTAGGCTTCATTTCTCTTTGTCTGTCTCAGACCCAGCATGAATCAAGGCCTTTAACGTCTTCCACCCTCTGGGACTTTCATCTCCAAGATGACCCGGCCTGAGTCGTCTCACACGACCACAGCCTGAAAAAGCCTTTCTTGGAAATGCCACCCTGGACCCTGAGTCAAGTCCCTGGGTCAATGCAGATGAGCAAATGTCCCCCTGCGTCTTGCTGTCCTTCCCCCTGCCTCCACAGAGTTTGGAGCCTGTTGTTCATCTTTGCTCTTTTGGAGCAGAAAGCCCATGTTCAGCTGCTACTGGAGGAGCTGCCCCAGTCCTTTGGCACTCTGACAACCAGCCTAGCCCATCTCGGGAAAGACAGCACATCTGTTGAGAGAGTGGCCCGAGACCCTGCTCTCAGCACGGCTGATCACTTCATCTCTGAGCCCATCTGGCCCTTGGTTCAGCTCCTCTGGTCACAGGCTGTGTCCTTGCACTTCAGCTCGGGGTTTGGGGGGGCAGTCCTTAAAATAATGGTGGGGTATATTAGTTACCACAAAAATAAAAATTACTGGGACTCCATTCTTGTGTATTAAAAATATTTTATACAGATGAACCAAACTATAGGCTTCTAGTAAAACACTCAAGCAACTTATAATCAAGAGAACTAGAAAGAAAATCTCCTCTTCTTCTATTCCCTGTGTTCATCCTACCCAGCCCTCTCCAGACACGTTGTCTGGTACGGTTGTCCAGTGTACCTGTCCAGACCTTTCTCCATGAACTAAGGACAGATGTGCATGCAAACACATCTGCAGTGGGATTATAAGGAAGTTTCTAATAAAAGTGTGAGGCACAGACAGCTAAATGCACAATTTCCCAAAATGAATGTCCCAGGGAGATCATAAAACAGAAAAGTCCAGCCCCTGGGGACCCACCTTCTGACCCATCTCACTCCCTCTCCCTGTCTCCCCCAGGATAAACACTCTCCTGATTTCTAACACAATAGGTTGGTTCGTCTTTTTTTCTGTGCTTTGTATAAACGCACTCACACCCCCCAGAACCTTTGGAGTCTGGCTTCTGTCACTCAATTATGTTTGAGATTCATCCATTCTGCTTCTTATCATCAGTTCTCATTGCTGTATAGAATCCCACTGGGTTCTTCATCAGCTGTGCTGTTGATGGGCATTGGCTAGGGGCACAGTGACCATGGCTGAGCTCAGGAGGCCATGAGGGGTATGAGGGGAATGGAGACCACCTGAGCCCTGCTTCATCAGAACTGTGTTCTTTCCCCCAGAACATCGTTCATGAGTCCATTCAATGAATCTCGTCAATCTTTCCCAATCCGATGTGGGAAGCTCTTGTATTGGTCCTAATTTGTATTTCCCTGATTACTAGTGTTACCAAACCAAACTTGGGTTCACTGGCCCATGCACAGTAAGGCCAGTCTACTGACACCAGGTTGTGATGAAGGAAAGTGCAGCGTTTATTGCAGGCGCCAAGCAAGGAGTCCAGGCAGCTAGTGCCCAAAAGACCCCCCACCTCCCCAATGACTTTCAGGGAAAATTTTTTTTAAGACCGGGTGAGGGAGGGGAGTGGTGCGGTGTGCGATCAGCTCGTGGATATTCTTCTGATTGGTGGGTGGTGAGGTAATTGGGAGTCAACACCCTCACCTTCTGGTTCCAAACGGTCTGGAGTCTATGTGCGTGTGCTCAGCATGAAATTAACGTCTTTCACTGGTGGGGGTTTCAGTATCTGCAAAAACTGCTCAAAGGATATGGTTCAGAATATTATCTATAGCCCTGGAGGAGGAGCTAAAGGTCCTTGACTTTGTTTAATGGCTAAACTATTATATTATTTGGTCTTGCTTGACTGTTTCCTTTGTTTCTGCATTTTCTCACTTCTCTGATTAAATTTATTCTTTGGAACTCAGGAAAGGCCTAGGAGGCTAAAGTTTTTCTACAGACGAGAAAGAGGCAGGTGGAGGACATGGCTGGTGTGTGTGTATGGGGACGGTCCTGCTCAGTACACTAGGGACAAGATGAAAACAGAATGTTTGCTTTAAACTCTTTTTTAGGTGAAATCCTATCACCTCCCACTCCCTTTCTTCCTGTAAAAGTTGACTCGACCAACCTGCTACTGGCTTTTCCACTACAGATGAAGTTCCATGGACTTGTTCTAAAAATTTTGCTAATCTTGATAAATACAGAATAATGTAAGACAGAGATGAAAACATCCCTCCCCCGACAGCAGTTGTGAGAGAGAGACCTTGCCGTGTCGTAGAAGTAGTTCAAAGAACTAGTTCAGCAAATCTGAACATAAGATTGAACCTTCCCTTCAGAGTGTCAGTCTTGTTTTCTGTGCTCTTGGACTCTTGTGTGAACCTTGCTAGCTACTACCAAGTAGCATAGCGTAATGGTGGGAGTAGGGGCTCTGGAGCCAGCTGCCTGGGTTCCAATCCCCTCTCCACCACCTGCTGGATTATGACACTTGGCAAGTTACTTAGCCCCTCTGTGCTTCAGTCCTATAGTGTAAGATGGAGACAGTAGTAGAACTTCCTCATAGGTGGTTGTGAGGCTCAAGTGAGTTTGTTTATATTTATATCTACGTGTATTATGAAGAGTGCCTGACTCATAGTAAGCAGTATAGAAGTGTTTGCTGATCTATTACTAGAAATCTGTCTCTGAAAACAGAGCATTAAACATCATCTCGGAAAAGGTGTGTAAGACCCATACACTGAAAACACCACTAAGAGAAGGTAAACAAGACCTAAATACATAGAGAGACGTACCATGTTCGTGGATTGGAGGGCTCACTAATGTTAAAATGTCAATCCTATAGATTCCATGCCATCCCAACCACATTCTCAGGATTCCGCCCCCTCGTGGTAGCTTTGTAATGTGTGACCTTGGCCAGGCCGAATGACATTTTCCAGAGTTCCCTTCCCAGTAGTTTTGGACCAGGCCCCCAGCACCTTTTCTAGGTGCTCAAGTGTTGGTGTGCTGTCGCGACTCACCACGCTGGTGTGAAGCAGCAACCGGGCCTGCAGCTGCCAGGACTTTCCCCACATCCCCCTCCAGCATCATATTGCATCTTTAGCTCCCAGAGGAAGGGCCTCAGCAGGACACCCAGACCACTAAAGTCAGAGGCAAGAATGATTGTATGGGTTTCTGTCTACCCTCGTGTGCTCCACAGCTTGTCCTGAGGGTTCCAGCTTATTCTTACTCTCCCACACTCTACATCCATCTTCCCTTCCCAACTACTTTCTTGCAGACTTCAGCATCAGACATAAGGCAACACCTGACGGAGACTGCTTAACTAGCCCCCACAATTGCAGAAAGTCAGAGTCCTGTAAGAAACCCTTATATGCACCGTGTGATCCAGTAATCCTACCTCTGGGTATATATCGGAAGGAAATGAAATCAGTATGTCAGAGAGAGAGATCGCTTTGTGATACGTCCCATGTTCAGTGCACCATTATTCACAATGGCCAAGATATGGAAACAACCAAAGCGCCCATCAATGGATGAGGGGAATAAGAAGATATTGCATATATATATATATATATATATATATATACATATATATATATATAAACACACACAATGAAATATTATTCAGCCATAAAAAAGAAGAAAATCCTGCTGTTTGTGACAATGTGGGTGAAGCTGGATGCCATTATGCTACATGAAATAAGCCCGACAGGACTTCCCTGGTGGCGCAGTGGTTAAGAATCCACCTGCCAGTGCAGGGGACACGGGTTCAAGCCCTGGTCCAGGAAGATCCCACATGCCGCGGAGCAACTACTCAGCCTGTGCTCTAGAGCCCGTGAGCCACAACTAATGAGCCCATGTGCCACAACTACTGAAGCCCACGTTCCTGGAGCCCGTGCTCCGCAACAAGAGAAGCCACCGCAGTGAGAAGCCCGTGCACCGCAGCAAAGAGTAGCCCCCGCTCGCCACAACTAGAGAAAACCCGCACGCAGCAATGAAGATCCCACACGGCCAAAAATAAATAAATTGATTAATTAAATAAAAATTTTTTTAAAAGGAAGTAAGCCCGACAGAGGAAAACAAAAACAAAGTATGGTATCATTTATATGTGAAATTTTTTAAAAGTCAGACTCATAGAGACAGAAAGTATAATGGTGGTTGCCAGGGGCTGGGAGGTGGAGGAAATGGGGAGAGGTTGGTCATTGGGTACAAATTTTCAGTTCTAAGGTGAGTAAGTTCTGAGGATCTCATATACAGCATGGTGACTATAGTTAAAAATACTGTATTGGAGACTTGAAATTTGCTAAGAGTAGATCTTAAGAGTTCTTACCATTCAGAAGTTGACTCTGTGAGGTGACAGATGTGTTAACTTGATAGTAGTCATCCTTTTACAGTGTATATCAAGTCATCATGTTGTATATTATAAATATATACAATTGTATTTGTGAATTATACCGCAATAAAGCTGGAAAAAAGAGAAGTCCTTATATGAAAGGTATATATCGTAGATGCTCTGACTCTTGGTTGAACCCTGACTAATGCATCCCTGAAGTGTTACTCTCCTCCTTCATCTTTCCAAGAATATTAGTAAAATTCTAATGTTCTTTCTGCTTTGTGTGAGATGTATTTGTTTCTTGGGGATACGACGAAAGCTGAGCCCTGATTGATCCTCGTGTCCACAGACAGTTGGATATTGATTTCCAGTGGGTTCAAGCTAAGTCATCAGGATTTGAATCAGATCCCTGCTTTCACCTAGACCACCACATTGATAGATAATTCATGTGCTAAAGACAAAATTGTAGTGGAAACTGGGCATATTTAGAACTCATTGATTATTTAAAACAATAGAAAGCAAATGTGTGGAATATAACTAAGACAGTACTTGAGAGAAAATTTGTGTCATATGCATGTATTAGAAAAGAAAAAAATGGATATTTGAAGCTTCAGTGATCAGGTCCAGAAAAGGGAATAGCAAAAAGGATTAACGTCGAACCCTAGTACTGGAAGCAGATGAAGCTGAAAAATCTCTGCAGAAAAAGAGAGAGCAAAAATAAAGTACGTTATGAATAAAATGGGATCATAACTATAGACACTGTAAAAAGTCTCCATACCTTTTACAGAGGTGTAAAAAGTCAGAAGAGAACACTATGAACACACTTATGCCAATAAATCTGAAAAATTAGGCAGAAAGAACAACTTTCTAGAAAAAAAAATAGAAATGATAACAAAAGAAATAGAACAGGGACTTCCCTGGTGGCGCAGTGGTTAAGAATCCTAGCCTGCCAATGCAGGGGACACGGGTTCGAGCCCTGGTCCGGGAAGACCCCACATGCCGCGGAGCAACTAAGCCCGCGCACCACAACTACCGAAGCCCGCGCGCCTGTAGCCCGTGCTCCGCAACAAGAGAGGCCACGGCAGTGAGAAGCCCGCGCCCCGCAAGGAAGAGTAGCCCCCGCTCGCCGCAACTAGAGAAAGCCTGCGCAGCAACAAAGACCTGACGCAGCCAAAATAAATAAATAAATAAATAAATACATAGATTTATTTAAAAAAAAAAAGAAATAGAACATAGGCGTTAACCCTAAACCATTAAAGAAATGCAATTATTAGTTAAAATGTCCACATAAACAACCATATCATGTTACCAGCCCAGGAGGTTTTATGCTGAGTTCAATCAACCCTATAAGGATCAGAACTAAAGTTTCTCAAGAAATAGGAAAAACGTAAACCTCCTCCGATTGATTTTGGGCAGTTACAATAATCTTTTTTTTTTTTTGAAAGGGTCAAAACCTTTATTCGCAGGGCTTTTTGTGTGTTTTTTGTTTGTTTTTGAATACACAGGTTTCCTGCCGTCCAGGGAGAAAAAGACGTGGTGTCCGGCTGCACGAGGTCTGGGGACTGGCCTTGGGGCTCCAACCCTGTCCCTTGCACCTGCGCGCTGGCCGCACGGTTCCTCTGCCGTGGTTAAAGGCACTGTGTGTTCTGCGGGAAGGCGCTCACGGCCGGCTGGCAGACGATGAGGCAGCCTTCTCAGGGGCTGCGAAGCTGAGGCCGTCGAGGGGTGGACTTGAACTTGGGGCCTGGCAGGGGGCCAACTGGCGAGGAAGCCCCAGGCTTTGGTACCTCAGCCTGGCAGGTCCGGCTGGCCCTGGCGCAGCGGCCTCAGGATGGAATCACGCCTTTGCTTCTTTTGTGGTCAGCCATGGCTCTCCGGTTGTGGTTGGCTCGTGTGGCTTGCTGGCTTCCTTCTTCCTGCGTTCCTGTGTTGTCTCTCGGCTCTGCCCGTGGCCCCGGGGGCTGCCAGCCACTGCCACTGAGCTGTCATGCCGGTACCCCTTCCTGGCCAGGAAGGCCTTGCGCCTGGCTTCTGCTTTTTCCCGCAGCACTGCAGCGTCCTGCACAAAATGGTCGGGCTCGGGGGCCTCGTCCTCAGCCTCCTCGTCCTCCTCCTGCCCTTCTCTGGGCACTTTGGTTCTCAGCACCTGAGGGATGGTGAAGGGCCTGCGGCTGACGAGCTCATCATCTGAGTCTGCGTCGCTGGCGCCCACCTGGTTGCCATCACATGTGGCATCACACTCATCCTCGTGGCCGTAAGGCGAGTCCTCCCCTGGCTGCACCGGCACCTCCTCCACCACCACGCTGTACTGCTCGCAGCGCCGCCACCTCCCGCTTGCCGTTCAGCAGGCTCCGCGCGCTCTCCTCCTTCCTCCTGCCCTTGTGTACCGGGCTCAGGTCCACTGAGTCCCTGCTGAACACGTCAAACTCAACATTCCGGGAGATGTTGAGACGAGACGTCAGCAGGGGCGTCGGGTCTGGCTTCACCTGCCTGTCTAGGCCGCGGTCCAGCTGGCCGAGGGCAGGGGCCAGCCGCCCCTCCAGGATGTTGTTGATCATCTGCGCCAGGTCATAGCTGTAGTGCTCCAGGTCATAGCTGTAGTGCTCCAGGCAGGCCAGGATGAAGCCCTCGCCAAGGTCTGGCAGCAGGTCCTTCACCTGGGAGATGAGTGAGTCCAGCTCCACGCCGCACACGGTGGGGCCTGGAGCAGCCGCTGCCACCAGGCACTCCTCTTCCTCCGAGTTCTGGGGAAGTGATGACGGTCTGCTGACCGCCTCCGCCGCCTCCGTGACCCCGTTAGGATTCTCAGCCACCGGTGGGTCTTTGGCATCGGTGGCTTTCCTGCGGTCTACCCCTTCCCGTGCACTCTCGACTGCCTGGAGGATGTAGGCGGTCCGAGTCTCGTCCAAGGCTGACGAGGCCTGCTGCAACAGGCTGGCGTCATCGGCCACAGGGAAGAGTGCATCAGTCCCGGAGAAACCTCTTCTCCTGCAGCAAGGAGCTGAAGATCTGAAGGAACTCTTTAATGAAGCCCTGAATGTTGTCACAGCTGCTTTCTAGGACTGGGAGAAGGCAGATCTGGTTCAGGAGGACGTGAAAAATCTCTAGTAGCTTCTTCCTGGAATGAGAGAGGCTCTGCCACAGGTCACCTGGCAGCTTGCTATCTTCAAGCCTCCTCTTCTTAATTGTAGACTCCAGTTTGGGAATTGCTATTTCGTAAAAGGAAGCTAGCCTGTAACAGAAGTCGTGTTTCTGGAAGGACGGGCAAGCCAAACGGAAGATATCCGGAAAGGCCCAGGGTGTGGTGCGGGTATCACAAAGGTAGAGAACGACGTCCTTTAATTCCAGGAGAGGCATGTCACTGGGGGTCAGCCGGCCCCTCTCCTCAAGCTTCTGGGGCGTGGCGCAGGCCCCGTCCCCTTGCAAACCACAGTGCTGGAGGATGTTGCTGAAGACCTGTGAAACACAAGAGATGACTCTCCCACATCCCGTCGAGCCAGCAGCTAGGACCCCCATCCTGCAGCAAGGGAATGGTGATCCGAAAACTGCCTTGGAATCTTTAGAATATATGCCAGTGTTCCTGGGACACCAGCTGAGACAGTGACCTTGGCCCCTCTCCTCAAGCTTCTGGGGCGTGGCGCAGGCCCCGTCCCCTTGCAAACCACAGTGCTGGAGGATATTGCTGAAGACCTGAAGGGTGGTGGGCATGCTTTCATCCAGGTCATTATAGTAACTTGGCTGTTGGATAAAAATGTTTCCTATCATCTTCTGCAGCAGCGGGGAGTTGCCTTTTCCAAAGAGCACGCAGAGGTCCAGGATCTTTGGGATGTCAAACTGGAAGTTGTTGTAGAGGATTTCTCCGAAAGCAGAGGGGGAAATGAAGTGATCTCTGGATTCCTTGTGAGTGGACATGCGAAGGAAGGCGAGAAAAACACTTCGGTGGAGGCACTTCTCCATGTCAATGACCTCAGGGGCTGGGGCCACCCACTGGTCGAACTTTCAGGGGACACAGTGCAGGTCGGAGTCCAGGCACTTCTGCAGGGTCTCGTCGAAGATAACCTGGCACCAGAATTTATCTTGAGGCAGGGCCAGGAGCCAGGAGCCAGTCGAGGTCATTGGCTACGAAGGCGGTGCGTTCCAAGTACTCTTCCACTAGGGCGGGAATGTTGTCTTTAGGGGGCGGTTTGTATAACGCAAAATACCGGTCTGCGTTCTGCTCGGGGTGTTTGTTCACCAAGAAGAGAAGATGAGCTCACTTTTCTCCTCTGACTACATAAGGGCTGCTTTCTCCGGGGCGGTGGCGGTGGTGATAACAGGAAGAAGGCCGGGCTGCATCTCAGCTGTTGTCAACCACAATCCACCCACTTCTGGGTCAGCGCTGGTGAAGTCCTCAGCTTCCCTGTCTTCAGGTCCTTGTGGGTGATCTGGAGTTGGTCCAGGGGCAGAGCTGGCATTGTGCTGCATTGACCCTCCTGAAAGGAATATGGATGGGAAGAAGACAGCAGACACAGAGGCTCCTGGGGGCAGGGGCCTGCTTTGGGGCTGATCCCAGAGCCGCTGGTGAAGTCCTCAGCTTCCCTGTCTTCAGGTCCTTGTGGGTGATCTGGAGTTGGTCCAGGGGCAGAGCTGGCCTTGTGCTGCATTGACCCTCCTCGGCGCCCTACTGCCGCCGCCGCCGCGGTCCACGGTGACAGCTCCCGCAGCGCCGGCACTTCCGGGGTCCACAATAATCTTGATTTTAAAACTGAATACAAAGAACATGAGAAAGAAAAATTATAGCCATATTTATTTATAAACATAGATGCAAAAAATCATAATTAAACAGTTAGCAAACAAATATTCAAGCCAAGGAAGACTTAAAGAATACAGGACTTGTAATTTTTATTTCCCTGTCTTAGAAGAATTTTCTTGGGACTTCCCTGGTGGTCCAGTGATTAAGACTCTGTGCTTCCACTGCAGGGGGCATGGGTTTGATCCCTGGTCAGGGAGCTAAGGAGCCCACATGCCGCATGGCAGCAGCCAAAAAAAAAAAGACTTTTCTTTAAACTGGAAGGACACAGGATGACCATTATGAATGCGGCTGCTCAGTGCTGTACTGTGGTCCAAGCCAGTGTCCCAGGACCACAATTAGAAATAAGAGCTTCAGGGATTGGAAAAGAACAGAAACTACTAGAAATGGTAAGCAAGTTCTTAGCAAGGTTGGGTTAGATCCAAGTTCAATTTAGAAAAATTAATCGTGTTCCCAGATACTGGCAACGAACAAAAGTATAAAGGTAGATGAAGTCTGCAATATCGCCAAAAAAGTTTACTAGAAATAAACCTGACAGAATGTGTAAGATCTTTATGAAAAAGTATAAGACTTATGGAAAACATCAAAGAAGACCTGTATAAATTGAGGTACATACCATGTTAATGGATGGAAAGGTTCAATGCCACAAAGATGTCTATCCTTCCCCATTGATATTGGGATTTTTCATGGAACATGAAAAGTTTTGTCCATAAATTCATATGGATCTATAAGGGATCAATACAATTTCAAAGCGTAAGAAGGAAAGATAGATCTCCATATCAGCTATTAAGCGTACTAGAAAGCCATAAGGAGAACAATATGGTAGTAGCACAGGCTTAGACAATGGAGCAGATGAGAGAATTCAGAGACAGCCTATGCACGCACACACACACAGACACATTAAATAAGTCTGTGTCATTACACATAGGACAGGACATGGATAGATATTCATTAAATTGTTCTTATATTGGCTTTCCATATACAAAATTAAAAATTAAATATCCATGTTATATCAAACAAGTACATGGAAAAATGGTTACATTTGAAAACATTAAAAATTAAAACATCTACACGTGGAAAGACTTCATAAACTAAGAGCCTAATCACAGATTGGAAGAGAGTATTTGAGATGTATATAACTGACAAAGGATTACTACGCAGAATATCAAAAAATTCTTATAAAGCAATAAGGAAAGACAAACTTCCTATTAGAAAAATATACAAAGGATGCAGCCAACAATTCTATAAAAGAAGAAAATGGAAGGAACAGAAAAATATGAAAAGAGACTTGGGGGACTTCCCTGGTGGTCCAGTGGTTAAGACTCCGAGCTCCCAATGCAGGGGGCCCGGGTTTGATCCCTGGTCAGGGAACTAGATCCCACATGCATGCCACAACTAAGAGCCTGCACGCTGCAACTAAAAGATCCTGCATGCCACAGTGAAGACCCTGCGTGCGGCTGCGAAGATCCCATGTGCCGCCACTAAGACCCAGAGCAGCCAAATAAGTAAATAAATAAATATATTTAAAAAAAGAAAAAAGAAAAGAAAAAACACTTGGTCTCACTAGAAATCAGGAAAGTATAAAATAAAACCTCAGTGAGATAGCTTTTCACATTCCAGAAGGTTGGGAAATGAGAGGTCTCATAATACCAGTATTGGTGAAGATATGGGAAATGGTAACACTTTTTATTTCTCCTGGAGGTGTCTGTTTGCACAAGAGCTTTAGAAAGCAATTTGGCAGTGAGTGCCAAGTATGGCATTTTATTTCCACTAGGAGATCTAGATCCTGCTAAGGGCAGCAACAGCCCAGCTAAAATTACCCACATTCCGGGCCTCCCGTGAGGTAGCAGTGAACACGACTTCTGGAAAGGCATATGCACCAGAGTTTCAGCTCTGGGTGTAAGGCAGCACCTATGCTACTGAGAGCAGTGATAAATCATCATTGTCCAGGAGGCAACCGAAGGAATCCTGCTGGTCATGACCTGCTATGGGCTAAAGGTCTGTGTCACTTGTGCACAAGGAACATTTGTGTGTAAATTTGTAGGTTGAAGCCCTGTTACCGAGTCCAAACTTGTACTGCTCGCCACAGGACATGCCAATAAATTGAGAGATGAGGTGTTGGGGCAAAGAATAGTGACTTTATTTGGAAAGCCAGCAGACCAAGAAGATGGTGGACTAGTGTCCCAAAGAACCATCTTGCCCGAGTTAGAATTCAGGCTTTTTTAATACTAAAAGGGGAGGGGATGTTCTCGCTCTCAAACATTTTTTAGAAATGGCAGTTATTGTTTCAGGTTCTAGACTTTAATTTATTATGTAAAACTCACCCAGATTATCTGCATCAGGTGATATGAATACAGGACTGGGTCTACGCAGTGAGGAAGAACTCAAACCCCATTTAGTATTTAGCTTTGAATTTACCTTAGAACCTGAAAAATCATTTCAAACAAGATAATGAAGCCATATCTTGAAGATCTTCCTCAAGAGTCTGGAAATCTATTTCTGTTTCTAATTTCTAAAAAAATTATTTGTGATGATCCACTCAAACTGAGGCCAATTACTAGAATGTAAGCACCACATTGTACTCTATTTGTGCCCTCGATGTGTCATGAATCAATGAATGAATAGTACCAAGTTTTTATAAAGCACAGATGGTGTTTGTGGCAGCCATGAGAACATGCATCTCAGATCTCCAAGCATGATCCTGACAGCCGGACTGCTGCGTTATGAATCCACCACATTTCCTCCAGGCTGCTCCCAGCCACTGACTGAGGAGATGGGGAGTATGGCAGGCCTGTTGCTGTGAGACACAAAACTCCTCTAACAGGTAACTTTGGCTTGAGGTTTCCCCATTGACTTAGAGAAAACACTCTAAACTGCATTGCACTCCAAGATGCTTTCTATTGAAACTTCCTTTCTTCCCCACTCCTTTACCATCACCAGCTCTCCCCTTTGCTCTGGCTCCCTCCCCATTTTTCCCTTAGAGGTGTTTCCCCCCAAATTCTCTTACACATCTAATCCCATCATTCTGTCTGCTTATTGGAGGATCTTAATACTGTGGTTAAGGGTATGGGTTTCAAAGGATTCCCTAGACGGGACATTGAGAACAAAAGAGAAACAAAAGAGAAACAATGAAGTAGGTGCTCAAAGATTTAGGATGTAAAGATACAGGATTAGGATCTAGCTCAAGGACGTGAGTGATGAAAACCTAAATCTGCTCCTGAAGTGATTGATAACACACATTATTATGTAAATATACACAATGGAATTCTTTTTTTTTCTTCAGGTTTTCACTGTTTATTGTACTTACATTTAAATTACCATTAAATACTAAGCATAAGTTAAATAAATAAATTAATTAATTAATTAATTAATAAAAGGGGAGGGGGTGTGGCTGGTCGTTGCAGGAATCCTTTGTTCTTGCAGCTGTCCAGGTAGGTCTGGTCACAATGTTCCCATAAACCTCCAACAAGATAATTGTTATTTTCTGTTCTGCAACTTTTTTTTCTTTTTTTTTTTTGTGGTATGTGGGCCTCCCTCCGCTGTGGCCTCTCCCGTTGCGGAGCACAGGCTCCGGACGCGCAGCCTCAGCGGCCATGGCTCACGGGCCCAGCCGCTCCGCGGCATGTGGGATCCTCCCAGGCCGGGGTGCAAACCCGGTTCCCCTGCATCGGCAGGCGGACGCGCAACCACTGCGCCACCAGGGAAGCCCCTATGTTCTGCAACTTTTTTTCTCTATATGAATGGAAAAGTGTGCCTTTAAAGGTCAGAGGCTAGAGAATGGGCTATCACATATATTCCAGGCTCTAGGCAACATTCGTGTGTGTGTGTGTGTGTGTGTGTGTGTGTGTGTGTGTGTGTTTGAAGTAATATTTATTGATTGATTCCCCTTCCCTTTTTTTTTGGCCACACCACAAGGCTTGCGGGAATCTCGGTTCCCCGACCAGGTATTGAACCCGGGCCACAGCAATGAAAGTGCCGAACCCCAATCATTAGATCACCAGGGAACTCCCTGACTTCCCCTTTTTTTGGGAGTCCCAATAAAACTTTATTTACAAAAAATCAGGTGGTTAGCCTGGGGCCGTAGTTTGCCACCCCTGCTCTAAAGAGTGGGACCCAGAGCCTGAATCCATAGGAGATTCTAGGCAACATTCTTTTATCAAGGTGCAGAGCCAGCATGACTAAGCACAGGCAACAGAGCACAAGGGTTGGAGGTAAAGGAATAGATTCAATATGAAGTCAGGTTTGCTCTTCTCTGTTACAGCCCTAACCCCCAGTGTGATGGAATTTGGAGGTGGGGCCTTTGGGAGATTGGGTTTAGATTAGGTCATGAGGATGGGACCCCCATGAGGGGATTAGTGTCCTTATAAAGAGAGCCTTCGTGCAAGCATGCCCTCTCTCTGCCACGCGAAGGCTAAGGGGACTCTCGCCAAGGACCAAGCACAGAAGCAGGAATTCAAAGCACATCTGTCCCCTCACTTCTGGCTGTGCCAGGAGAAAATAAGGAGTCCTGATCCAAGGTCCATACTTTCTCATTGCCTCCGTTCATTCAACAGGCAAGTGTAGAGCCAGGTGCAGATTTGGGCTGGGTGCAGGGGTGGGGTAGAGAGGGCTCCAGCCTGCCCCTCTCCCAATGGGAGCAAGCCTTTGTCCCGCTCTCTCCGCCAGGGTCTGTCCCATCCCCCTCTCTCTGGCATCTTTACTTTCTCTTTCCCTTTGCAATAACGTCGGGTCCTGCTGCACAGAGGGGTCCAGCTCCATCAGAGACTGACCTCTGCCAAGAGGGAGGGCCCAAGAGAAGGTGGGTCGGAGCCTGAGGAAGCAAACCACCCCGCGGGCCCTCCCACCCCTGGTGCCAAAGCAGGAAGGAGGTGGAGCCTCGGCTGAGACGGCCTGGGAGGTCGCTCACAGATAAGGGGGTTTTCTACACAAGAGCCCTGGGAGAGGAAATGGAGCCCCAGCGCCCGAGACAAAGGGCAGGGCTGGGACTAGCCAGCAAAGGAGGCTGCAGCCAGAGGCCCCGGATCAGGTACCGCTGCTGCCCGCTCTGTCCCACTGGGCCCCATCTCCAGCCCTCTCTAGGGCTGTGCCTCTGTCCTTGGCCTCCTTCTCCCCGCAGTCCCTGCAGTCCCAGTCTTGTTCCTTTCCCTCTCTGGGCTCCTTCTCTGCAGGGCCCACTCCCATCTGGGGTCTTTGCCCTGTTCTGGGGGTGCCCCCACTATTGCTTCTGAACTGGCCCCTCCCAAACCTCCACCCAGCTCTGAGGATCCTCGTGGCCCAGCTCTCAGTCTGAAAGTCTGTCGGGCTAGGCCGTCCCCTCCCTGCCTGTGCGGGGCTGCACCCTCTATTGGTCGGAAATATCTGTGATCTGTTAACGCTTAGAATTTGGCGAAAGGATGATTGACGCAGCTGGTGACTTTTTTTAAGGCACTCTGATCAGTTTTCTATAGTATTTACACCTTTGTAAGCACAGTGTGAGAATAGTTCTCTGAGGCAAGAAGATAAATCATCTCTTCCAAGGATATCTCAACTCTGAGCAGGAAAATAAATGCACACCGTTCACAAACCTGGCCACACACTAGGTGACCACGCTTCACGTTTATAATTGTACCACTAACAGCTATGATGGAACTGGAGGAACAATCAGGAGAAACGCTCCTATTTTAAAATTAAGTAGAAAAGAAAACCACACCCAAGACTTCACACAGCTGCAGGGTCACATAATGGAAGAGCTGGAAATGGCCTGGCCTGGTCAGGGGACCCAGCTCCATCACTTACAGCTCTGTGACTTAGGCAGGCTAGTTGTCCCCCTCTGCGTCCCCGCTTCCTCCTCTATAAAATGGGCACGGCTGCCGCAGCATTTGAAGAGTAGATGAGTTCAGATACAGAAAGCACTTGTAACCATAGCCCAAGCCTGTGAATTTTGGAGTTAAAACGACATTAAAAAACAAAACAAACAAACATGCACAAGTGAAAAGTCAGGATGGAATTGAACTGAAATGTTAAAGCCTCTTATTTTGGAGTGGAGAGGTTTTCGTTACTCTTTATTTTTCTAATGATTTGGGGGATGGGTGGGCAGGAAAACCGGAGTGGAGGTGTGGGGGGGGGGCTGCTATTGGAAGTAGCCGGGCCAGGGCCCCTGTGGGAGACATCACCCATCCCTGCTGTCCCAGTACCCTCTCCTCTCCCTCTCCCCCAGCCTTCCTGCCTGGAAAGGCGCAGGAAATTCTCAAGGCCCAGACGGGTTGGTGGGAGGCACAGCGCCTAGGGCGTCCAGGGGGCTGCGCTCCGGAGAGACCGCCCGGGAGTAAGGGGGCGCTCTCTGCATTTTCCCTTTTCTCTCTTTTGCCCCAGAAACCCAGTGGAGCGGTTAGATCGCCAAACCTTCTCCTTCCACTTTCGCAACCTGAGATATGCCAATGGGCGGAACTGCTCCTACCTCTGCTACCAGGTGGAAAGGCTGAAGCACTGCTCACCTGACTCCTCCGACTGGGGGGTCTTTCAAAACCAGGTATGGGCCCCAGGACACTCTCATCGAAGGCGGGAGCTAAGTGTCGACCCAGAAAAGAGGCTCAGCCGAAAGACACAAAAGCATTTATTCGGTGCCTTAGAATTGCAATGCGGGGAGCACAGATTCAAGTGCAGCCTGCGTTGTGTCCCGCCAAAGGGAAAAAACCCGGGGCGGGGGCGGGGGCAGGGGCGGGTATTGGCAAATTGCGGAAGGTTTAGGATGCTTGCACAAGTTGTTTTCCCAATATTATGATTGGGAGATATAATTACAATTGCAATTCATTGGTTTTCAGAGTATATTATGTCAGATACTAGGAAAATCCCTTTTGCAGTGTGTCCAGTTTTTAATCAAGAATGCGGATATTGGGACTTCCCTGGCGGCCCAGTGGTTAAGACTGGGCGCTCCCAATGCAGGGGGCGCTGGGAACTAAGATCCCGCATGTCGCCCTCACCCGCCCCCCCACCCCCCAAAAAAGAATGCGGATATAGCAGTGACAGGCTCTGTGCTATGCCCTTGCCCAGTGTAATAATTCAAATCTGGTGTCTTTTTCAAAAATGGGATGAAATTTTAGCCCCCAAATGGTGTCCCTCATGTCAGAGGTGTTACACAGGTTCACATAAGCCAGTAGAGGATGTGGGAAAAATGGTAATAAGTCCAGCGCCATTTTGTGGTTCTCGGTGGCGGATGCATCTTCCCACACATTTTCTTAAGTCCTGGAACCGGCTACGTGATGGCGGTTGACTTAATCCCACCAAGCCTTGTTTAGCGAGTCTGCCGGTGGTGGGTCTCTGAGTTTGTCATCGGGCTTGGCGAAATGTCCCCCCACCCGCCTGCCCTCCTCCACCCAGAGGGCAGCCTTTTCAGAACCTGGGTGCGGAAGGGGCGGGGCAGGGGTGTACACTGTAGCAGTATCAAAACCTAATCTGAGTCACAGGTGTCATCTCACTCTTTCTACTACCCAGTGTTCAAAAAGTTAAGAGAAACTGATGAAATTAATATTGACACTGTGTTAGACAGCACAGTCATCCCTAGATATGGGGGTGGGGAGGTTGGTTCCAGGACCCCCACGAACACCAAAATCTGAAGATGCTAAATCTCCTATGTAAGACTGCATAGCATTTGCATATAACCTACCCACATCCTCCCAGAGACTTTAGATCATCTCTAGCTTATTTATAATACCTGAAACAATGTAAATGCTATGTAAATAGTTGTAAATACAATGTGGATGTTCTGTAAGTAGTTGCCAGCCTGGCAAATTCAAGTTTTGCGTTTTGGAACTTTCTGGAATTTTTTTTTTTTCCTGA
Source organism: Physeter macrocephalus (assembly GCF_002837175.3). Classification (NCBI taxonomy): domain Eukaryota; kingdom Metazoa; phylum Chordata; class Mammalia; order Artiodactyla; family Physeteridae; genus Physeter; species Physeter macrocephalus. The sequence continues at coordinate 44,290,225 of NC_041219.1, read as the reverse complement.
ATAATTTCAATAGGTGGTTGGTTGAATCTTCAGATGAGCAACTCCCAGATACAGAGGACTGACTGTATACCTAATCTATTATTTCAATTCGATGTATTTTCTAATATATAACTAATATAAAACTTCTTCATGAGATAGTTTACATTCTTTTTTCTTCATACGAAGTCACTGAAATGAACTGTGTATTTTTACACTTGCCACACACCTCCCTTCAGACAAGCCGCATCTCAAGTGCTCTGTAGACATGTGTGGCTGGTGTTTCTGCCCACGGACAGGGCAGCTCTGTGGGCCTCCCAGCAGACAGCACGTAGGGACCAAGCCTGGACCCCACAGGGCCTGGCCCAAAGCAGGCACTCAGGTTACTTGTAGGATGAATGAATGGGAGAGGATGGATGTTAGAATGAATGGGTGAGTCGATGAATGAGGGAAGTCGATGACCAAAGAAGAAGAGGAGGGAGGGGAGAGATGGAAAGAAGGGATAACTCACGAACAACCTGCCTCTGGGATGCCCACCCCCCTTACCCCTCCTCCCCAGCTCCCTAGCCCGGCCTCACTGCCTGCTCTGCCGGCCAAGAACGCCCCCTTTCCGCCTCCATCTCTCCCAGGCCTATCCCGAGAATCGCTGCCACGCGGAACTCTGCTTCCTCTCTTGGTTTCGCTCCAAGAAGCTGTCCCCTTACGAGCAGTACCACATCACCTGGTTCTTATCCTGGAGCCCCTGCTTGTCATGTGCAGAGCAGGTGGCTGCGTTCCTGATGGAGAACAGGAACGTGAGGCTGAGCATCTTCGCCGCCCGCCTCTACTACTTCTGGAAACCAGAGTGCCAGCGCGGGCTGCGCGTGCTGCACCACCAGAGGGCCTCTGTGCGCATCATGTCCTTCCGAGGTGAGAGCAGAGGGGGCGGGGGGCTGGGGGGCGGGGCGGTGGGAGGGATGCGGGCGGACCTAGAATACCCACCAGGGAGGGTGAGTGGGAGCAGAACCTGGGAAACGAGGCAGGACTGAGGGCACATGGCAGGGAGGGGGCAGGAGGGGGCAGGGCACAGGATGGTCAGCAGAGAAAGGCCTCCCAGGGCCCGGACCTGATGGCTTTCTCTCCTCTTTATCTCAGAGTTTAAATACTGTTGGAAAAACTTTGTGTACAATCAGGGAATGCCCTTCAAGCCTTGGAAGAAACTGCGTAAAAATTATCAGTTCCTGGTGGCAAAGCTTCAGGAAATTCTCGGGTGAGGGCTTCCTAAGCCTCCCTCCCCCCACCTCCTCCTTATCTCCGAGTACCTTCCACCTCCCTTCTCAGCCTCCTCTCCTCCCTGGCCCCAGAGGGCCACTGCCCTTGGGCTGCCCGTGCCCTCCCTCAGCTCCTGTCTCCTTTCTTCCCCCAGCGTCTCCCGCTACCCCCCTGTGAGATCTCCCTCTCCCTCAGCAAGGGAGCCCCACCTCCTCCCATCTCACACATTGACCAAACCTTGTTATTGAACTGAACATAAATGGGCATGAATATGTATAAGTGTGAAACTGAGATTTGAAAAACATCCTTGAAGACAGACCTGACTTATCAGAGAACGAGGTTCCTTGATGGGAATGATGGTATTCGTTTGCTAGGATATCCGCAACAAAACGCCACAGACTGGGTGACTTAACAGCAGGTATTTACTTTCTCACTGATATGGAGGCTAGAAGTCCAAGATCAAGGGGTCGGTAGGTGGGGCTTCTCCTGCGCCCTCCCTCCTTGGCTGCAGACAGCTGCCTTCTCGCTGTGTCCTCAAATGGTCTTTCTTTTGTGCATGACCCCTGGGGAGCCCCTGGTGTCCCTCTGTGTGTCCCAGTTTCCTCTTCTCATAAGGACATCAGTCAGATTGGACTAAGGGTCACCCTAAGAGCTTCCTCTTAACACAATCACCTCTTTAAAGGCCCTATCTCAAGTATAGTCACGTTCTGAGAAACTGGAGGTTGCACCTTCAGCATATGGATTTGTGGGGACACGGTTCAGCCCATACGATGACCAGAGGCTTTTTTGAGCTGAGCAGGTGCAGTGAGAGCAGGATCCTTGTCCTGTGTGTCTCTCTCCGGGTTATGCCCCCTTGACCCTGACTCCTCTGCTTTCATTCCAGACCACGGTGTCCCTAGCACCCCACCGCCACCCCACCTTCACTTTGTCATCATCACACCCTGTCCTCACTCTGTTTATCCCTCATCCCATCCCCAAATTGCTGCCAGAGATGAAGCTCTGGGGATGGTGATGGAGAATGAGCAAGGAAAAACAAATAATGCTTAAGTTTACATTTAAATAAGTTTTTTAAAAAAAAACTAGCATTGGGGACGTGAGTATTGAGATGATTGGAGCTTTTTCAAAAAGCAGAACAGAAAGTGGAAGGGCTGCCAAGAGTCAGGTCAGAGACCACAGCTCAGCTGCTCAAGGTAGATCAGGAAGCGAGCATCTGGCCCTTGGTCCACAGAGCCAGCTGCCACGTGAATGCACCGGGGAGGAACTCAGTGAAGGTTCCAGAAAGGGTGGCCGGGATTGTGGCAGGGCAGAAAGGGAGTAAGAGCCTGATGAGGTGGGATTCTGGGCAGGCAGATGCAGAGGAAGGGCCAGCAAGTGGGAAGCTGTTGGTTTGGAATCGGTCCTGAAAGTCCTCGTGGAGAAGGTCTGGGGTCCCACTGATCTTGGCCATCTGGGTGGGAATTGTCAGTGGCAGCAGACACCTGTCCCTTTACTCTCCCTTCCTGTTTGCACTGCTGCCTGGGGGTCTTGGGCAGAATCCAGGGGGGGTCTCTGGTTGCTTCGGCTCTCCTGCCTTGATGCTCTCCCTGTCGGTGTTTCCTTCAAGGAGGGAGGCACAGAGGGACATGGATGTGGATGACGTACCTCTTGATTGTCTCTGGCATTAAAACGGGCCACAGTGGCCAGCTTAAAATGTCCCGCTCCTGGCACACCTGCATTTTGGCCCATCTCAGGCGGCTCACAGGAACCTCCGAGCCGGGGCTGTAGGATTGCCGTCATTAGGGAAAGGCCAGCAAAGGATTTCAGCCTTCTTGTCCATCCTTCCTGCCTCTCAGGCCAGGGGTGACTTAGCTCTCTGAGTTTGACCAACACTTCAGTGTGCAAATCTGATCACTCTTTGGACTTCCCTGGTGGTCCAGTGGTTAAGACTCCATGCTTCCGGTGCAGGGGGCACAGGTTCAATCCCCGGTTGGGCAAGCTCCGCATGCCACGTGCTGTGGCAAAAAAAAAAAAAAACCTCTGGTCACTCTTCCCAGAAGGACCCAGCTCATTCTAGAATCTCTTGTTGGCTGTGGCCCTGGGCATTAGGACAGATGGGGGTGAAGGGGACACCATTCCTGTGGCTCCTCTAACCTCCCGCCCAAACTCTTGTTACCCCTGAGGCCGTCCCAGGGCCTGTGGGGCAGAAGGGGGTGTGTGCAGGGTGGGGGGGCGGCAGTGGGAGGACAAGCTGGGAAAAGTTAACTTGGGAATCACACTTGTGTGCAGAGTCTGGACTGGAGGTGGCCGTGACTGCTCTAAGACCTCCTCCTAGGTTTCAACTTTCCCCAGAGCTGTTTTCTCATCTGGAGGTCTTGATGGCCATGTGACAAAGTAAGCAGACAGCTTACCCCTTCTCTTGTGCCCCCTCCCCCACTCCTTTTCATGGAACAATGAGGAAGCAAGGGGAGGGAACCAGGCCAGGCTTCCTGGACAGCTTTCCAGTTCTGCCATTTATTTGCTGTGTGACCTCAAGAGAGTGTCTTAACCTCTCTGTGCTGGGACCGCATCTAAAATGTCAGGATAATGCTCCTCCCCGCTTGATGCTACTGGGGAGCTGGGGTAGCAGATGGTGCACAGGATCTGCTCAACACAGGGCTGGAGATGAAGATCTGGAGTACTGACCCCCAGCCCTCATTTTCCGCCCTGCCCAGAGTCTTGTCAGGGTACTGAATAAAAGCTAAGTGCCAAGTAGGAGTAGGGTGGCGAGGGCTCCAGCCCGCCCCTCCCCCAATGGGAGCAAGCCTTTGTCCTGCTCTCTCCCCCAGGGTCTGTCCCATCCCCCTCTCTCTGGCATCTTTACTTTCTCTTTCCCTTTGCAATAACGTCGGGTCCTGCTGCACAGAGGGGTCCAGCTCCATCAGAGACTGACCTCTGCCAAGAGGGAGGGCCCAAGAGAAGGTGGGTCGGAGCCTGAGGAAGCAAACCACCCCCGGGGCCCTCCCACCCCTGGTGCCAAAGCAGGAAGGAGGTGGAGCCTCGGCTGAGACGTCCTGGGAGGTCGCTCTCAGATAAGGGGCTGTCCTAAAGAAAGGGTCCTGGGGGAGGAAATCGAGGCAGAGTGCCTATGACAAAGGGCTGGGCTTGGACAAGCCTTCCTAGGCCAGGAGACTGCATCTGGACTCCTGCGATCAGGTAAGTCCAGAGCCCAGAAGGAGGAAAGAGGATGGGTCTGAGAGACGAAAGCCACCGTAGGCCTCCCACCTCGGCTTACCCAGGCAGGAAGGGCATCTACCACTCCGAGAGCTGTAGGGGAACGCTCTCAGATGAGGGACTTTCCCAAGGCCAAGGGCGGCCTTGTGAGAGGGAGGTGGAGCCAGACATCCCAGTACCCAGGGCAAGCTGGGACATGTCTGCCAAGGAGGCTGGAGCCCGGCCGCAGGGGCCAGGTGCTGCTGCCCCTCCTCCTCGCTGCCTGGGGCTCTGCGCCCAGCCCTGGGTTCTCTCCCTCTCTGGCTCCTTCTCTGCTCCTTCTCTTCCCTCAGGCCTGCCAGCCCTGCCTCTGCCACAGCCTGTCTCTGTGTCCCTGGCCATACCCCACAGGCATGGCCACTGGGTCTTCCTAAAGCTCTCTGTGCACCCTCAGTCCTAGATTTAAGGTTCAAGGATGAGTGAAACAATGTTTGGAGTCAGCTATAAAAGCGTTTTTGTAAATTTCATTTTAAAGGCACAATTTTGCAAAGAATATTCTCATTTCTGCTCCGTGGAGGGAAAACTCTCCAAGACAAGAAGGTAACTCGTTTCCCGTGAAGACACTACCAAGTATAAAAAATTCAGTTGGTCTTTAAGTACGTCTTACAAGTTGTTTCTATCGTACCTACAGTTTTAGCTATTCGAGGGCAAGGTGCAACATTTGTGCTATGAAGATAAGTCCTCTTGTCTCAAATGTGAAATATCTCAGCCTTGAGTGTCTGGCTTTCCCCAGGACTGGGGAGTTTCCCAGAACATGGGAACTTCAGGGCTAAAATCAGGAAGATTCCGGGCAAACGGGGCAGTGGTTGTCTTAGGTGTGCTGTGAATGGGGTTTCCCTTCTAATCCCTACCCTGAGGGTGGTCAGTTGCCCTCACGGGGGGTGTGAACTTCAGGCGAGACCACTGGCCGGTAATCAAAGGCCACAGCCCAGAGATGGTCTCTTCAGCAATCGTTATCCAAATCCATCTGAAGTTTTACTGATTAACACAAGGGACGTCAGAGATAGGTTTCCACTGATGAAGTTTGTGGCTTTGTTGATTAGCATAACGTATCAGAAATGGTTTTTCGTTGGTGGAACTGGTGGTGTTTCAGTGAGTTGGCTGGAAATACGGCGAGACTTCTCTGGCCTTGCAGGAACAAAGTATTGTGCCTCGTGGTCTGGGCCGTGGGGGGCACCCCTTGGCTTGATTCCTGTGTCCAGATGCCAATTCTGAGGCTCTGAGGTCATCTGAGCCCGACTCGGTGGTCAACCAAGTGACATTACCTTGGGGTGGAGTGTCCAGAAGGGCAATGGGCTGGGGCCATCAAGCCTCCCAAGCTGGTTCAGACTGGCATCTGCTGGGTCATGGGTGTCCACGTGCGGTGCGGCTCCGGCCAGAGGGCGCCTTCATGCGCCTCTCTGGGGCCCGGCAGGAAGGCTCCTGGTTACACCCACCTACTGCTGTCCGTGCGGAGCCAACGGCACTTATTGAAAAGAACCTGGTGGTTCTGCATCCCCACGTGGGCTGGGCCACTTTGCGGTATAATATTAAATGAAAAAAAAGCAAGATACAAAATGCAATACTCTATAGAGTACAGTCGTAATTAGGGGGAGAAAAAGCTATGTGAGCCCTTCAGCCAAAAGTCTCTGTCACAACACTCCCTTGGAGACAACATTTTTTCCTGTTCACATGCCTCTGTGCTCTTTGTACAGACAAAATTGTGATACACACACCTCGGCCAAGAGCACAGAGTTAAAGGAAGCTCTTTAACTTCCATCCCCCTCCCCACTCCCCAAAGAGAAGGGTCCTGACATTAGGTACAGGGTTGAGGTGCTTGTGGGACCTTAACAGAGGGGTCTGGGGCTCAGGACAAAGATGTGAGAGGCGAGGAAGGACATGCCGTGTCCAGTTCTCGGGGTGGGGGGCCCCCCACTCAGCCCAGGCGTCCTGCCTGCGATGGCCTCTAGCGTGGGCTGGAGGGGTGGTGATGTGTGAGGGGGGAGAGCTCGCCCTCTTCCCTCTCCCTCCCAGTCCTCCTGGCCAACAAAGAAGGAAGAGGCCCTCCCTTACCTCCCCTTAGGGGCCTAGGGGAACCCAAGGAACTGGGTTCAGAATGTGACAGAGCCTTGGGTGACACCAGAAAACACTCTCCGCATCTTTGATTTTCTCCTTCCTGTTGCACAGAAACACAATGAATCTGCTAAAAACAAAAATATTCAAACAACAGTTTGGCAACCAGCACCGGGTCCCACAGCCCCGCTACCGGAGGAAGACCTATTTGTGCTACCAGCTGAAGCAGCTCGACGGCTTCACGCTTGACAAAGGCTGCTTCCGAAACAAGGTGCCAAGTGCGTTCCCTGGGCACAGGGCAAGCAGGGGCAACCGCACCATGCAGGGGAAACCCTGAGGCTTAGCAGAGTCCGAGTGAGCCCCGCTTCCCTGGAGCTCTCCGCGTTCTCTCGCATCCGCGGGCCACCACACAAGCCCTTCCCTCCAGCAGAATGTTCCCCCTGGCCCTTGAGAAGTTCATGTTTCCTCATCCTCCAGATCTCAGCTCAGTCACCCCTTCGGGGAAGCCAAGCGCTCTTCCAAGGACTGAGCACCTAACCTCACCTACAAAATCTCCATCACACTTCTGCCTTTCTGCCATCTTCCTACCTGTCCCGCCCCCGCTCCCTCCCTCCCTGACCTCCCTGGTACAACATTTGTGCTATGAAGATAAGTCCTCTTGTCTCAAATGTGAAATATCTCAGCCTTGAGTGTCTGGCTTTCCCCAGGACTGGGGAGTTTCCCAGTTTCCCAGTTTCTCAGGTTCAAACATCTCCAGACAACCTCCTGGACATGTCCAAACGCCCGGTCACAGGGTATTCAGGACTGCGCCCTGGGGGTGCCTGTTCTACAGCCCGTCTCCTCTGGGCCCTGGGACCATGATCTGATTCCGATCAAGTTACAGGTGCTTGGGGAGTGTGGGATTAATGGATGAGTGAGTGAGTGAAGGAAGGAATAACTGAAGGAAAGAAGGAGGTTCTTTCCTTGTGCTATAGGCAAGTTCACCTACTGGAAGGTTCACAGGACAGAGGCCCTCATCCTGATCTTCACCCTCGGTGTGTGACCTCCGGCCCCTGCCTTCTAACCAACCCTTCCGTCTCTCTGAGACCCTCTCCAGAAACAACGACATGCAGAAATTCGCTTTATTGACAAGATCACCTCGCTGAATCTCGACCCAAACCAGAGCTACGAAATCACCTGCTATGTCACGTGGAGCCCTTGCCCTACCTGTGCCAGGGAACTGGTTGATTTCATCAACGGTCAGAACCACCTGAGCCTGCAGATCTTTGCCTCCCGCTTGTACTTCCACTGGGTCAAGCTGTTTCAGAGGGGGCTGCAGCAGCTACAGGCAGCCCAGGTCTCAGTGGCTGTCATGACCCGCTCAGGTAGGAGGAGAGACAGAGCTGTCGGCGGACGGGGGGACCTGCAGTTCCAAGAGCGAAAGCCACTGAGTGGGAGTCGGGGGAGAGAGGGGAGGCTGGACAGGAAGGACGGCGGCCCAGCTGTGACCCAAGGTGTGATACCACCTGAGGGGGAAATCCCAGGGACAGACTAATTCCAGGGAGAGGAAGAGAAGGAAGGGGAGAGGAAGGAGGGACTGTGGCCCTGCTGGTGCAAGCTCGCTGCTCCCCTGCCCTTGGGGCCTGACTCGGTTTCCCTCTCTCATCTCAGAGTTTGAAGAATGCTGGGAAGAATTTGTGGATAACCAGGGGATGCCCTTCGAGTCCTGGGATAAGCTGGAGCAATACAGCGAGAGCATAAGCCGTCGGCTCCAGAAGATCCTGTCGGTGAGAAGCCCTCCCTGCTGCAGGCCCCTGGCCTCTCCACGCCCCGCCGACCCCCTTCCCAGCCTCAGCCCCACTTCTGTCCGTCAATCCTCTCCTTGCTCTCTCCCCACCGCCCCCCACTGCTTTCTCTTTTTTCATGACACCCCCTTTAGGTCCCCTCTTCCAGAGGCTCCCAGTTCCTTCCTTCTCTCTCTCTTCATAGACATTTTTTTAATACATTTTATTTTATTTCTTTATTTTTGGCTGCGTTGGGTCTTGTTGCTGTGCGCGAGCTTTCTCTAGCTGCGGCGAGTGGGGGCTACTCTTTGTTGCGGTGCGCGGGCTTCTCATTGCGGTGGCTTCTCTTGTTGCGGAGCACGGGCTCTAGGCGCGCGGGCTTCAGCAGCTGTGGCGCGTGGGCTCAGTAGCTGTGGCTCACGGGCTCTAGAGTGCAGGCTCAGTCGTTGTGGCGCACGGGCCCAGCCGCTCCGCGGCATGTGGGATCTTCCCAGACCAGGGCTCGAACCCGTGTCCCCTGCAATTGGCAGGCGGATTCTCAACCTCTGCGCCATCAGGGAAGCCCCTCTTCATAGACTCTTGTTAGCTTTCTGTTTCTCGTAAGGCATCCCTGGTCTGCCTTGACCCAGTTGTTTTCCTGTCCCGGCATTTTCAGCCTCGCCTCTGCTCCCCTTCTTCCCTCAGTTTCCTGCCAACCGAAGCTTTCTCATTTCTCTCTCAACAGCCCTCGAATTGGAATAATTTAGAGAATTCCTTCAGAGACTTGAGACTTGGATCCCCATCCCCTTTGTTGTTAAGAAGTGACTCAAGATGACAGGTCTGGGGCATCTCACTGCTTCATAAACTGCTGGCTCTTAGGAGCAAGTAGCAAGCTCCACGGTCACCCCTGACCCCCGCCCAAGTCCAGAGACCTTACTTTCCTCTTTCATTCTTCTTTTTTCCTTTCTTTTCTAAGTGGGTAAATATTTTTATAATTGAAAAAATAAAGATAATTTGAAAGTCTGTACAACTTGGGTTACTTTCTGAAAGGAGAATCAGGTTTTTCCTTCATAAAAAGATGAATATAAAGAACTTCCATACTACAGCACTAAGGAAAAATTTACTTAAGAATTCCTAGTATAGGGACATCCCTGGTGGCGCAGTGGTTAAAAATCCGCCTGCCAATGCAGGGGACACGGGTTCAAGCCCTGGCCCAGGAAGGTCCCACATGCCGCGGAGCAACTAAGCCTGTGCGCCACAACAAATGAGCCTGCGCTCTAGAGCCCGTGAGCCACAACTACTGAGCCTGCGTGCCTAAAAATAAATAAATAATAAAATAAAATAAATTTATAAAAAAATAAAATAAAATAAAAATGGGCAAAAGAACTGAATTAGATTAACTAATGAAGCCCGCACACCTGAGTCTGTGCTCTGCAACAAGAGAAGCCACTGCAATGAGAAGCCCGCGCACCGCAACGAAGAGTAGCCCCCGCTCGCCACAACCAGAGAAAGCCCGCGTGCAGCAACTACTGAAGCCCTCGTGCCTAGAGCCCATGCTCTGCAACAAGAGAAGCCACCAAAATGAGAAGTACGCGCACTGCGACAAACAGTATCCCCTGCTGGCGGCAACTAGAGAAAGCCCGCACAGCAACAAAGACCCAACACAGCCAGAAATAAATAAAAATAAAATAGGGGCTTCCCTTGTGGCGCAGTGGTTGAGAGTCCGCCTGCTGACGCGGGGGACGCGGGTTCGTGCCCCGGTCCGGGAGGATCCCACATGCCACGGAGCGGCTGGGCCCGTGAGCCATGGCCGCTGAGCCTGCGCGTCCGGAGCCTGTGCTCCGCAACGGGAGAGGCCACAGCGGTGAGAGGCCCGCGTACCACAAAAAAAAAATAAATAAAAATAAATAAAAAATAAAATAAAATAAATTTATAAAAAAATAAAATAAAATAAAAATGGGCAAAAGAACTGAAGACATTTTTCCGAAGAGGAAATGCAGATGGCTAACAGGCACATGAAAAGATGCTCAACATCGCTAATCATCAGTGAAATGAAAATCAAAACCATAATGAGATATCACCTCACACCTATCAGAATGGCTAGTATCAAAAACCACAAATAGGGGCTTCCCTGGTGGCGCAGTGGATGAGAGTCCGCCTGCCGATGCAGGGGACACGGGTTCGTGCCCCGGTCCGGGAAGATCCCACATGCCGCAGAGCGGCTGGGCCCGTGAGCCATGGCCGCTGAGCCTGCACGTCCGGAGCCTGTGCTCCGCAACAGGAGAGGCCACAACAGTGAGAGGCCCGCATACTGCAAAAACAAAAAAACAAAAAAACACAAGTAACAAACGTTAGCGAGGGTGTGGAGAAAAGGGAACCCTTCTACACTGTTGGTGGGGATGTAAATTGGTGCAGCCACTGTGGAAAAGAGCATGGAAGTTTCCCAAAAAACTAAAAATAGAACTATCATATGACCCAGCAATACCACTCCTGGGTATATATCTGGAAAAAAACAAGAACACTAATTTGAAAAGATACATGCATTCCAATGTTCATAATAGCGTTATTTACAATTGCCAAGATATGGAAGCAACCTAAGTGTCCATCAACAGATGAATGGATAAAGAAGATGTGGCATATATATACAAAGGAATATTACTCAGCCCTAAAAAGGAACAAAATTTTGTCTTTTGCAGCAACACGGATGGACTTAGAGGACATTATGCTAAGTGAAATAAGTGAGACAAAACAAATACTGTATGATATCACTTATATGTGGAATCTAAAAAATAAAATACAACAAACTAGTGAATAAAACAAAAAAGAAGCAGACTCACAGTTATAGAGAACAAACTAGTGGTTACCAGTGGGGAGAGGGAAGCGGGGAGGGGCAATATAGGGGTGGGAGAGCGGGAGGTGTAAGATAGGCTCCAGGATGTATTGTACAACACGGGGAATAGAGCCAATATTTTGTAATAACTGTAAATGGCAAGTAACCTTTAAAAATTGTATTAAAAATAAATTTAAAAAAAAACCCATGTGTTCATATCAATAGATGCTGAACAGAACTTCATAGAATTCAGCCATCATTAAAATGCTAAGTAAAACAGAAATGAAAAATGCTGAAGTGTACGAAATGATTTTTATAGAAAAGCAATAAATATTATAATGGCAAAATATTAAAATCATTTCAGTTAAATTGGAACCACGTCACCATTTACTCCACATTGTCTTGGAGTTCTAAGGAATGGAATAAGACAAGGAAATTCCAGAAATTGCGTAAACATTGGAAAGGAAGATACAAACTTTCTTCTGTTATTGTTGATGATTTTATACCTTCCAAACCCGAGACTTGAATTTGAAAGGGAAAGAAAAAAGAGAAACGACGCCGGGTAAACAAGAGGGCTGAAGTCAGAATTAATGTATGAAAGCTTTTTCTCTATATTAACAACAATTACCTAAAAATGGAAATGGGGGAAATATTACACTTAAAAAAGCAATAAAAAGTATTAAATACAATCAACATACAAAAGTCAGTTGCATTTCTTTACACCAATAATGAACAATCCAAGAAGGAAATTAAGAAAGCAATCCCATTCACAATAGAATAAAAAAGGATAAAATACTTAGGAGTTAACCAAGAAAGCCAAAGACCGCTACATGGACAACTACAAAACACTGCTGAAAACAATTAAAGAAGACATGGACAAATGGAAAGATCTCATGTTCATGGATTCGAAAAGTTAATATTGTTAAAACGTCCATACTACCCAAAATGATCTACAGATTCAATGTGATCACTTCAAAATCTCAAAGTCATTTTTTGCAGAAACAGGAAAAAACATCCTAACGTTCATATGGAATTTCAAGGGATCCCCAATTGCCATGCAAACTTAGAACATGCATAAATTCTGGAAAAGATACAAAGTGTCAGAAATTAAAATCTCTATGACAGGGACTTCCCTGGTGGCTCAGTGGTTAACACTCCACGCTTGCAACGCAGGGGGCTTGGGTTCACTCCCTGGTCAGGGAACTAGATCCCACATGCATGCCACAACTAAGAGTTCGAATGCCACAACCAAGGACCCCGCCTGCCGCAACCAAGACCTGATGCAACCAAATAAATAGGTAAATAAATATTTTTTTTTTAAAAGGGAATTCCCTGGCAGTCCAGTGGTTAGGACTCAGCCCTGTCACTGCCAGGGGAACTAAGATCTCACAAGCTATGTGCCGTGGCATAAATAATTAATTAATTAATTAATTAATTAAATGGATAAAAAGTTTAAAAAAAATCTCTATGACAGAGAGAAACTTAACAGTTTCTGATGCCATAAATAAATATTTATTATTGTTTTAAAAGACTTGGCCTAACACTCAAAGATTTCAGTTTAAATCTCTTTAGTTTGTGCATCTCAAGAAAGAATCAATCATTACATTACTCAGATCCTACAACCTTGATTGTTCTGAAATATTTTATCTGTGAATGTTTGTCCTGTTATTTAAGACATCTGAAGGGTTCAAAAAATCAATCATACTAGATCTGTAATTGCCATTTAAGTTTTAAGGGACTGTAGCTAGTCACATTGATAATTATGTTTAAATGCTTGAGGAGGAAAACTGATTTTCAGAGCTATATTATTTTCACAAATTGTGTAATAAACAAAGTACCAACACTAATGAGTATTCCCCTCCAAGCACAAAACACTCCTGGATATTAAAGAAACTATCAAAAATTTATTAAAATTAAGATTGCCTGGAAGTAACTGAAATCCAACCAGGGGCTTAAGCCAGACAGAAGCAGGGCCTCTGAGGATGGCCATGCAGTTTGTTCACCTCACAACTCCAGAGTCTTCCGTTCATGTCCTCTGCCCTGTGAACAGCACCCCCTGGGCTTGTGCAATATGGCAGCCCTGGATGGATGTTTATCTCAAACAGAAAAGTCCAGATAGAAGCTGCAGAGCTCAGAAAATGGGCCCACAGTCATTCAGGACCTGGGCTGATTCCATCTTTCTGCTGTCATCCTCAGGATGAGCAGGGCCTTGGTCCTTGTGGCCCAAAACATAGCCCCATCATAACATCTGTGTTCTGTAGCTGGATGAGGGGAGAGGGGAAGAAAGGGCAAAGGACCAAACCAGCTGCCTCTTAGGAGGGGTCCCAGAAGCTGCTATACGGCATTTATTTTCACATCCCACCGAGCAGGACTTAGTCATTCGGCCACAACTAGCAGCAAAGGAGTATGGTAAATGTGGCCTTTGTTTTGGATGACCATGTAACTTGCCAGAAATCATGGGTTATAGACTCTGAAAAAAAGGGGAAGAAAAAGAGTGGGATTTGTGAGAAGGCTTTTAATAATAAATGTGAAATATGTATGTACTGAGTTGGGTAGTATCCCCCCCTTCCCAGGACCTCAGAATATTGCCCTTATTTGGAAATAGAATCGTTGCAGAGGTAATTCTTTATGATGAGGTCACCCTGAAGTAGGGTGGACCCTTCATCTAACAGGACTGGTGTCCTTCAAGAAGAGGAGAGACACAGACTCGCGTGGAGAAGTTCGTGTGGGGAGAGAGATAGAGGCTGCAGTGATGATTTACGAACGAAGGAACACCAAGGAATGCCAGCAACACCAGGAGGGAAAGGCCCCAACTGGAGAAGACACAGGAAAGATTCTTCCCTAGCGCCTTCAGGGAGAGTACAGCCTGCCCACACCTTGATTCCAGACTTCTGTCCTCTAGAGCTGTGAGAGGACACATTTCTGTCGCTTAAAGCCACCCATTTGGTGGCACTTTGTTATGGCAGCCTAGGAAACCATTACGATGTACATATATATAAATAGTGGTCCAATAAATCAGTGATAACTAATTTAAAGATGTTTGTGCGTGTTTGGTGTGGGAGAATGCTATTCACAACTGTAACAAAAATCATGAAATGCCTAGGAAGAGTCCTAAGAAGAAATATGTACACTGTATGAAGAGAATTGTTAAACCATAATAAAGGACATAAAATAGAAGCTACATAAAGTAAAGAAACATTTAATGTTCCTAGAGAAAATACTTTATTTTTCTTTCTCCTTTCTTCTATAAATTCAAAATAATATTAACCAAAATTTCATTTGAAAATTTTATATAATTTGAGAAATCCAGTTCTAAACTCAATATGGAAAGGGAAAATCTGCAAGAATAGCCAAGACAATTCTGAAAAAGAATAACAATGTCGCTGGGGGGCGGGGAGGAGAATTGCCTCGCCAAGTATTTAAAAACTTTAGAAACATTAAATGTTAAGCACACCATAAAGCTATAGTAGCCAAAATAGGTTAAAACTGGCCAAATCTGAGAAATTTTGAGCATTCAAGTAAATAGTGATAATAATGAATGATAGCCATTGAATAAAATAGGAAACCATGAATCCATACTAATATAACTACACTGAAAGTGTGATTAGGAATGGGATTTTACAGTTTCAAATTATAGGCAGACTTTGTTTAATTGCGTTTCACTTTTTTGTGCTTCGCAGACACTGTTTTTTTTATTATTTTATTTTATTTTATTTTATTTATTTTTGGCTGCGTTGGGTCTTCGTTGCTGCGTGCGGGCTTTCTCTAGTTGCGGCAAGCAGGGTCTACTCTTCGTCGCGGTGCACGGGCTTCTCACTGCGGTGGCTTCTCTTGTTGTGGAGCACAGGTTCTAGGCACGCGGGCTTTAGTAGTTGTGGCACGCGGGCTCAGTAGCTGTGGCGCACGAGCTTAGTTGCTCCACGGCATGTGGAATCTTCCCGGACCGGGGCTTGAACCTGTGTCGCCTGCATTGGCAGGCGGATTCTTAACCACTGCACCACCAGGGCGGTCCCCTGTTTGTCTTTTTAAAATATTTATTTATTTATTTATTTATTTGGTTGCGCCAGGTCTTAGTTGCAGCACGTGGGCTCCTCAGTTGCAGAATGATCGAACTCTTAGTTGTGGCATGCATGTGGGATCTAGTTCCCTGACCAGGGATCGAACTCCGTGCATTGGGAGCACGGAGTCTTAGCCGCTGCGCCACCAGGGAAGTCCCTGACACTGTGTTTTTTACAGACTGAAGGTTTGTGGCAACCCTGCATTGAGCAAGTCTATTAGCACCATATTTCCTACGACATTTGCTCACTTTGTGTCTCTGTGTCACTTGGAAATTCTCTCAACATTTCAAGCTTTTTCATTATTATTATATTTGTTATGGCGATCTGTGGTCAGTGATCTTTGATGTTACTGTTCTAATTGGGTTTTTTCGTTTTGTATTTTTATTTTATTTAATAAAGAAATTTATTTATTTTTGGCTACCTTGGGTCTTCATTGCTGCGCATGGGCTAGTTGCGGTGAGCAGGGGCTACTCGTGGTGGCTTCTCTTGTTGCGAAGCATGGGCTCTAGGTGCGCAGGCTTCAGTCGTTGTGGCACATGGGCTCAGTAGGTGTGGCTCACGGGCTCTAGAGAGCAGGCTCAGTAGTTGTGGCGCACGGGCTTAGTGGCTGTACTGCGTGTGGGAATCTTCCTAGACCAGGGATCGAACCCGTGTCCCCTGCATTGGCAGGCGGATTCTCAACCACTGCACCACCAGGGAAGCCCAATTTGTATTTTTAAATTAAGTATGTACATTTTTAAAGACATAACGCTATCGCACACTTAGTAGACTACAGTATAGTGTAAACAAAACTTTTATATGCACTGGGAAACCAAAACATTTGTGTGACTTGGTTTATTTCGGTATTTACTATATTGTGGTAGTCTGAAACCAACCCTGAAATATCTCCAAGGTATGCCTATACCTCTTCCAGAAAATATTTATTAATTTCAAAACAAAAAGAGTAACTTCACAGTGGAGAAGCCTGGCAGACGCCATCTTAATCAAATAATCAAACTGGACAACATGAGTAATCATCCCCGGATGGGGTACCATGACAACACAGCATCACTTCTGTGATATTCCTGCTGAAGGTGCATGACCTGAATCTAGTCACAAGTGATGAAATGAAATTTATATTTTAAGGCAGGACAAGAAAAATTAAACATAAAATTCTCTCTCCGCGTGTTCGTTTGGGCCTCCGCCCTCCCTGCCTGCTTAATGTGGGGTGTGCATCTGCATTACACATTAACCAGAGCTCCTCAAAGATGGGAGTGCCTACTTGACCATAAAGATCAATTTTTTCCCTTTCTTCTAATGCTAGCAATGTAACTTTTTAACGAATAGCTTTCTTTCCCAGCGCTGTAGGGGGTCATGGTGACTTGCTGCTTGCTTTGTCTAGGCTCACCTGGACTATGTATCCTTGGTGAACTTTAAGTAAAATATCAGTATGTCATTTCAATGTATGATCCTTTGTCTCGAAAATGTATATGACTGTGCCTTTGACTTCTAATTAACAGGCGGAAGAGTTCTCACAGCTTTCTGAGAATCTGCTTCCCAGGTTATAATCCTCAGTTTGGCTCAAATAAAATTCCCCTTTTTCTTCTTAACTTGATAGTTAATTGAATTTTCATCGACATGAGGAAACATTAGATGAGCCCAAATTCAGGGGCACACTTCAGACCGCTCAGTTACCTGTCATTGGTCATATAGCGCCCCTAGCTGTAGGGAGCTGGGGAGGGGAACAGGGAAAATGAGTGTTTCGTTGGATAATTGCCACTTCCTCTCCTCCTGAATGATGAAGGTTCTACTAGCAGGAAAACGAATTGGGTGTTGGGAGGCAACTGTTATGAGCTGATTTGTGTCCCCCCCTTAAAGTTCACGTTGGAGACCTAATCCCCAGGACCTCAGAATGTGACTGCATTCGGAGATAGAGCCTTTAAAGAGGTGATTCATTAAATGAGGTCATGGGGTGAACCCTAATCCAGTATGAGTGTTGTCCTTATAAGAGGGGATTAGGACACTGACACACACAGAAGGAAGACCACGTGAAGACATGGGGAGAAGACGGCCATCTACAAGCCAAAGAGAGAGGCCTCAGGAGAAACAACTCTGCTGACACCTTGATTTCAAACTTCTAGCCTCCAGAACTGTGAGGACATACATTTTTGCTGTTCAAGCCCCACCCTCCATTTGTGGGCCTCTGTTCTGGAGGCCCTAGGACACCAATGCAGCAAGTAAGAGTGTCAGCCTCCGTGTGGAGCAGGGCTGGGGAGGGCAGGACTCCGGAGGCAGTCAGCCCACCCGGGCCCTTCTTCAGCAAGAAGTGGGTACAAGGCTCCAGAAGCAGGGGGTGGGAGGGTGCTTTATGGCTGTTGGAAACACTTTATTCCCTCCTCCCTGTTGCGTGCCCTGACCCTGACGTCCACGTCAGAAGCCTATTGGGAAAGCCCTCCCCAACCCCCACAGGAGCCAACCTGGCTGGTCATTTCTAGAAAGCTGACCACTCTGTTCATACGTCACAATGTCCAGAGTGGGAGCGTTCTCGAGGTCTGTTTGCAAAACTCGACTCTCCGTTGCTCGGGAGACCTGTCCCCGCGCCTTACCTGTCCTCCTGAGCGCGCCCTCTACCTGCGGCCCTATCAGCTCTGGTCCTCATGCTGCTCTGACCTCGGTCGCTTCGATACCTTCTGGAAATTCCTCACCACTTCTCCTTTGTTGGATGCCTTCTTTCCTGTTTTCCAGTCCTGCTATCCATCTTTCTCTAGTTTCAGCTTGATTGGTCGCTTGACTGTCATTTTCCTGGGATTTCAGGAGGGAGAAAAAATAAATGCCTGGGGTCAGTTTGCCATCCTGAACCAGGGGTGTGGGTTGTGCTGGCTGAACGATTGGACAGATGAAAGAATCAAGAGAAAAGTGAACGAATGGTTGAGCAGATGAAAAATGTTCACTCCAGTAACTGAGGGCTGGCGGGCGGACAGCTCCTGGGGGCAGCTTGACTGCTGTGCTTGGTTATTCAACCAGATCTTGCCCCGTCCTCGGCTGCCCTGAGGCTACCCCGCCACCCCGCCACACAGCTTCCTTGGCAAGACTCCTTTCTCTCTGTGGTAGGCAGGGGCTCCCATCCCACTCCCAGCCTCCCAAAGTCGGAACGCGCCCAGCGGGGACAGAGACCGCAGAGAGATCAAACTTCCAGGGAAAAGCACTAGGGTGTATGGGTGTTAGGATCACGCCAGGCTCAGACGCGCCTGATTCCATGTAAAGGGTGGGGTCCGGGAAAAGGCTGAAGGCCCTGGGTTGCGGTGCTGGGGTTGGATGGGGAAGGCCTGACCCGGGGGCATGTGGGGCTGCAGCCCCCACCGCTGGGAGCCAGTGTCTCTTCCCCTGTCTCTTCACATTTTCAAGGACAGCTGGGAAACTTCAGAAAGCCGGGAAGGCCGCTGGCTGCCCGGTCCCAGGCCAGGGCGGTCTCCCTCTGGCCCTCCAAGGGCCCTCTCACTTCCCCCACCTGCCGGGGGGGTCTTCTTTTCTCTTCCTTTTCACAGTTGCTGGCCCTGTGGTTCTCTACGTGGCCTCTCAAGGTCGGTGGCCTCCTTTCCTCCCAGCCGTCCTCTCCCCTGGCTGCCACCCCTTCTGTTCCCAGGCTCCATCCGCCCCCCTGCCGTTCCTCCCACTTGCCTTAAATCCTTCCTCTCTTGTCCATCTATTCTCTTCCTCCTCGGCTCGCCTTCCTTCTTGTTCTTCAGCTTTTCCTTTTAGAAGGCAGCGAGGAGCGAAGGTGGGCTGTTGACAGCTGACCTCTAGAAAAGTCACTCGCAGTGAGCTCTCTGAAGGCCCCAACCAGGCGAAACCTCGAGGCTGCCCCCACGACTTCATGGAAGAGTCAGAACCAGACCTCGGCCCAGACCTCCACCACAGAGCTCACAAGAAGAGCAGCGGCTCTCAGGCATGGACCAAGGAGCCCTGGCTGTCCCCAGGGCCCTTTCAGGGGTCTTCAAGGTCAAAAGCTTTTCATGCTAATGTTTAAGATACTGTTTGTCTTTCCCACTGCATGCTCTCACAAGTGTATGGTGGAATTTTCTAGAGGCTACACACCATGGGCTTATTGCAACAGACAATGCAGAAGCAGATACGAGAATCCAGCTATCTTCTGTTAAGCCAGACATGAAAGAGATTTGAAAAAAAAAAAAGTAAAACAATGCCAATTCTTCTAATTTTTTTTGTTTTGGAAAATGTAATTATTTTTCATGAAATATTATTTATATCGATATGTAATAGGTCAATATTATTTTTTGATGAATATATATTTTAAAAATTTCTCCATGTTAACGTCTAATACGGTAAATGTTGAAAGATATAACCCACGTACACAAAAGCTCTGTGGGCTTCTCAATAATTTTTAAGACTGTAAACTGGTCCTGACACCAAAAAGTTTGAGAACTGCTTGTGGAGAGATTAATACTGAGACACAGGCTCAAATTCCTGGCTCCCTACGACCCGGCTGTGCGGACTTGAATAGCTAACCATAACCATACCCTCTCTGTCTGTCCCACGCATAAAAGTGGGCGCAGAAATGGTGCCACCGCAGAAGGTCGTGCTCAGGTAACACACCTGAGAGTCAGGCTGCGCATCTGTACCAGGGTCCCATGCGACTTTTCGTGGGGACCCAGAATCAGGGTCAAGGCTCAAAGCTGAGGGCAAGGCCTGCTAAGGCCTTCAGTCTCTAACTGGAGTTATCAAGGAGCTGCCAGGGAAGAGGCCAGACTCTCCCCAGGGCAGGAACTAAGAGGCAGCAGGAGCTCGCCCACCCACTGCCTTCTCCCCTCTTCCCAACCAACCCTGACCTTGGACCCCTTCCATCACCACTGTGGCTTTATCTACCACTTATGTGCCCACCAACACTTTAAACTCAGAATGAAAAACTGACTGCATCGTCCTTCTTCCTTCTGGTTGCTCAGCTCCCGTCCTCTCGCCCTCCTCTCTGATTTTAGCCATGGAGGGTAGATGGCCCGTATGCACTTCCTGCCCCGTGGACTTCTCTGATGCCCTTGACCTCTGTAGGAACACAGCTCGTAGGTACAAGGGAGTCAGTGCCCCGGCACCCTTGCCAATGAGGGACAGGAGCCTGCAGAGAAACACTCCTGTCTCCGGTCCTCCGGGGTGACAATCTGCAGGGGGCGGGGTGGGGGGCGCACTGGAATGCTTCTCACAAAGTCTGAGTGGAATCAAGCCCCTGTTGCCCACGGCGTCAACCTCAGTGACACGCCTTATCCTGGCTTTTCCTCCTTCCCTGTCCCTCTCTCCCCAGTGCTTACTCCGGGGCTCCCTAGGAGTAAGGACATTTTTTTTTTTTTCAACTTTACTTTTATTTAAAATGAGGCCGGGCTTCCCTGGTGGCGCAGTGGTTGAGAGTCCGCCTGCCGATGCAGGGGACACGGGTTCGTGCCCCGGTCCGGGAAGATCCCACATGCCGCGGAGCGGCTGGGCCCGTGAGCCATGGCCGCTGAGCCTGCGCGTCCGGAGCCTGTGCTCCGCAGAGGCAGAGGCCACAATGGTGAGAGCCCCGCTTACCGCAAAAAAAAAAAAAAATTAAAAAATAAATAAATAAATAAAATAAAACGAGGCCATATTTTCCTCTTATAAAAAGAGAGTTCAACTAGAACTGTCAATTTTCTCATCTGTAAAACA
>NC_041219.1:44263944-44269273 GCF_002837175.3 Physeter macrocephalus | reverse complement strand
GTTTTGATTTTTATTTCTTAGAGTTCAAATGTCCACCATTCACCTTGGTCTAAGCTTAAGGAACCATTCAAGGGGATACAATGCAGATGGGAGGGGAAAACAGAACCCTCACACAAGCTGTGCCGTGTTGCAATCAGGCTTCCATTTGAAAAATAATGTCGGAGTCCTTATAATGTCCCTAGTCCTTACTCCACCTCCAAAATAAAGTCTCAGACCTGCACCCAAGCCTAGTCCCAGACTCTTGTTCTCATGGATACGGTAGCAGTTTGCGGGGACTGCTGTAACAAAGTTACGACCGGGCAGCCTAAACAACAGGAATTTATTTTCTCACAGTTCTGGAGGCTGGAAGTCCAAGATCAAGGTGTTGGCAGGGCTGGTTCCTTCTGAGGGCTGTGAGGGAAGGATCTGTTCCAGGTCTCTCTCCTTGGCTGGTAGATGGCCATCTTCTTCCCATGTCTCTTCTTATCACCTTCCTTCTATGTCTGTCTCTGGGCCCAAATTTCCCACCAGTTGCACTGGATTAGGGCTCATCCTAATGGCATCATTTTCACTTGATTATCTCTGTGAAGACTCAACCTCCAAATGAAGTCGTATTCTGAAGCACTGGAGGTTAGGACTTTGACATATGAATTCTGGGAGGTGAGGGGGTGGGGCTGGCTCTGGAGACACAATTCAACCCATAAGAGAAACCGAAGTTAAGACAGAGGTCCTGCACGTGGGTCTCAGAGACGGATCTTCAGGGTGGGATGTGCAACCCGATCGCCCACCAGACAGCAACAGGGACCCTGGGATAATCCCTGACATGCTGCGGCCTCACCACACCTGTGCACTGGGACGGGCTGCAGATGAAGCACGGGACACACAACAGCTCTAGCCCTGAATAGAGAGTCGGCTCAGTGTAAAAGCCTGAATAAAGGGAATGGCAGCCCCAGGTCAGCCCACTATCAACTCAGGCCATGCTGTGAAAGCCAGAAGGCCTCTTCTAGGTTCTTTTTTTGTTTTGTTTTGGAAAGTAGAGTTACTTTCCATGTATGTATATCAATCATATTTTTTTTGTATTTTATTTATGAGAGTGTTTAAAGAGCCCCTGACCTCCTGCAGCCACGGGGCATATCCTGCTGGCCATGGGGGCTGATATTTAGTTGTAAAAGCGAAGGAGCTGCAAAGGAGACTGAACACACAGCCTCATGGGCCTCTTATGCTAAGTTGAGAGCCAACAGGGAAGAAGCAGAACTCGAAGCCCTGGGATGAAAACATTAGGGATAAAGGGTCCAAGAAACTTGACCACTAGAATCCCCTGACCTCTCTGGCTGGCATCGGAAGACGGCTGACTACCTGGTGACCACGTAAGGGCTTCACCTGAGGCAGAGACTCCTCAAGATCGCACGTTTCCTTCTCAGTTCACCTTCGCCTCCCCCTCCTTTTCCCAGCATTGACCAGGCAGGGGAGCACGGCCCTTACCCAGGAGGAAATAACTCACCCACCGGAAGACTTGCAAGACCCACGGATACACAGGAACAGGAGCGTCAAGAACACGTGCGGGGCTGGACTTGAGGGTTTGCGACTTCGAGGAGGAAATTAACCGGACAGGGAGAACGTATGGACATGAGAGCATCTAGCTCCACGTCTCAGGATTTGGCAAGCTGACTAGGACACCCGGCGCCAGCCCCATGCACTGCCAAGATGGCACTGGGGGGGTCTGGGAGGTCTGGAGGGCTCGCCCCCAGGGCTGCAGCTCTTTTCTCGGCACAGCTGTGACACCATCACAAGCAATGATCGGATGCCCAAGAGCTTTTTTTTAAAATCATCTTTAATGTAGTTTTAATATTTTTTTGCCTCATTTACCAGATAAATCATCTAAATAAATAGATGCTATACAGTCTCTTACCAATATCAGTACAAAAATAAAACCACGCTCTGCATCTGCTCTAGCTCTCCCCGCACACACTCACTCTGAAACGGCGTGTGCTCGGAATTGACTCGCGCCCCCAACCCCTCCCCCAATACATTCATTTAGTCTGAACAAAGCTCAACGCTCATTCTGTGCAAAGGAAGCGTTCTTGTGCTGAGACCCGGAAGCCAGGCTGGCCAGTTAATAAAGCAAAAGCGAAACCACCTGACGAGCCAAGCGCCCTCCCCCAGGGCGGGAGCCAGAGGGAAGCTGGTGGAGGGACCACCACCCTAAGAGCGGCAGTGATTCCCGAGTGGCCCGCGGCATTACCAGGGGCCGCGCCATGGGCGGAGAATATGCCCCTCGCCCCACCCCACAGCAAAAGAAAAGTACCAACCGGTCTCTCTACATTCAAAACAGGTGGGGCTGGGGGAAGGAAAGGCAGGTGGTCCAACTTTTTCAACGCCCACCCCCAAGAGAGTACTGGCCTTCTCGGGTGGCAGCAGGGTGGGAGGTCATGCCCGCCTTGCCCCCTCTCACCCCCAAGGCCCTCTGGGACGCTCAGGGCTGGAGGAATCCTGCAAGGCCACTTCCAGCCCCTCACAGAGGTCACCGTCCTGGGTCCTGGGCAGGAAGGTCCTAACAGCCTGCAGCCCTTCCCCCAGGGAGCCTCCGCTCCCAGGTCCGGCTCTCCAGAGAGCAGGGCGCCCTGCGGGGCGGTGAAGGGCTGAGAGAGGGGCTAGAAGTGCTCCTCTGCGGCAGCTGCCTCATCCCACAAGAGAGCCCCCAGACCCGCAAACTACACAAACAGCTCTTCAAAGTGAGGCAGGAGGAGGCCACATGTGCCCTGGAGGCCGGGCAGCGTGACTTCTCTTGGAAGCTGCCAGCGAGTCCCGAGCCAGGGCGCACAGCTTTCCGTCAGCGCGACACCCCTGCCCGCCACCCTCCCCTCTGCCGGGAGCCCCCGATCTGGGACAGCTTCCCACTCAGGCTGCCCTTCCCCTCCCCAGGGTCCCGTAGCTGGGCACGTTCCCCGCCACCCCTCCTTTCCCTGGTCCACCCCCAGACTCCCCTAGACACAACCCCTAGCCTGGGGGTGGATCAAGTCATGGGGTGGGGGGGGGGAGGAAGCCAGCCCCCAATGGAAGCACTGAATTGACCCTGGACAACGAAGGATTAAGGAGGAAGGGGAGACAGACACTCAGGGATCTGGGATCTTGCCAGCAAGGCACCCCAAACAAAAATGGGGTGCAGGCTGTCTTTGGTTTGGGAACTTGGGAAGAAGGGGTCTGGGGGAAGAACTGCCCTAGTCGAGCCTCAGCAGGATTCTGCCCTCTTCCTCAGGACAAAGCAGAGCGTGGAGACAGCCCTGGGGGAGGGACCCGAGTGCCTGGTCTGACAATGGGGAGAGGAGAGGGGGCCAGCCTTTCACTTGCTCCCCTGGTGCCCACCCCCAATCTGGCTTTTTCTCCCCTGCAGGACCAGGACAGGGGAGAAGTCACTCCTTACTACCTGGGGAGCCACTAGTCCACAGGGGCACGTCTGTGCAAACCAGAAACAGAGAGCCCCTCTTCTGGCAGACACAGGCCCCTGCCAGGGTGGGGGGCTCGTGCACGGCCTGACCCATCACCCACTACAGCCTGACCACAGGAAGACATGGCAGAGGTCCCGCCGCAGAGAAACAAGGTTAGTCCCAGCTGCAGCACTGAGGGTGGATGGGGGGGAGACCCAGAATGGAAGGAGGAAGGGTGTCAGGAGTTGAGGGCTGCCCTGAGAAGGTGGTGGGACGCTTCCTCCCTCCCTGACCACCCACGCCCATGTCTGGTTGGCTGCGTTGAAGGGGAGGGCAGAAAAAGAGGGGAGACAGAAGGGCTGGAAAGTCACCTGAGTCAGAGAGAACAGGAGCCCCGGGGGTGGGGGGCCAGGGCACAAGTGCCTCAGAGCTCGCGCCGGCGCACAGCGCACATGCACACGCTTGCACACCTGTGGCTGCCCAGGTGACACCACAAGACTGCATCCGCACGCCCGGAGCGTCGGAGGCCACCCAGCTGCCCCCTGGCCGGAGCCTTGCCCTCCACTGACAGCTATCCACGCTGACTCGGATAGGTCCCGTCAGGCGAAGTGCTGTGCAAGGTGGGGTGAGCGGGGCTGCCTACAGCAAGCTCTTCTGTGCTGTGAATCACCGCCCCCCCACCCCGCCCCGTCCACCTGGTCAGGAGGCTTGCAAGACCCACTGCACACGTCTGCGGACCGGCGCATGCAGTCACGAGGGCGCGAGGGGTAGTGTGCACACACCCGCGGGGCTGGGTGTGCAAGTGAGCGGTTTGCACGGGCCAGGTGATGGAGCTGGGGCGGGTAGCTCTCAGCGGAAGGGGCTTAGCTGGCAGCTGCCCCCAGGGGAAAGGAGAGACCTTTCTGAAGGGGTGGGACGTGCCCAGCAATCTCAAACCCCTCCCAGCCCCTTAGCTCTGTGACCCAATCACTTTTCGTCAAAGCCAGCCTCCATATCCCCCCGCAAAGCTGGAGTGGAAAGTTAAAAATAAAGACCCCTCCCCAAACACACACACACACACACACACAAAGGCAAAGAGGAAACCAACCAGAAAGGCTGGGGTGGGCTGCTTAAGGGGAGGGTTCAGGCCTTCCCATCCTCCTTTAGTCGTGGCGCCCCCCGCAAACACACACACACACACACACACAAAGGCAAAGAGGAAACCAACCAGAAAGGCTGGGGTGGGCTGCTTAAGGGGAGGGTTCAGGCCTTCCCATCCTCCTTTAGTCGTGGGGACCAGCTGCTGTCTCTCTAGAGAAGAATGGTGATGGAGGTGTCCGGGGGAGGCTGGTCCTGTCCCCATCCTACCCTGGAGATGGTACCCCAAGTGACAGAGCAGTGCCAGGCCTCCCCAGGCCCAGCCCTGACACAGACCCAAGGCTGCCCTGTAAACGTCCGCACAGAGAAAGGGGCGGGGCGGTGGGAGAGTGTTGGGACCTTCCCCCCTTCTCCTTGTCAATGTTTCTTTAAATAAAATAATTACCCACCCCAACCCCTCCCCATTTCTGGAAGTCCCCACCCCAAGCCCAAAAGAAAACAGTTGAAGAAGAGTAAAAATGGTGATTCAGAACTTCCCGCTGCGGTCTCGGAAGAAGCCCTCAGCTGCCTGGGCCTCACGGAAGGTGACGGTGATGGAGTTGGCGGTGATATCGGTCACTGTCACTTCACTTGAGGGGAGCGTGGGTGTCCAGGAGGGGGGCCCCTCGGCCAGATCTGCATCTGCTGCAGCCACGGGACAAAGACACACAGACAGACGGGGGACAGCATTGGCAACAAGGTGGGGAAGGTGGGCGTGGGTGGCAGCTTGTCGACCGACCACCTCCCACCCCACCCCCAACACCTGATCTTCTTCTGAGTCTCCAGCCAGGTCAGGGCCTAGTTCAAGG
>NC_041219.1:44254543-44263444 GCF_002837175.3 Physeter macrocephalus | reverse complement strand
CCCGCACTCAAAAAGAGTATAGAAAACCCAGCAGAGATAAGAAGTACAAATCAGCATGCGGTCCCTGATGAGAGGCGGCAGGCCAGGTTTCCCTGCTGAAACAGGCCTCACGGCGAGGGCGCTCCTGGCCCAGGCGTCTCACCGGAGGTCAGTGACACTTCGAGAAACAGTTCCCACACCCGCAGCCACTGGTTACCAACTGCCTGGGTGGGGCAAGGTAACAGGTTCACGCAGCCTGGCGGCTGGGGAGCGGGGAGGGGACGGAGGGGGACAGGCTGCTTGGTCCTCACGTCAAAGCCCGGGGCTGTGGAGTTGTCGACCCGACAAGACGCAGTGGCTTGTTCAGCCCGGGGTCAGGCTGGGAAAGGGGCTTCCGGGGTGGGGTGGGGTGGGGGTCACCACTTCTCCGGAGGACAAGGAGAGAAGCGCCAGCGACCCCCGAGGACAGACTCCCTCTCGAGGCCATCTGCATATGGCCCGTAAAGACGAGGACAGCGGACACCTGCCTGCAGTGCTGCGGGTGGGAGCGAGGGGCTCCCGGGCTGTGCGGGGTGAGCGGCCACCCGGAGAGGTGGGGCTGGCACGTCCCTGTGAGAGAAATTCCACCTCCCCCGCTCCTTCTACCCTGTCACATCTGCGCACCCCTCCCCTGCCGCCCCCTCACGCCCCGGGACTCAGCGTGAGCTGGCTGCGAGCCCGCGGACACAGATGTCAACAGATTCACACACTGGGCGCGGCTCCGGAAACGGTACACAGGACAACAGACAAGAGCCCGGCTTTCCTTTGGAAACTCAGGACCTGCCTGGGGCTGCTCCCCGCCCCAGAGGAACAGCAGGAAAAGGCCTGCGGGGGACGGGGGCAGGGGTGGGGGACAGCGTCAGGAGCACTTCCAGACACACACAGCCAGCGTCCCCCCGAAGTACAGGTAGAGGAGGTTCTTCACCTCGTGTGTGATCTCAAAGCCGAAGCCTTCGCCGATCACCACGTGCCAGGAGGAGCCGAACTTCTTGTCCATGGTCTCTTTGATCATCTTGGCGGCGCTCTGGAACCAAGAGGACACTCATCAGAGAGGGAGGTTCCGGGGAGACAGTGGGCATGAGTCAGCGCCTCTCGGAGAGCAGAAGTCTTGGCAGGGGAAAGGCCTGTTGCCTGATATTGCCGTTCTGCTTATGGAACCTTCGGACAGGGTTTCCGCACGGGGACCCTCCTGCCAGGGGCTGTCGTTACAAAGGGACAGGAAACCGGACACTACCTCATCAGTCAGAAGACACTGGCGAGGCGGTAGAGCGGGCCTCGGGCCTGACACAGGGCCCCGGGCTGGCGCTCTGGCTCTGCCCCTGGTGCCCGCGTCCAGTGCCAGGGCCACAAGGCTGTTCTCGGCACTCAGTCAACAAGCCCCCGGAGAGCACGCCGCAGACTGCACGGATTACCATCGTCACGACGTGTCAGGCTTACCCTCAGGGAACAGAAAGGCCTTTCCCCGATGGGTCTGGTGGGCTCTGGGACAGAAGCCGGCCTGGCTCCCTCGGCTGTGGCAGCAGCTCCCTCCTTCCCACGCTCGCTCTTTCGAGAAGAGGTCTGGGGGTGGGGCGGAGGCCCGGCCTTTGCGGGGTGAGGCCCGTGCTCAGGCACCTGCTGGGCACGGGCAGCGCCCTCACCCCTGGCCGCAGACTAGGCCACCGGCTGATAAGAACTTGCCTGTGCAAGTTTCAAGAGCTACGAGGGGCTGCAGATGGGACGTGCACTTGGGCCTCCCTGACCCAAAGCCTGGGCTCTCACTAGCCATGGTCGGCCTCACCCAAGCTGCCATGCCACTGACTTCCCCCTTGCTCACCACCAGACTGACGAATGACATCCCTGTGCCGATGCCCATCTGTCGTTCTCGCCAGCACCTAGAACGGTGCCTGGCACGGGGATGTGTTTAACATCTTTCCTGCATGGGTGAACGGATACATGAATGAATGCCTGGGCGGGCCTCTGTTCTCCACTGGGATGGAGCCAAGGGGAAAGGCGCCCTAGTCAGCAGCCCACCTGAGACTGGGAACATGGGCGGGGCGTCACGGAAAGCCCTCTGGCTCTTCTCCCTCGAGGGCTGGGCGTGAGCACCGGAGACAGCACCGGACCCTCACCGGCCTTCCCCACGGTCCGAATGCCTCCAAGGAAGGCCCTAGCCTGGTCCCAGCAGGACCCTCTGGAGCTGGCTGTGGGGACTGGGGCCACAGCGGTCACCAAAGACACGAGGCGCCGCCTGCACTGATGGCAATACCTCGTTGTTGTTGGAGAATTTCTCACAGGCCGTGACACACAGCTCCATGGTCTCCACTCGCATCTCCTCTGGCATGTCCGAGTGCTGGAGACAAGGCAGGAGACAAACAGAGAGAGCCTCAGCCTGTGACCTGCCTTCTGGGCTGGCCTCTGTCCCAAGCGTAAGGCACGGACACTGGGGAGCTGCCCCGGCAGAGCCCCGCGCAGAGCCCAGAGAGGTGACCCATCTCCTGACGGAATCAAGCTAAGCCTCGCGGGCTCTTACGCCCCGGGCCCCTGTGCGAACAACGTGTTACAGCGACAGACACGGGATGAAGGCTGGTCCAGGCAGGAGCCTGCCGGCCATGGGAACGGTTTACCAGTAGCCTCAGAGCACAGCTGACTCGCCCAGAAGCCTGAAGAGATGGTGTGGCCCCTCTGGGGGCTCCTGCTTTTCTTCCTGCCCCTCTGGGGGCTCCTTCTCGGGTCACTTTGCTGGATGTCTCTCCTCCTCTGGGCTTCGTCTCCACCCTCGCCTCTTCTCCAGCTATCTGCTCTCTAGGGACTCCACCCTGCTCTGTGGATTTATACATCTTCTATGCGGGGAGGGTTCCCACATGTTCATCCTTAGTTTTAACTTCTTTTTTGGGCTCCGGATTCCTATGTCCAACTGCCTACTTGACAACCTCAGATGTCTGAAAGATAACTCTTGATTTTTCCCACAAACCTATTCCTCCGTCTTCCCTCTCTTGGTAATCGACACAGTTTTCTCTCCCAAGCTCAGGACAAAATAAACCCTAGCAGTCACCCTTGGCCTGCTTTCCCTCGTACCCAGCATGCAATGCGCCAGTGAATTCTATTGCTCTACCTTCAAGATCTGTCCAGAATCCTACCACGTCTTGCCACCTCTACTCTGTGACCTGGACCCGGCCACCCACATCTCTCCGGGCCTCTGCAATAGCATCCTGACTGGTCTCCCCACTTCCACCCTGGTTCCCTAAAATCCATTCTCCTTCCAACAGCTAGAGTGATCTTTTAGAAATACTAAACGTGGGCTTCCCTGGTGGCGCAGTGGTTGCGCGTCCGCCTGTCGATGCAGGGGAACCGGGTTCGCGCCCCGGTCTGGGAGGATCCCACATGCCGCGGAGCGGCTGGGCCCGTGAGCCATGGCCGCTGAGCCTGCGCGTCCGGAGCCTGTGCTCCGCAACGGGAGAGGCCACAACAAAGGGAGGCCCGCATACCACAAAAAAAAAAAAGAAATACTAAACGTAAAACTGATCACAGTACGTCCACTCCTCTGCTTAAAGCTCTTTACTGTTCCCCTTCGAACTCAGGATAGAACCCACATTTCTCACCGTGGCCCCCAGGCCTCTGAGGCCTGGCCCTGCTGTCACGCTGACACTCACGTCCTGCCACCCCCTCAGCACCCTGTTCCAGCCACACTGGCCTTCTTTCTGTTCCTCCCAAATGCTGAGCTTACTCAGGCTTTCTGTGCCTGCTGCTTCCCTGCTTGGCGAGTGCTCTCCCCCAGACTTTCACAAGGCCTGCTCCCTAACTTTATTCAGGTCTCTGATCAGAGAAACCTTTCTAGAAGCCATCCTCTATTCTCCAGCCCCTGACACCTGCTTTACTCTTCTTCATAGCACTCATTACCTGAAATTATGTTCTTTAAACCTTTCTTTCATGTGGGCCAGGCCTTTGTCTTGTTCACTCCTATAGCCACAGCGCCTAGAACAGTGCCCGATATATAGCAGGTGGCCTAAATAAATAATTGTCGAATGAATGAATGAATGAAAGAATGAATCGCTGCTGACCCCTCGGTCTCTAGATCTGGCCAACAGAGCCCTTCTTAACTTCCTCCAACTGCTGTTCTGCAGGGGACAAGCTCCCCTGCCTCTCTCTAAGGCTCTGTGGGGCCTGCTGGCTACCTGCCTCCCTCCTCCAGGGCTTACCCTGACCAGAGGAAAGGTCTGCAGTCGTTTATAATCAGCCTCATCTTTCTTCCCTTCTGTTTCTCCCATGATCCTTCCTCTGTGACCAGGAGGAGAGAGTGGGGCTTTCAGGAGGTGCTGGGACTGGTAATTAAGACACACCCAGGAGATTCAGGAAGCAGGCCCAGCCAGCTTGGTGGGAGCAGAAAATGTCTCTCCCCGAGGGGTGCTGTAGAAAACAGGAAAAACCAGGAGAAACGAGTTGGCTTAAAAACCATACATCGCAAATTAGAAATGTCTCAGTAACAATCTGACACCTCCCCATCTCAACTCCTCTGCATCCTTTTCCAAATGGCCAGCAAGTCTGCAGACGGGAGGATGAGTCAACACGAGATGCTGGGACCCAGTTAAGAACACGTTGGTACGATGCTGCAAGCCCACACTGTCATTATCAAGACAAATACTGACTGCGGGCCAGGCTGAGGGTGGAGCCTTGAGCTCACAATTAACGAACGTAGCTTCTCTGCACGCCCACTATGTACGCAGTCCTTGCTGCCCAGCAGACGTGGTTAGGAAGTGAGATGTCGGGTCACGTTCAACAGTCCTGGGTTTATGGGCAAACAAGTGCCTCCTTCCGCAGGTCCCTGCTCTGTGGGAGGAAGGGGACCAGCAATGCTCTGTGCCCTCCCTGGCACGCCTGGCAGCCCAGCTCTTCTCATCCACTCCCTCGGGCCACCTGTCTGGCTGGCCCAGGAGTTGGGAGGCTTAGGCATTAGTAGGGGTCCTACCGCTCACTAGCTGCATGGCCTCGGACCTCAGATTCCTCATCGGTAACACGAAGGTAGTCCAATCTATCTCGTGGGGCTGCTATGAGAGTCAAATGAGACAATGCACGCCAGGCACATGGTAGGCATTCAGTAAACCGTCCTTCCCTCCCTCTGGCTCCTGGGGGAATGACACAAGGATATGACTGAAAAGCTATAAAGCCTAATACCCATGTACAGAGTTTGGTTTTTCTTTCCAAATCTAGTTATGGAAAAACAGATGGGGCTTTTTCTAAAGAGATGGGCCTGGATCCTAAAGGACTGGAAGCGGTGCTGGAAATTCTGGTATTTCTCTTTATCCTACAATTCGAAGAACTTTTCACCTCAGAAGTACTACTCATACAAATAAATACAAACTGCCGTGTCGTTAAGCCCTTTGTAACCATCCTTATTGGACAGATGCAGCCAAATAGTGTTATTCCAGCACTTCTCACATTTCCAAATAAATGTGCTTTCGGCGCACGGCCACCGAACCCTGCAATGTCTAGCGTAGTGACTAACGGGCAGGTGGCGACGAGTGGCGACGAGTGACGTCTCGGCTTTCCTGTGGGCCAGACACTGTTCCAAGTGCTCCACGGGTGTTTACTCAGCCCCATGCCACCACCGACCCCACGAGTGAGGGCCCGCCTGAACGGAGGGTCACTCAGCTACTGAGCGGCAAAGCTGGGGTTTGACGTGGGCACGGTCACCCCAACCCCTCCTCACAAGGCCTCCGCGCGGCAACGACACGTAGTGGGCGCCCACACGCCTGACCTCTAGGGCGTGGCCACTAGCACGGCTCCTATGAGCCCAGCAGTGAGAGGAACGTTTGATCTTCCCTTTCGGTGTCTACTGTTCCAATGCTAACTTGACCCTTGTTTGGCCAAGTCTTGAGCTGTCCGTGCACTTTTTCTGGGCTCTGCTCTCAATCTTACCCCACTCTCTGACGCTGCAGAAGTCCTCAGCGCCGCTCCATGTGGTCGGCTCCCTCGAGCGAGGCTGGACGCCTGGCACCGACCCCACGCCCCACAGCATGGGTATGTTCTGATTTCCCAGCGGACAGACAGCTCCTCTTACCTCATCATTCTGGGCATTTGTACCACTCAGATATTAGCAGTTTCTGTTTGTCTCTACATATAAGCCTGCAAATTACCAAGTACAATCTCATTGTACTCTCTGCTGAAGTTTCTTACTTCACAAAAGCCAGTGAATCATTTCGTCCTTTCTCGTTAATGTTAGGGTCCCATTGCACCCTGTCCCCCTAGCTGTCTTCGGTAAAGGCCACTTTATTGCCTCCTCCTCCACATCATCAAGGGGTGACAGAAGGTGCGGAGCCACACTGATGATAAAAGAATAAGGGCTTTAAGCTTCCATTGCCTCCCGAGGTTTTCAAGTGGGAGCAACTTACAATGCTGAAGCAGCTGCTTAGGCCCCTTCCACCTGAAGATTTCAACTCAATTCAATTCATCCTCTGGGCTAAAAGAGCTAGTGTGGAGGGGAGCTCGGAGGCAATTGTGCATACGTCTGCCCTCGGGGAGGTCAGGGTCTGTGACCGCCGCTTGGACTCTGCTTCAACACATGGAATCCTGATGAAACAAGACTTCAGAGGTATTACCAAAGCCCATTCTTCAGGAACGAAGTGGAAAAGCCACTGGGACAGTTTTTTTTAGGAGGGACATCACCTTGTAGAGAAGAGAAAGTACAGGATCACGAGGCAGAATATTAAGGCTGGAATACTAGCTCTATAACTGAAATCAATTCTGCCCTCTTCCTTGCTTTGCAGCCTTGGGCAAGTAATTTAACCTCCTGAGTCTTGGTTTCCTCCGTGAAATGGGATAATCCCACCTTCTCATTCTCAGAGAGCTGTCGAGAGCACCAAGTAGATGCACGTGAGCGTTCTGACGTTGCAGAGCTCTCTGCGCTCGGCATTACACTGCTCTTACAGCCACCACGTTATCAGCCAGCACTTCGGCAATATCATGCAACCACATTTATTCAGGATCACGACTGCAAATACTTTTCCTACCCACTGCACGTACCCCTGGGAATCCAAAAGGAATGAGACTCACAGAATGAAAAGGAACAGTTATAGATGATGTGTTTCCAAATCCAGAGAGGTAGGAGAATTTTTTATGATGCTGTATCGTTATAGTACAGCTACAGTCATTCAGCCACGATTTTAAAACCCTGCTGATAGAATGCTACCGAAAATAGCAGAACTAGAGGTTTTAAGAACCTTATAAATCTTCCATGCGAATGAGCGTGTGCCTGACAGGATCAGGCCAGGAAGAAGCTGCGTCAGGTCTAAAAGAGAGCCCTTTAATAATGTAAGTGTGCCCCTGGCCAGGGCACTGGAATCTGCTGGGTACCAGAGCTCGACCGTCCCGGGGCCCGTCCTGGCGCACAGAGCCCGTGGCAGCCTTGCTCCCTCTCTGTCCTTTATTCTCCTCCTTACCCAAGGGCCCCTCTGGAGCTTTACACAGCCTCGCCCGTGTCTGATGCGAGGCTTCTCCTAGGCAACGGGAGGCAGAGGCAGGGCTCTCCATCTCATCCTCTTATCAAAGCCTGTGCCCCTTGTTCTTCTGTGGCAATGACCTCAGTCACTATTTATTATTTTGCTTTTGAAGTGCTTGGGAAGAATCCTTAAGAGGGTTAGGGGATGTGGGAAGGAGGAAGGAAAAATGAATGAATTCTGGGAAATAGGGCCAAAAGTGTCAGCCAGCACCCCGACCCCCCACCCCAAGCCACTCAGCGCCTGGAACACGCTTGTCTCGTGGACCACGGCTTGCCACCCCTTACCACCTTCCGGCATCCGAGAGGTGGGAGGACACGCTTGGAGCACAGCATCGTGCTCCACAGGCAGGTCTGACTTCACACCTCCGTCTGTCTCGGATAAGTGTTTACATCTCTAGGACTTGGTTTTCTCATCTGGAAACTGGGCCTAAGAATAGACTCTGCCTCACAGTAAATGTCAGCTCTTGCTACTGGTGTGGAAGGAAGGGGTAGTGCAATACCCTTCTTCATATCCCAGCCAACTAAACAGCTAAATGCTAGGCCAAACAAACCAACACTCACCGAGTTCCCCGCCCCGGTGCTGTTAGTACTGAAGCAGGAAGGAGTCACAAGGAAATTTGGTAAACACAGTTGGGCCGGGGGCTGTGGTGTGGTGACACTGCGCTTTCACACTTACTGCCTCATTTCATCCCATAACAACCTGTGGGGGCAGCACCCGCTCCCAGTTCTCAGACAAGACACCGGGGCTCAGAGAGGTTTGGGGGCTGGCCTGTGGGCACACAGCCAGCAATGACTGAGCCAGGATCGGAGCCCATGTCTATTCTTCTGACGCTACCTTCTGTGTTTGCTTTCCTGTCACAAGCAAGTAGGAAACAAGACAGTAACACAAATAATGTCAATCCTCGGCAGCCCCTGGTCCAGCCCCCTGTCCAGGCAGGCCTCCTACTTCCAGCCGTATCGGGGCTACGCACACACTCGGCACCTTGGTTATCCTCCTGCCTTTCCCTGACACGTCCGCTCTCTGCCTTCTGGCAAACAAAGGGCAAAGCTTGTAAAGTGAGGAGAAAGGAACCTAAGGACTTGAGGGCATTCGTCTAAGATGTAAGTGGTGAAGTCAGGAAACAACACGGAAGATGTGGATTTCACAATCAGTTTAAAATGCATCTGGGACTTCCCTGGTGGTGCACTGGTAAAGAATCTGCCTGCCAATGTAGGGAACACGGGTTCGATCCCTGGTCCGGGAAGATCCCACATGCCGCAGAGCAACTAAGCCCGCGTGCCACAACTACTGAAGCCCGCGCACCTAGAGCCCGTGCTCCGCAACAAGAGAAGCCACCGCAATGAGAAGCCCGCGCACCGCCAGAAAGAGTAGCCCCCGCTCGCCGCAACTAGAGAAAGCCTGCGCAGCA
>NC_041219.1:44240206-44254446 GCF_002837175.3 Physeter macrocephalus | reverse complement strand
GAGCGGCTGGGCCCGTGAGCCATGGCCGCTGAGCCTGCGCGTCCGGAGCCTGTGCTCCGCGACGGGAGAGGCCACAGCAGTGAGAGGCCCGCGTACCGCAAAAAAAAAAAAAAAAAATTCATCATCTACTATAAAAGAAAGTTTTAAGAGTAAGAAAGAGACGATCGCAGGATAAAGAACAGTCCTTCTCAAGAAAAGAGTTACCTTTCATGCACAAAAAGGCTTTTTTTTTTTTTACATCACCCTTATTTTTTCTCATTTCACTGAGGTCCAGTGAAAACTTCTGATGTGTCTTAAACCAGGGGGAGGGAAGGAAAGAAAGCGGGAGAGAGGGAGAGAGAAAGATGAGGAGGTAGAGATCAAGACATTTTCTTTATGTATAAGATGATGCAATAAACAACGCTGACTCATGTGGTACACCCTCATGGACATACCCAAATCCAAACATTTTTGTCAAGATACAAAGTACAACAAAAAGCCATAACTATCACAGACATCAGCTCCACAGGAGAACAGATGCTTACTACAGACAGCGGATTACACAGTCTCCCACCCCCCACTTTCCCACCTACCCCCTCCTTTCCCACTCAAGAGAACAGATTTGAACGTAAGGGACTAAGAATGACGTTATCACAGAAATGAATTGGAGTTAGCCCTGATTTACTTTTTAAAAAAAATCAGTCACAATCGCTAACTACTGGTGACATCCCACAACCAGTCACGACTCAGCAGTGCATCGTGAGTCCAGACAATCGCCTGGGGCTGAAGGACTTGCTCTGTTCTCCTGGGCACCAAGTCCAATGTCAGACACACGGCAGAAGCCCAACAAATATCTAAACTGTAACTAAATTATATTTCACTTGCCCCCTGGGAAGGGAGAGGACCTATCAAATCCATTCAATAACATTTATTAAGCACTGACCTGGAGCAAGACAACAGGATGGGTGTTCATTTACTCCCCCTAAGAACTCTGTCAGATGGGCACTATCATCCCTACTTCTCTGATGAACACTCAGGCTGAGAAAAGCAAAGTGACTTTCCACCTGGCTAATAAACGGAGGAGCTAGGATTCAATCAGCTATATATGACTTCAGGATTAAGCTTTTTCAACTACTCTGCTATAAACAGGAGACAGTCTCTGCTTTCAAGGAGCATACAATCCAATATGACAGACCAACACACATACACAAGGAATTAACCAGGGTTCATGGCAGAAAGCAGTAAGTGCCACAAGCCGGGTGCAGCGATAGAGGAAAGAGGAGAATTCTGGAGGGGGCAGAGGACAGCAAGAAAAGCTTGGTGGTAGGGGCAGCATTTGAGTCAGACCTTAAAAGGTGAGTGGGAATCTTGATGGGTGGGCAAGGTGAGCAAGACCTTCCAGGCAGAGAGGTGCACAAACGCAGTGATGTCAAAGCAGAAAGCTCAAAGCATTTTCTGGGAAAGTCCAACAGTCCAATTTGGCCTGAGGACAGAACTTGGCAAGGGAGAAAAGAGAAAGTAGGCTGGGAAAAAAGACTGGGGTCAGGTTGTGGACATATAGCAAGGGCCTAAGACCCAGGCTTAAGAAGTATGGATATTTTTATTTTTTAATTAATTAATTTATTGATTTTTTTTGCGGTACGCGGGCCTCTCACTGTTGTGGCCTCTCCCGTTGTGGAGCACAGGCTCCGGACGCGCAGGCCCAGCGGCCATGGCTCACGGGCCCAGCCTCTCCGCGGCATGTGGGATCTTCCCGGACCGGGGCACGAACCCGTGTCCCCTGCATCGGCAGGCGGACTCTCAACCACTGCGCCACCAGGGAAGCCCAGAAGTATGGATATTTTTAGTGGAGAAAGAGAAGCCCTTTGGAAGTGTCTTGGGGGCTGGGTGTGACATGGTTGTGTTTTGGGGCAATTATTCTGGTGGGCTGGGTTAACAGGAGGAGAGACTGGAGGTAGGAACACCAGTTAGGAAGCTACAGCAATGGCCCGGGGGACGGGCATTAAAAACTTGAACCAGGACGGTGGCTTTAGGCATAGAGAGAATGTGAGACCCTTGCAGAGGCACAATCAAAGACTTGACACTGCCTAAGTGGGATGGGCATGGCAGAGTGACGGAGGATGCCCCAGGAGGAGGGTGATGCCACTGAGACAGACAGGGGAAGTCAGGTAGAACAGATGGATAGATAAAGATGCGTGCTGGTCTGATTTTTGAACTCCTGAGTTTAAGCTGTTGGTGAGACACACAAATGGAGGTGTCTCATCAGGAGCAGGGAATCATGGATTATCAGGGGCAGGAGGGAAGCCATCAAGCCCAAGCACCACATCAATATATCAATCTCTACTCCAACCCCCACTCCCAAAGTCTCTCTAACCATGGAAGCCCAGGAGAAAGATCAGAGCTAGAGATGTGGATTTGTAGGAGAAACGGAGAAATGACCGCTGGCCATAAGGGAGCTGGTGACACTTCTCAGACGGGGAAAATGTGCGGAAATAAGAGACAAAGGAAGGAAGTTCATATTATCCTCAGAATCCCCAAAGGAGATGTGCTGCAGTATCCTAATTCTATATATACTCAGACTGGACTCCAGAGAGATTAGGTAACTTGCTAGGGTCCTGTAATTGGGAATCCAAATTAGGTTTGCCAAGACCTTTTCACGACACCCGAAACTTCCCCAAAGGACCACATCGTCAGGGAAGCCTACAGTTGGGTCAAAGAATCACATCCTAGAACGTCAGCGTCAAAGAGACCTTAGAGATCATTCAACCTAACTTCCCGTTTACAAATAGGGAAACTGAGGCCAAAAAGGGAAATGACCAGCCTCGAGTCCCAGCACGTCGTCAACTGCCCAAGTCAAGCGGTCTGGGTGGAGGCTATGGCGACCACCGGCCCACCCGCGGGAGGAGGGGGTTACCCTGAGAAAGATAGGGGATCAAGGCGCAAGGAGGAGTTGGGTTAGGGAGGACGGAGGATCGTGAAGCTGGAGGGGACCCCGGGAGTGTAGGGAGGAGCGGCCTGCAGAGTCGCGACGGCGAAACTGTCTCGACAGAGCTGGCAGGTCCCCGAAGTGATGGTGGAGGGAAATGGGGGTTGGGAGGATCTGGAACTGGGGACCAACAGGCAGGAGGCTGAGGTGGGGCCTCCGCGGTGGGCGATGCCCCGCCCGCCCCGCAATGCCTCCCGGCCCCCCTTCGGGCCGGCCCTCCCCGCCCGGCTGCCCACCGCTCCCCCGGGCCTCACCTGCTCCCGCGGGGGCCGGAGCCAGGGCCTCAGCGAGCGCACCCCCGCCGGGGTTGTCAAGGAGGGAAACAAGAGTGTCTTAGCAACAGCAAGGAAGTCTTGCCCCCTCACCGGACGTTGACGGAAATATTACTTCTTATTGGTGAATAAAAACGTCAATCAATGTTGAAGGGCCCGCAACGTAGAGATTTGTGGGGAAAGGGGCGTGGCTTAGAGGTTGGGGAGGTGGGGCTTCATTTATAGTCGTCTTAAGTGGGCCTGAGGAGCCGGGCACCTTAAGAAGTTCTCCTTTTAGAGAAACTTTGAAAAGCAGTATTGCCTGGGGAGTTTCTTTTAGTCATTCGAAATAACAAATGCAATTTGTCGGTGTCGTGACCCTAAGATGCCACTTTATTGGGCTCCCAAAAGCCTAATATTAAGTAGCATTATGTAGGGCTTTTACAATGAGTATCGCACCTGATTCTCACCACAACGAGGTGTGGTTACGAATACTATTCGTAACCACATCCATCTGAACTAAGGTTCAGAGATGTTAAGTAGCTTGTAAAAGGAAAAAAATCAAGGTTAAGTTCCTGGAGAAGGAACCCAGGGGCTCTTGCACAGCAGCACACGCTCATATAGTTGCCTAGTCCTAGCCCGTGGGAGACATTGTACCATCTGACCTAAAGATACCATTGTCCAGAGCCTGCCTTTTCTTTCCCTTAGGAGAAATTAATCTGAACATATGAGTACAACTAGGGAGAAGGGAAAGGGGGGAGGGGAGAAGAACCTGCAGATTCATTAATTTGATTGGTGGATCAAAGGGTCAGTGGGGTGCTCCATATTTTAACCATTTACCCTATCATGATGGGTACTTTGGGTGGAACCCCACTTCACATTCATTGGCATTTACTGGGAACTCAGCCCTGGCCAGGTGCTGATGATTCAGAGGGGAGTAAGATGAGGACCTTGGTCCCAGAGAAGGCACAGTCCAGTGTGGGGAAAGTCATGTCAACAAATAGATAGAGAGTAATTCATTCTACCTGTGCTCTGGTAGAGGTGTGGGCAAGGTGCTGGTTCTCTCCAAGGAGGGAGGAACTAACTCTCGGAAGAGGTGGTGCTCGAGTTGGCTGAGTCTAAGATGACCAGCGGCTAGGAGGGTACACACAGTTCACTGGGGAACTGCTGGTGGCTCCGTGAGGCCTGGGTGGATGATGGACGTGGTGCAAGTGGGAAGGGGGGTGGTGAAGATGCAGAGGGAGGTAGGGTTTTGAATGCCAGGTTCAGAGAAGCAAGGTGAGAGTGGGGGAAAGTAGCTGCTGGAGGGTTTTAAGGAGGGCAGAAACGTGGGCAGATTTGGGTTATGGAAAGATCACTTGGATGGAGAAGATGGTAGACTGGTTTGGAATGGGTAGGTGAAGGCAGGCACAGCAGGTTTATTTTGAGACTTGGAAGCTTGAGGTGTGCCAGGCCTTTGCCGATTCCCAACTTGCCTCCCTGGTGCGTTCTGAGGGTCCACGGGACATCTGACTCAGCCTCCAGATTTCCTCAATCCTCTTTGCCAAGTTTCTCCAAGAGATG
Organism: Physeter macrocephalus; assembly: GCF_002837175.3. NCBI lineage: Eukaryota > Metazoa > Chordata > Mammalia > Artiodactyla > Physeteridae > Physeter > Physeter macrocephalus. Next base: position 44,249,667 of record NC_041219.1, on the reverse strand, counting down.
GAAGGTGGCCTTTGAGGGGGATGAAGCTCTTGCTTCCGCGTCTGATCCAAACTTCTCCCAAAAGGGGTCCACATTTGCTGTCTTCTCTTTCTCACCTCCCATTCATTCTTCAGCCCACTGCAATCTGGCTTCCACTCCCACGACACCACCAAAATTCCCTCTTCCATGGTTACCAGTGACCTCCTGAAGAGCAGAATCCAATAGACCCTTTTAGTCTTTATCTTAGTGGACCCATCCCCCTGCTGGCATACATCTGTCGACTACACCCATCTACGTGAAATTCTCCACCCCAAAGACAGTGCCTGCAGAACTCTTTACAATGCAGATTCCAAGGCCCCACAGCATCAGAATAGTAAAGGGCAGTAATCTGTATTTTTCACAAGCACCCCTGGTGCACACTCACAACTGAGAATCACTGCTCTATCCTAACACCTGGGGCACCTCATTCTCCTGGGTCTCCTCAAAACTCTCTTCCTTTCTGGCTCCTTCTTCCTTTGATCTCTGTGCCCACCTTGACCCTCCTCTCATCAATGGTCTCAAATTCCTTCCTACCCTAGGTCACCTCCTCATCAGCAGGAGTTTCCCTTGGTCATGCTGCCTGGAGTATTTACTGGAATTGAGGGTTGGGTGTGTATTTTGGAAAACCTCTCTGGTGATTCCAAACACTCTTCCAGGGAGTATGCCCCCCACCCCCACATCTTGTTGAGAATTGCTACCTTAAGGACTGTCCTTTGGGGATCTCATCCACTCCCACGGCTCCATTGTCAGTGTCCTTGTGGATTCTGATGGCTCCTGTGTTCCTCTCTCCAGATTAGGCCTCTCACTGGAGCTACAGGCCTAAATATCCACATGCCCCCTGGCCATCTCCACCAGAATGTCCCACAAACCCTTCAAACTCAGTGTCCCAAAGCGAATCCATCTTCCTCCAACTTGCTCTCTTGCATCCCCGTCTCAGTAAATGGCACCACCACCATCTGCAGTTGCCTCCATCAGAAATCAGGGAATCTTGTCCTTCCCCCTTTCCCCTACCATCACCCACCTCAAATCAATAACAAGCCTGCTGATTCTAATTCCTAGGTCCTGATTACAGCCCCTTCTGGCCATCTTCATGGCACTCCTCATGTGCACAGCGCCACGATCCCACCTGTATTCTTGCAATAACTTCCTAATAGGACTACCTGACCGCAGTCTTGCCCTTCTCTAATTCACCCTCTATACCACAGTCAATGTGATACTTCTATAACCCAAATTTCACCACTGCATTCCTCTCTTTAACCACTGCTTCCCTCCCTCCACAGTTCCCCAGCGCCTACCAAGTGACATCCAGATGCCACGACCTGGCAGTCAAGCCTGTGGCATGGCCCGTGGGCACCTCCATCTCCTTCTTGCCTCTCCTTCCCCTGTGCTCTATGCTCCGGCCACTCCAGCTCTCACGGCTCTCCACACACTCCACACTGTTCCTCACCTCCCTGCATTTGCTCACACGTCCTCTCTGCCCACATTCTTCCTCTGCCCGTCCCTCCTTTTCGGCTATAGGAGCCCATACTCTTTTGGTCTTAGCTTGCACACGTTGGGATTCCACCGTTTGCAACCAGAAAAGTCCTTTGTGCTCCCGTCTCATCGGGTGCATGCTCCTGTCACTGCTCTTCTCCACTGGTTTGTACTTGAGTTTAATTCTCCGTCTTCCCCTGTGAGCTCCTTGAGAGCAAGGACTTTGTCTTATTCATGTCTGCATCTCTGTGTTTCACACAGGATCCAGCAGAGAGTAGCTGCTTTGTAAATGTTTCATGAATGACTATATGAATAAATGAATGGGGTGGATAGGATCCTACCCTACTTCTTCAGACTCAGCTCTTGTCGATCCCCAAGATTCAGCCTACGTTCTAGCTACACCTCTTCGTGCACTGCTCCTGCTGTTTAGAACGGTTCATGGTGGACACCCTGGAATCAGTTAGCAACTGCATCAGCTGCAAGTAACAGATATTGGAAGGATGGTGACCTAAAATGACATAGATTTATTATCTTACAGTTCTGGAGTCATAAGTCTGAAATGGGTCTCAGCAGGCTAAAATCAAGGTATCCCCAGGCCCGCGTTCCTTCCTGAGGCTCTAAGGAAGGCTATTTCTTTCCCTTTTTCAGTTTCTGAACACTTCCTGCCTTCCTCTGACACTGACTCTTCAGCCTCTTTCGTATCTAAGGACCCTTGTGATTACCTTGGCCCAATCAGATAATCCTAGTTAATCTCTTTATCTCATGGTCATCTGATTAGCAACATTCATTCCATCTGCAACCTTATTTCTCTTTGCCATGTGACAACATATTCACAAGTCCTGGGAATCAGGAAGTAGACATCTTTGGTCGGGGGAGGAGGGCATTATTTTACTTACTATAGTCAGTATGGGTAAAATTTTCACACGTAATTGAAAAGAATGTCTATTCTGTAGTTGCTCTGTTAGGTCAAGTTTGTTTATCATTTTGTTCAGATGTTCTATACTCATGCTGAATTGTTTTTCTTCTGCTAGCCCTATACATTATTGAGATAGGTGTGTTCAAATATCCCACTACAATTACAGACTTGTCAGCTTTTCCTTTGTTTCTATCAATTTTTACTTTATATAATTATGCTGTGTTAATACACACATATACATTTATAATTGTTATATCTCCCTAAGAGACTGACTCTTTATCGTCATGAAATGTGCCTTTTATCTCTAGCAGGGATTCTTGTCTTAGAGTCTACTTTGAACTAAGTATAGCTACACCAACCTTCTTTGAATTAGTGTTTGCATGGTATATATTTTTCTGCCCTTCTAATTTCAACCTTTCTATAGGCTGATTTTAAAGTCCAGTTCGACAATATTAATATTTTCATTGGAATATTTATCTTTTAATATTTAATGTAATTACCCACTGACATTAAATGTAGGTTTAAATCAATCCCCTCACTATTTTCTACTTATCCCTCCCTTTCTGGGTTCCTTTTTTTCCCCTTTTTTGGCCTTCTTTGGATTTTTATTATTCTGTTTCTTTCTCCTGTAGTAACTGGTTAGTTACATATTCTTTTCACAGTCTTTCTAGTGAGTACCCTAGGAAAATTCAACATTGATCCTAGACTTGTTAAACTCTAATGGAAAATTAATACTTTTCCTACTTCCAGGACCCTGCAAGGACATTAGAATATTTTAATTGCCTTTACCTCTTCCCACTTTTTAATTCTGTTGCTGCCATGAATTTCAAAGCTCCCAGACAGAATTTTTTTCCAGTCCATATTAAGTTAGATTTAGCCACATCTTCACCCTTTCCTTTGTTCTTCATTGGAATTTCCATACTTCCTTTCAGGACCTTTTCCCCTTCTCCCTAAAGAATTTCCTTTAGTCTGTCCTTTAAGAGAAGCTCTGTTGGTAACAAAAAACTTTGATAATAACTATTCTGTTTTTCCTTCGTCTGAAAACATCTTTGTGTCATCCTCATTCTTGAAGGGCCTTCAATGAATATAGAATTCTAGGGTGGCAGTTATTTCCTTTCAGCACTTTGAAGATGTCATTTTGTTGTCTTCCTTTTTCCATTCCTTCTATTGAGAAGTTAGCGGTTGTTCTGATCATCCATCCTTGGAAGGTAATGCATCTTTTCTCTCTGAGACCATTTAAGAATTTTTCTTTGTCTTTGATTTGCAGCTGTTTCACTATCAAAGTCCTAGTTATGGTTTTCTTTGCATTTCTCACTCTTGAAGTTCCCTGAGACTCTTGAATCTCTGGCTTAACGTCTTTCAATGGTTTTTGGAAAATTCTCAGACATTGTCTATTCAAATATTATTTCTGCCCTATTTGCTCTCTCCATCTCTGGGGCTCCTTACATGTTAGATTTTTTCATTATGTCCCATATTAATCTTTTTAAAAAATATCTATTGGAGTATAATTGCTTTACAATGTTGTGTTAGTTTCTGATGTAAAACAAAGTGACTCAGCTATATGTATACATATATCCTCATATCCCCTCCCTCTTCAGCCTCCCTCCCCCCCTCCCGCCCCTCTAGGTGGTCACAAAGCATCGAGCTGATCTCCCTGTGCTATGCGGCTGCTTCCCACTAGCCGTCCATTTTACATTTGGTAGTGTATATATGTCAATGCTACTCTCTCACTTCGTCCCAGCTTCCCCTTCCCCCCCATGTCCTCAAGTCCATCCTCTACATCTGCGTCTTTATTCCTGTCCTGCCACTAGGTTCATCAGTACCGTGTTTTTAGATTCCATATATATGCATTAGCATGAGGTATTTGTTTTTCTCTTTCTGACTTACTTCAGTCTGTATGACAGACTCTAGGTCCATCCACCTCATTACAAATAACTCAATTTCGTTCCTTTCTGTGGCTGAGTAATATTCCATTGTATATATGTGCCACATCTTCTTTATCCATTCATCTGTCGATGGACACTTAGGTTGCTTCCATGTCCTGGCTATTGTAAATAGAGCTGCAATGAACATTGTGGTACATGACTCTCTTTGAATTACGGTTTTCTCAGGGTATATGCCCAGTAGTGGGACTGCTGGGTCATATGGTAGTTCTATTTTTAGTTTTTTAAGGAACCTCCATACAGTTCTCCATAGTGGCTGTATCAATTTACATTCCCACCAACAGTGCAGGAAGGTTCCCTTTTCTTCACACCCCCTAGAAAAAGCATTTACTTTTTCTAGATTTTTTGATGATGGCCATTCTGATGGTGAGAGGTGATTACCTCATTGAGGTTTTGATTTGCATTTCTCTAATGATTAGCGATGTTGAGCATCTTTTCATGTGTTTGTTGGCCATCCGTGTGTCTTCTTTGGAAAAATGTCTATTTAGGTCTTCCGCCCATTTTTGAATTGGGTTTTTTGTTTTTTGATATTGAGTTGCATGAGCTGCTTGTATATTTTGGAGATTAATCCTTTGTCAGTTACTTCATTTGCAAATATTTTCTCCCATTCTGAGGGTTGTCTTTTTGTCCTGTTTATGGTTTCCTTTGCTGTGCAAAAGCTTTTAAGTTTCATTAGGTCCCATTTGTTTATTTTTGTTTTTATTTCCATTACTCTAGGAGGTGGGTCAAAAAGGATCTTGCTGTGTGTGATTTATGTCATCGAGTGTTCTGCCTATGTTTTCCTCTAAGAGTTTTATAGTGTCTAGCCTTACTTTTACTTTTTTAAAAAAGATTTAATTTTACTTATTTTTGGCTGCGTTGAGTCTTTGTTGCTGCACGCGGGCTTTCTGTATTTGCGGAGGGCAGGGGCTACTCTTCGTTGCGGCGAGCGGGCTTCTCCTTGCGGTGGCTTCTCTTTGTTGCGGAGCACGGGCTCTAGGCACGTGGGCTCAGTAGTTGTGGCGCACGGGCTTAGTTGCTCCACGGCATGTGGGATCTTCCCAGACCAAGGATCGAACCCGTGTCCCCTGCACTGGCAGGCATATTCTTATCCACTGCGCCACCAGGGAAGTCCCCGGCCTTACATTTACATCTTTAATCTATTCTGAGTTTATTTTTTGTGTATGGTGTTAGGAAGTGCTCTAATTTCATTCTTTTACATATAGCTGTCCAGTTTTCCCAGCACCACTTATTGAAGAGGCTGTCTTTTCTCCATTGTATATTCTTGCCTCCTTCGTCAAAGATAAGGTGACCATATGTGCGTGAGTTTATCCGTATTAATCTTATGCTTTTTTTCCCGTACTTTCGTTCTTTCCCCTCAGTCTTTATTAAGGATCATTTCTCTTGAGGTCTCGCATAGAGTTCACAATGCCTTCTTCATCAGTGTCTGGGCTGCTGTTAGACTGACTGAGTTCATAAGTTCAGTTAATGTTTTTTTCAGTTCTAGAATTTTCATTTGATTATTTTTTTAGTTTACAGTTCTCTGTTGAAATTCTATTTGTCGTCTACGTTCTTAGTTATATTAATCATAATTGTTTTCAAGCCTCGGTCTTATAACTCCACTCTATGAATCTGCTATAGAGATCTGTCTAAAATTAGACTTTTAATTTTGAGATAATTATAAATTCACATTAAGTTGCAAGAAATAATAGAGAGATTTTATGTGCCCTTTATCCAGTTACCCCCCCAATGGTAATATCCTGCAAAACTATAATGCAATATCACAAAACTAAGATACCTACATGGATACGATATTATTCCAATGTCCCCAGTTTTACTTGTACCTGTGTGTATATGTGTGCATGTGTGCCTGTGCGTGTGCATATGTGTGTGTTTATTTACTTCCATGCAATTTTATACGTATAGGTCTATCGGCCCTTCAAATTTTTTTTTCTCTTGATTTTCAGTCATTCACTTTTGTCTCCAGGTGTGTCTGATAATTTCTTACTGAATGCCAAACCCTGTGTGACAAAAATATGTGAGTTTGGATGACGTTATCTTCCTTCCAGAGAGACTTTACTTGCTGGAAAGGAAGAAACGCCCCTTGAAGATCTCTGCCCATGAATTTAAAATGAGAATTAACACACCTCGGAGCCCTGTGCTTTTCCACATCCGCGGTCAGCTGTGCAGGTGCTGGCACGAAGCAGGTAGACAGCGGGATTTAACCAAGGTTGGACAGTGCCAGCTGAGCGGGACAGAGGGAGAGAGAGGGTGATTGTAAGTAAATCAGTGCGAGATCGGATAAACAAGGCATATCTGCCTGCAGCTTAATTTTGCTCAGTGGTTAAGTAATTAAAAGCAATATTTTAAAACAAATCTGGATTCATTCTGGAGTAGAATGTGGGAAGAACAGGAGTTTTACAGATTACTCGGTAGACTTGAAATATGGTTTTCCTATTTGAAGTTCTGCTTCCAGCTATACCCCCTGCTCTTTATGGGGTGAATTCCTCTTGTTGGAAGTTTGGGAAACTTTGGAAAAGTCTGAGAAAGCTGTTCTGCTGGTGTGACCCCCCCCCCCCGTTACCCCTGACTGCTCCCCTGGCATTTCACAGGGACCATCTAAGGTCCATCTAAGAGCAGTGACAATATTGCTGGAGCAGGAGGGTGGAGGCTGTGCCCCTAAGATGGGGGGCACAGGGGACCAGATCAAGACCTCTCAGGGACGGGGTGGGTGCCTGGAGGGGTGGGTGAGGGTAGCAGACCCTGTCGCCGAGAGTCAGTCTAGAGGCCACACGAGTCAGAGAAATCCAGGTAGACTGTGGGGAGGGGACGGGTTGAAATACAACAGGGCCCTCCCTCTCCCCTACCCCATCTCCCCAGGACCCCAAGGGAGGCAACATTCTGGGGGTCCAGGCAAGTAACTCAGGCAGATTGGGCCTCAGGGAACAAGTCAGGGACCTGGTTCCCATAACTGGGGCACGAGGTGGGGATGAGGTGTTAGGAATGAGGCCAAAGCCCAGTTATCAGAACTAGGACACTTTCCATGTGGGACCTGTGTTCTTTACATCCTTCCTGCATAAATCCTGGGAAAAGCGGTGTGTCTACACCTGGGACCTGGCAGAGCCTGGTTGGGGGGCACAGGTGGGTTTGGGTGAGGCTTTGGGGCACCAAGGTGGCACCTGCTCTGGCTTTGCCTACTGCCCCGCCCCAAGTAGTAGCCACTTCATTCCCTTCTGGCACCCCAGGGTAGCCCCACCCTTGCAAGAAGAGCCTCAGAGTAAACATCATGTTTATTTTGAACATTCAAACTTACAGAAACAAAAAAGTAACAAAACCACGACATATCATACACACACACACACACACACGCGCACACACGCACACGCACGCACGCATGTTGCAGCTCATGTCACTTTATGTACAAAATCAGGCAGGAGAAGGAGAGGGGGAGGCGGGTCGCCAGTAGGATGCACTAATTTCACAGTGTCCGACAGCTCGACATGCTCTCTCACTGCTCAGCCTGGGCCCATGTGAGCCCCTTCCCCACCCAGCGGGGTCGGGGGTGGTGCCGGGAGAAGGGGTTTAGAGTGGCAGGCAGCTGGGACAAAGAGGGTGAAGAGAATGAGTCCATCTCTGGGAGAGGTGTCCCTTCCTCAGTTTGCTCAGAGCAAGGGTGCTGGGAAATGTAGAAAAGGAGGGACCCATTTCGGGGGCCGGTGGGGACGGCGACTGGGGCCACTGCGTCATGGAGAGAGCACTGAATGCAGAGTCAGAAATCTGGGTTCAGGTGTCCCAGTGTCCCGGCTGGGTGCCCCCAAATGAGGCTCACCCTCATCTGTAAAACGAGGGCTTTGGAGCCCTTCCTGCCCAAATCTGTGGTCCTAGGTCGCGCACAATGGTGGCAAGGTGATCTGCCCCCTCGGGATGTTGATTAGGGGCACCATGTGCCACAAGGTGGGAAAACTGGCAGATAAGAGCTGTGAAGCACCTGGCACAGGGCTGGGCCCAAAGCAGGGGTTTGAGAAATATCAACTTTCTCCCCTTCGCAGCCTGGGATTCTCAGGAGACGCCCAGCTTCCTCTCCCCTTTCAGCTCTCCTGGGAACTCCAGCTGGTGCGAAGGGCACCCCGCACAGGGACGCACAGGGACGTGTTCCCTGAAGGGGCTGAGAACCCTCCCACGGCCTCACCCAAGGGGGCCCTGGCCCTGGGCTCAGCCCATCCTGCATCTCTGTTCCTCTCGGTGGGGTCAATGGGGTCAGAAGCAATGGATGACCAAATCCCACTCCACAGACAGTGGCAGTGCCTGTCCCCTCAGGCTGAGGGGTGGGTCCTGGATGTCACCTGCCTTGAACTCTGGACTCCGTCACTTGCTGGCTGATTGACATGGGCAGGTTACTTAACCTCGCTGGGTCCCAGTTTCTCTACCTGTATAATGGAGCTAAGAACAGGCCTAGCTTAGAACTGTTGCGAGAATAAATGAGTTGATCCCGGGAGGTGCGCAGCATGATGGCTGACGCTTAAAAAGGGCGTAACAGACCTGGCTCCAGCCTCGTTTTCAGCCAGGAGTAGCCCGAGGACGCAACTGGGCACCATTTCTCTTCCCCGTCTTTTTGGCTGTGGCTGGGAGCAGCTGGAGGTCAAAACTGGAGCCCAGGCAGCAGGCATTCAGCAAAGGTAAGAAGGATGATCAGTAGATGAAGGAGGGGTGGGGAATTTGGGGCGTTCATCTTTCCGGAATGGAAACGGGGATCCAGGCCACTCACCAACGGCCCAGACTCAGCCTACAAGTGTCTCCAGGCTGTTCCTGTTCCCTCTGGAGGGATGACCAGGGTGACTCAGCACAGGTCAGATGTCTCATGATCACCATGAGAAAGCAGAAAGGACTTGGGATGATGCCTCTGGGTGGGCTCAAGGGCTCAAACAAGTTCTTTCACCTTCTCAAGACCCTTTCTTTCCCCCAAGGCGTCCACAAAAGCTGTTCCCTTAAAAACAATAACAGAAACCCAATAAAACCCAGTGTCCCCCAAAATCTAAGTTCCGAATTCCGCCGTCACCCCAGCAACAGTGTATGTCATTATGAGACGCTTGACCCCGCACTGGGGCTGATGTCATTGGCTGTTACCAGGGCAA
>NC_041219.1:44230065-44239706 GCF_002837175.3 Physeter macrocephalus | reverse complement strand
CGCGGGCGGGGTCTGACCAATGGGCTGCGGTCTGTCAGCGTTGACTGACAGGCGCACACATAACACACTCGGCCACGCGCGCGCCGCCTGGCCCCACTTGCGCAGCGCGGTTCCGCGCGGGCCGCATTGTCCGCCAGTCCGCCGTCCGCAGTTCCCCGCGCGCCCCGGGTCCCCGCGCCGACCGCACCTCCCCGGATTCCGACGCGGTAAGGGGGTGCGCCCGGGAGGCGCGGCTGGCCTCGAACGTCCCCGGCCCCGCACGGAGCAGCGGCGGCAGCAGGTAACAGCCGGCCTAGGGCCTCTGGTGGGCGGACGCGCGGGGCGAGGGTGGTGGGCCGGCCTCACTCCCCTCCCCGCGGGTCCCGGGCCCGGCCTGACCCCGGGGTCATCGTCGGACTGCACCGGCCAGAGCCTAGCTAACCAGGCCTGGCCCTTCCTCTTCGGGCCAAGCTGGGCCAGACTCCAGCCCCGCCCGGCGCACGCCCCTGGACCGGTCGAGAAGGGCCAGCGCTGTGCCAAGGCCGCCGTGACTCATCTCCGCCGCCCGGCCCCCGCCCCCGGGACTGGCCGCTCCACTGGTCAGTCTGGAGGGCGGATGTCTCCGGGCGGGACTTCCCCGGGCCGAACCTCCCGGGTAGGCGAGGAGCGGAGACCCGGCTGTCCCAAAGCGGCCCAGGCCAGTGCCCGCGTTTTCGTGCCAGTCAGGCAGTTTCCAGGGACAGGTTGTTCTCTGCTTCTGCCGCCGCCTGTCATAACTCTGGGAATAGGAGGGAGGCCCATTTTGTTCAGTTCTAAAAAAAAAAAAAAAAAAGAAAGAAAGAAACCAAACAAATAGGAGGCGGAGGGAGTGTGACTTAGAGCAGAGAGGCAGGGAAGGCGCATGGTTGGTAAAAAAAAAAATAAAAAAAAAATAAAAACAACCTCCCGCAGGTTTAGCCAGTAGGGAATGAAGGGAGCAAAGAGTTAGCACCTGGAGCGTTTTGCAGGTCCCACGAGGGAATATAGTATGAAAACGTACCGCGGAGGATGCCCAAGATCTAGATTAAGTCTGACGACTGGATGGATAACTGCCATATAAGTTTGTGATGGGGGTGGGGAAGGGTGGAGCTGAGAAAGGATGTGGTTCCTCTCAGAAGTGGGAAAGGATGTTTTATTTGAGGGTGTCTTAACGGCGGGGGCGGGGAGGAGGGGGGTGTTTATTCTGATATGCAAAAGATTGGAGCTCTGAGAGGCTCACCTCTTGTTTTGTTTTGGAGGACGGAGCCTCGACCTTTTCATCTTGTGAAACCCAGATTCAATGATAAACTGTTTCGTGATAGCAGAACCCTATGAGAAAGACTAAAAGGCACCCCTGGAAGGGTGCTGACTGCTGATGGTTTTCAGCAACCCTCCCCAAACACACACACCCACACCACACACACACACACACACACCTTCCATCTAAATATTTATATTCCTGCCCACAGTAGCTTGAGTTCTGTATAAACAGTTTGCTTTGTTCCTGCCCCAGGGCGAAAGCTTCATCAGCTTCTGCAGGTCAGGGTTAAGAGGAGGAGCCTGTGTGAGCATCTGTAGCTTTCAGGTGGGGAGGGCAGTAGTGGGGGTGGAATTACCTTATAAGGAATGAAATATAGAAAAGGATCCAGGCCAACTTCCTGCTGTGGCTACTACCAATCGGTCCCTTTACCACCATCGGCTAAAACCAGGGAAAGATGCCAGGTGGACATCCTACCTGTGAAGACACCAATAAGACCCAAGAAATGAGGCTGCTTGTTTTTCAGAAGAGGACTTTGTAGAATTCTTCAACTGGACTAACCAGACCTCCTGGTTTCTGTAGTCTGAGTTGGGATGTGTTAGAGCCTATGTCCACCACACAGCCCAGAGAACTAGTAATTTAAGTATCAACCAGGAATATTGGAAGTGATAAGTCACAAGTACTAGGACCAAAGCATAACAGTGACTTTGTAATACAGGCTGGAAAGGCACCACGTTCAGAGCGCTCACACTGGTCATCTGAGATTTTGAATTTGGGTTTCTAGAACTGAAAGGTTTATGACTCCTCCTTGCGTTGTAGAATGCCGCCTTTTGCCATGCCTTTTCACCTGGGCCTCCCCTGAGTCTTCCTTATCAATTCCAGAGCCTTGCTTTTCCGCCCCACGCAGCGACTGGTCTGGCTGGTCGGGACTGAGGGTGATCCCGCACTGCCGCTCCACCTGCCTGTTTTGTTAGTTTGTTAACAAATGTAACAGCTCTGCAGCCTGTTCTGAACATACTGGAGGCTGTAAAAGACTCTAGTTGGGGACACAACAACATATTCCTGAAACAACTTGAAAACTTCCTGGTGGAGTGGAAGGACCCAGGCCCTGCAACCTGTGAGAGCTGAGCTCAAACTCTGCCACTGTCACTTACAGGCTGGGTGGCTGTGGGCAGGTTACTGATCATTTCAGTGTCCCAGGTTCCCCCCTGTACAATGGGGGTAACGATGCCTTCCTGGATTATAATGGGTGTGGAAGGAGCCGGGTACCTAGGAGGCATTTAACCAAGTATTTTATCGTATCAAGATGCACTGATGTTGCAGCCCAGTAATCGCTAATGGGATACGGCATCCGGGCACCATCAGGATGTAGGCAGGGGTTACCGTGGGAAAGTTTTCTGGAGTCAAAGTTCGACTGTGGCTCTGAATCAGTGAATACAGCTATGAAGAAAGGAAAGCACGTCCCATCTAAGGGAAACAAGCTAGAACAAGAACAGGCACAGCTCTAGGGACAGGGCAGCACGGTAAGATGGCTGGGCTGGAGAGCGGATGCAGGGCAGCAGTGATGAAAGGCATTCATTTAGCACCTGTGGCCTACCTATCAGGTGCCACAGGCTCTGTCTCATGTCAAAGGTTGCAGAAGGCCCAATTCTAGCTCTCACGGACCTCAGCATCCAGTAAACTGAGAATTAGGAAATCCTGTGGAAGGTGCCATGAAAGAGGCTGCCCAAGGCAGAGGGCAGAGGGCAGCAGGGTGGGCGGGGCCGGGATAATTAATAAATGCCCCATGTCACCCACATCTCAGGCTGTTTCAGTTGAATCCCGGCGGGGTGGGGGGGATTGGCTGGGAGGCAGTGCCTTGTTTCTCTTCCCCTGGAGAGGGGCTGAGAACAGCCCCACGCTTCACATGGCGTCCTTTCTCTCCTAAGACTCTTCAGGGGAAGGGTCCCCCGCCCACCTCATCATGTCTCGAAGAAGCCAGCGCCTAACACGCTACTCCCAGGGTGACGATGACGGCAGCAGTGGAGGTAGCTCGGTGATGGGGAGTCAGAGCGCCCTGTTTAAAGACAGCCCTCTCAGGTAGGGGATCGCCACCTCCAGCCCCACCCCCCTCGGTGGGATCGCACTGGCCTGCAGAGCAGATGTCTCGGGCGGTTCACTGCGCAGCCTCTTCGTCTTGTGACTTTTGTGGGCAGAGATCAGATACCCATGTCTGGTCTAAGGGGACATCCACACCTCTGGGGGTGCCAGGGCCCAGTGCTGTTTCTTCTCTCCATACCGTAAGCCGGGCTGCTGCCCTTATGTTCAGAGAACAGGAAGTAGGGAGAGGCAGCTTCAAGAATAAGCCAGGCCGGAAACCCCAAAACCGAGAGCTGGGCTCACAGGAACCCACTGTGCTGTGGATGGCTCTGCCAGTCTGGCCACCCTCCCCAGACCCACACCCACATGTGCCACTGTCTGTAGGGCCTCCTCAGGGCCAGCGAAGCAGCTGAGGAGACGAACAAGTCCGAGGGGCACCAGGACGTGAGCTACGGCAGGCGCCTGCCTCACCCTGCCCCCTTGCAGATGTGAGGCCCAGATGACAGCCCCTGAGGCTTTGACTAGCTCTAGAAGGACAGGTTGGGTTTGTCTGGGTTTTCAGTGGGTTGTAGAAATTACTAATCCATGAGGAAGCGTGAAGAAACACTTTGACTTTGAAGTTAGAGACCTGGATTTGAATCCTGACTCCATCGCTTACTGATGATCTCGCCTAACTGCTTGTGAGATTTAGAGATAATGGGAGCACAGAAAGTACCTGCTTTGTGCGGTGGACAGTCAGCAGTTGGGAGTTGTTAGTTGCCTAGCAACAAGGCCACGCCCCCCCCCACCTTAGGAGGGCAGAGCGCTGCTTTCGCTTTCTTGGCTGGGCTCACCTGCCAGCTCCCGCCTCTCTCCTCCTGCTGACCTCCCACAGGACCCTGAAGAGGAAATCCAGCAACATGAAGCGCCTCTCCCCAGCGCCACAGCTGGGTCCCTCCTCCGACAGGCACACCTCCTACTACAGCGAGTCTGTGGTCAGGGAGTCCTACTTTGGCAGCCCCCGGGCCGCCTCCATCGCTGCCTCTCTCACCAGGAACTCCATCCTCGACGACCAGCCGCATGGTGACCCCTTCTGGAGTGAGTGTCCACAACCTTTCTCCTGGGCCTCTGCTGCCTCTGGAGATTTATGGTCCAGAATCCCCCCCGGGGGTTTCCTAACCGCTGCTGGGCCAGAAGAGGGGCTCCCCACCTTCGGAAACCCTTGGGAGAGCAGCCGAGTGTCTGAACTTCCAGGCCCTTTTAGACGATGGAGTAGCCACATAGCTGCTCCAGGCCTAGGAGACGGAGGGCCGGTCCTAGTTCGCCCTCCCTTGACCCAAGGGAGCTCGGGAGGGGCTAAGGGGAGATTCCATCTGCCAGTCAGAGAGGCTCCTCAGGGTGTCCCCACGAGTCCCTCTGGAACACCCTCCTCGGAGCATCCATGCCCCAGGAGAACCCCGCGTGCTTCCCTCCTCAGGTGAGGACCTGCGGGTGAGAAGGAGGAGAGGCACAGGTGGCACTGAGAGCAGCAAAGTCAACGGGCTCCCGGAGAACAAGCTCTCCGAGGACTTCCTCGGGTCGTCCTCGGGCTACTCTTCCGAGGATGACTACGTAGGTAGGCGACGTCCTCCCTCCCCAGCCTCGGGGAGGTGCTCCACCAGGTTCCCGGGCTGCTGGGGAGGTGACGGGAAGTAGGGGAAGGCGCCCTGACAGCTCGAGAGAGCGTGGTGTCCAGCTGAGTGTCGCTGCTGTGCCACCATGGTACCCTGAACCCAGGCCTGGGGTGGCCCTCGATAATGCTGGGATGCGATCGCCCGGCCCCACGAGTCCCTGAGCAGCCTGTGGCCAATTCCCTTATTTGACTCATTTCCAGCAAGTGTTTAACATGGAGCTTCACACGCAGGAGGTGCTTGATCCCTTAGTCTAGTTCTGAGTGGTTTGAGGGATTGCTGGGGAGGAGAAGGAAGCAGACAAGGAGTCCAAGGGAAATAAAATGTCAGAAGTCTAGCACTTCGCTTCGTCAGCGTTTACTGGCCTGCTAGCTGCCAGCCTCTGTCACTTGGGGATGTGAAGGAGAATGACACACGGTCTCAGCTCACAGTCTAGAGGAGCGGACAACTGACAGTCTCCATGTCCCAAGGCTCTTAAGAGCGAGGACAGCGGCGGTCCAGTGGTTAGGACTCCGCGCTTCCACTGCAGGGGACACGGGTTCGATCCCTGGTCGGGGAACTAAGATTCCGCAGGCCCTGTGGTGCACGGCACCTCCACACCAGAAAAAAAGAGTGAGGACAACCGGGCGTCTCCTCTCCTCCCCTGCAGGCTACTCGGAGACAGACCGGCAGGGTTCAGGGTCGCGGCTACGGAACGCTGTCTCTCGGGCGGGCTCTCTTTTCTGGATGGTGGTCACTTCTCCAGGTGGGTGCCGGCTGCTCTGTACATGATTGTTTCCATTCTCTCTGGCAGTCACTTTCACCCATCTTTCTGCGGTTGGGTATCCAGCCCGTTAGAGACTGTAGGGCCACCAGGGATAGCTCGTTCCAGAATAATTACTGGGAGCCAGGAGCCACAGGAGCACCCTTGCTTGAAAGCTGGACGGAGGGCGTTGGCAGCGCAGGCGGGTGGGATCACAGGACCTGGGTAGCGTGGGACAGGACGGAGGTGCACTCGCCATCAGGGTTGGGGTCGGGGCAGGGAGGACTGCCGGTGGAGACACACACAGGCCAGTGGCTCAGGGTGGCACTTAGGCTTGACGGGCCCTCTTCCAGGCCGGCTCTTCGGACTCCTCTACTGGTGGATTGGCACCACCTGGTACCGCCTGACGACAGCTGCCTCCCTCCTCGACGTCTTCGTTTTAACCAGGTGAGCAAGACTGATGAGGAATCAGAAGGCCCAGTAAGGGGCCAGTAAAGCATCGCAACCTGTACCTGATGGTTTCTCTGAAGGGTTTTTTCCCCCAGTTTACTTGCAGCTTTTATTAGTGAGCGTGGAGTGGACACCCAGAGCCCCTTTTCCTTCCTGACAGTGGACAGGACTTAGAGTCAGGTGCAGGGAGTGTTCTGGAACCAGGTTCTTGTTTCTTCTTGGGCACTTCCTTCCAAACACCAGCCTAGCCACTTCTGAGTCTCAGACAAGCCCAGCCTTACTCCTGCTGGCCAGGCCTTAGGCTCTAGCCAGCAAGTGGTGTTTCCCAGAACTTTCAGCATCCCTCTTGGCCCCCTGGTGATCTGGATCCCCAGTGTTTTCCAAAAGAAAATACTGTCTAAGGAGTTATATTTGTTTTCTTCTGTATTTGCTGGCCTAGAGGACATCTGTCTGAAAGTTTTAGGTTATTCAGAGACCTCAGTGTTTACTTATTTATGTATTTATTTTATAAATTTATCTTTATCATTTTTGGCTGTGTTGGGTCTTCGTTGCGGCGAATGGGTTTCTCATTGCAGTGGCTTCTCTTGTTGCAGAGCATGGGCTCTAGGGCACAGGCTCAGTAGTTGTGGCGCACAGGCTTAGTTGCTCCGCTGCATGTGAGATCTTCCGGGACCAGGCCTGAAACCCGTGTCCCCTGCATTGGCAGGCGGATTCTTAACCACTGCGCCACCAGGGAAGCCCGCCCCGCGCCCCCCCAGTATTTATTTCTGATAACATCAATACAGTTCAGAGTCAGAATTGTCCCCGTCACTCCAAGCTTTGCAGGTAAAGCATCCAGTCTGGCCCTGGCAAGATGAGAGGCTTGAGGGTGTCCTCTCTAACTCTAGCTCAGCACTCAGGAAGAATCTCTAGGAACTCCCTGGGGGCATATAGAGGCCCTGGAGCCCTCCTGACCCCGCCTGCCCTCTCTCCCCTCCTGTGGTCCAGGCGCTTCTCATCACTGAAGACGTTCCTGTGGTTCCTCTTGCTGCTGCTGTTTCTGACCGGCCTGACCTACGGTGAGCTCATCCACTGTCACGGGGAGGGGTAGAACGAGAGCTTGTGGAGATGGGGCTGGCGAGCCAGAGGGGCAGGCAGAGTGTGGGCCGAGGCTGGTGCTGAGCAGAAATGTGAAAACTAGAGGGACAGTGATCAACTACAAAAAAGGGAAGGAGGCAGGACGAGCGGGGTCGGATGGAGCCTGGGCAGCATCCTGTCTGGCTCTCCTGGGTCCTCAGGTGACCAGTGGGTGAAAGGGGAAATGCTCCGATCCACTGATCCTGTCCTTGGTTTGGGTTGCTACGCTGGACTGCCTAGCATGTCTAGAGCATCCTTGCAGCCCCAGGGGCTGGAACATGCCTTAGTACAGGAGTACTGGGGTACAAAGCAGGGACTCTGACACTGTTATTAGCAGTCATTTTCCCTCCATTCCAAATCAGGAGGTTGTCTGGGTGAGTGAATTATCGTTACATCCAGTTCAGTCTTCAGCTGTCTTTAGGATCAAAACAATGAAGTAGTAAAGAGAAGCAAGAGCACCTTTTTGCACCAAGATACTGAAATACCTGTCATCCATAAGATGCTTCACATTGTTCCAGTCTCTATCGTTGAACTTTCACATTTTTTACATAGTTGTAATCATTATGTTTATATATTTTGTGCTCAACTTTTGATTTGACAATTTCACACGAGTTTCACAATTTCCTGTGAGTTGCCCCTGTGGCCCCCAGGCTCAGTTTTAACCAATTTATAATTAAAGACCATCCTTTATTATTATTATTATATTTTTAGAGGTGGTTTTATAGGTTTAGCATCTACTCAAGTTGTATTTCTTTAATTTCTACCAAGGTAGAACATCTTTCCAAGTGTTGATTCTCTTGTTTCCTGTTACAAGAACAGCTTGTTCCTATCCAGTGGAAACTGGGCATTACCCTTAAAATAATAATGACCTTTTATAATCTTACAGTGTTTTGTTCAGGAAGCACATTCCCTTGTGTTAGCTCAGTTTGTTTCACCATCCCCATGTGGGGTTGGTGGAGCTGAGGTTCTCATGGTGTCATGAGATGCATACGGAAAGTCTGAAAGGCAGAGGAGTGGAGTGACCAGCTCCGGGAGGGCAGTAAGCGAAGGCCTGTCCGGAGGGTCTGACTTAAAGTCTGGTGGTCACGTGCTTCCCGTTGCACCCGCTCGAGGCCAACAATTGAGTGGCAAGTGTGGCATCTTACCAGGGTGGAGACCCCACAGCCAATATGGCTTTTTCAGGCGCTGTCAGCCCCACGCATACGTGTACACGCACACACATGCACGTGCATAGCTCAGGAGTAAACACATCACAAACAGGTAGCCCCTAAGGCAAGATGCACATGTCTCTGTGTGGTGGCAGCCTTGTTCTCTGTCCTGGGGCAGCAGGCAGCCTCTCTTAGCAGGTGGATTCTGTTTCAGTGATTCTCAACCATGGCAGCCCATTGGAGTCACCCGGGGAGCTTTTATTTATTTATTTATTTATCTTGGGGGGCCATGCTGCACGGTTTGTGGGATTTTACTTCCCCAACCAGGGACTAAGCCCACACCCTCGGCATTGAGAGCTCGGAGTCCTAACCACTGGACCGCCAGGGAATTCCCACCTGGGGAGCTTTTAAAACTCCTTATGGAGGGATCCCCCAGGCCCACGAACTCACTCTGGAGGGCGGGGCCAGACACTGACTGTTTCAGAAGCTCCGTGGGTGATTCTGATGTACGGTCTGGACTGAGGACCACCGTCAGGGCCTCTGGGGGTTGGATCATCCCCACCTTACGATAGCCGTTTCCCCCGAGCTTTGCCACCTACGGAAAGATGAGGATTCCTGAGGGGACGTGAGGATGCGTACACGCTGGGATTGTCGGGTGGAGGCTGCTGCCTCAGAGAGTGGCGGGAACCTCCACCCCTCGTACCGCCTTTGGCCGGGGCAAGGCTCCCGCGAGTGAGACAGGCTGCTGGTGAGCGCTGCTCGTGAGGCTGCCGTCGGCGCTGTGGCCCCGGCCCAGGTTAACTGCCCTCTCCTCTGTGTGCAGGCGCGTGGTATTGCTACCCCTTCGGGCTGCAGACGTTCCACCCCGCCGTGGCTTCCTGGTGGGCCTCGAAGGGCAGCGGTGGGCAGCGTGCAGTGTGGAGTTCCAGAGACTCATCCCCATATTTCCAGGTGAGCATCTTAGGGTCGCAGGCTCCCGCCTCGGCCTGAATTTGCCACTGAAGTCCCTGCACTTCTTCCTCACACACACAGCTGAAGAGGTGCTGCCAGGATACCTTTCTCTACTGTTGGTGGTGCAGGTGTTGGGGGGATGTTTTGCCTGTGCTTAAATATAACTCAAGGGCTTCGCTGGTGGCGCAGTGGTTGCGCGTCCGCCTGCCGATGCAGGGGAACCGGGTTCGTGCCCCGGTCCGGGAGGATCC
>NC_041219.1:44214706-44229802 GCF_002837175.3 Physeter macrocephalus | reverse complement strand
CCCGCGTACCGCAAAAAAAAAAAAAAAAAAAAAAAAAAAAAAATATATATATATATATATATATATATATATATAACTCAAAACTGCCCAAAAGTTAGTTGCCGTCCTAAGAAGCACAGAAAACAGAAGGAAAAGGAATAAGACAAATTGTCTTGCCTACTTTGTTCCTTTTCAGTACAATTTCACGAAATCTTTACTGAGTACCTTCTGTGAGTCAGGTAATATCCTGTTCTGTTACCTATTACCATAGATAAACCACCCCCAAAATCAGTACCTTAAAAGTACCAGCACTGGGGAATTCCCTGGTGGTCCAGTGGTTAGGACTCGGCACTCTCACTGCCATGGCCCAGGGTCAACCCCTGGTCAGGGAACTAAGGTCCCGCAAGCTGTGCGGTGTAGCCAAAAAAAAAAAACCAAAAAGAAGTACAGCGTTGGATTAGCTCATGAGCCTGCAGGTCCTCTGGGTGGCTTTTCTGGTCTGAGCAAGGACAGCTGATCTTGGCTGGGCCCCCTCGCGTGTCTGCAGTTGACTGGTGGGTCAGCAGGGGCGGGCTGGTCTAGGCCTGGGCTGGGCAGGTTGTACCTTTGCTGTCCAGCAGGTAGCCTGGGCGTGTTCTCATAGCGGCCGGGCAGGGTTCCAGGAGAGTGGACTCATGCCAGACCTTGAGGACTAGATTCAGAACTAGCATACTGTCACTTCTGCCACATTCTATTGGCTGAAGCAAATCTCAGAGGCGGGCCAGGTTCAAGGAGGGGGAAATAGACCCCACCTCTCCATGGAAGCACCTGCGAAGCCACGTTGCAGAGGACGCAGATGCTGGGAGGAGGGCAGGACAGTGGCCATTTTTGCAACCTGCCAGAGGCTAAAGATGGATCCGGCCCAGGCCCTGCCCTCAAGAGGCCTGCAGTCCAGTGGGGGGCGATGAGTGCACAAACAACCGGAGTGTGTATGTGCAGGTCCCGGGGTCTACGATGAAAATGTAAAACTCTTTGTCCTCTAATTATAGTTATTTGAACTTTGCTTGCATCCTGCTGAATTTAATTTGCTATCACATTTTTAACCATTTATTTTGGTAGATGTTACTTTCCTGACCCTGATTTTATTATTTCACAAAATAATGATGTGTTTTGGCACCTTTAACTTTTTTTTTAATCACTAGTAAAGACAATTCAATTTCAGGACCACCTTTTCTGTAAAACAGAGGCAGTAAAGAATGACCTATCTTTGTATTTACTTTCATCTGCATAAGGACACTAATAAAAATAGTTGCCTGGTTTGGGAAGGGTTGATGGTGAGGGCTCCGGGTGGATGGGGCAGAGATTAGGAGCATGAGTTTTTGCTGTTTGTTTGCTTGCTTTTTGGGTCATGCAAATACTGCCTAGTTTAAAAATGGAATTTTTGAAAGTCAGAAGCCCAACCTCTGTGCTCAGTAGGCTCGTTCCTTTTAATTGACAGTCGACAGACTGTGTTTTATAATTTCATTTGGGTGTTTCTGGGATTCTCTTCCCTTCCTCTTTAGGAAGCACTGTTGTCATAAGTCCCTAACCTCTGTGGCTTTTCCCTCCCCGTCCTGCCAGGCTGAGCAGCGCATTCTGTCCCGGGTACACTCTCTGGAGCGGCGCCTGGAAGCTCTTGCTGCCGAATTTTCCTCCAGCTGGCAGGAGGGGGCCATGCGGCTGGAACGCTTGGAGCTGCGGCAGGGGGCTGGAGGGCAGGGGGACAGCGGCAGCCTGAGCCACGAGGACGCCCTGGCGCTCCTGGAGGGGCTGGTGAGCCGCCGCGAGGCTGCCCTGAAGGAGGACTTCCGCAGGGACACCACTGCTCAGATCCAGGTCGGGGAGGGGAGCTGAGGGGCCCGTGTGGCTGACACCCTGGGTGTGTGGGGTGGAGGGGGCGAGGCCCTGCACCCTGACAAGAGGGAGACAGCAGTGTGTCATTCAGGGTCAGACGGCTCTACCACTTGGCAATTACCTTCTCTAAGACTTAGTGTCCTCCTCTTTAAAATGGAGACTCTCCTGTCTGCCCCGCCCCTGGTTGTGAGAACAGGAGATTGTAGTGCGCCTGGCACAATGCCCATGTAGGTGTGGCACACCATGCAGGTGTGCAGTAAAGACCAAGAGGAGTCTTGCGTGTTTCCAAGAAGCACTGTAGCAGAAAGGCCAGGAGCTGAAGTTTGCAGTCAAACAGGCCTGGGTCGAATTCCGGTTGCTCCACTTACTGGTTGTAAGCGGCCTCTGAGCACGACTCAGTAAAATCCTTAGCCTCTGTCCTATGCCTGATAGGAAGAACTGGTCACCCTGAGAGCAGAGCATCGACAGGACTCAGAAGACCTCTTCAAGAAGATTGTCCAGGCCTCGCAGGTTGGTGGGCTTGGGGGCACTTGGAGCCTACGGTGGGGCGCTGATCGAATTCATCATCTGGTCTTGGGCTCAGAGAGACACCTTGGCCCCTAAGGGTCTGCTTAGATGCAGAATGGGGAGAAGGGTATGTAGTCTCCTGACTTCCGCTTGAACTGAATCCACCTGGGCTGGAACACTCTGCAGAGGGGCCCTGGGATCATGCCTGAGGACAGGAAGGGCTACTTTCAAGTGGCCTGTTGTGCTGGGTATACATGCTGAATGAACGAGTGAACGGGTGAACGCCTAAGCACGATAGATATGGGGCGAGACTCCCATAAGGACCTCAACCAGGAGGCCAGTTTGACGTTCGCTAGATCAGTCAGGAGGCCCTGGGGTGGGGATGTGGTTAAGCAAAGACCCCAAAGGGAATAGATCCTGCTCTGGGAGACTGCTGTGAGCCTGACATTTCTTGTATTGGTCCCTTCTTTCTGCTTATAGGAGTCTGAGGCTCGACTCCAGGAGCTGAAGTCTGAGTGGCAAAGGTAACGCGCACTGCCATCTGTCCTAGGCCTGCTCAGCCCCAGCCTCCCCATTCCCACCCCCAGCTAGGACTGGGGAGCAGAGCCCCGGAGCAGAATTCTGAATGTGTCCCAAGCAGAGAGGGAGATGGCTGAAACCTAGCTCAGGATCACCTGCTCAGAGCCTGTCCTTGAGGTGCAGTGGAGGTCCGGCAAGGGTTGCAGGCATTGCAAGAGAATTGGGATTCATGGGTTCATTTATAGACGTACCGTCTTTTCTGTACAACCTCATGCCGGCTGCCTTCCCATGCCCCAGATATCTGTAATTGTGGAGGACGTGAGAGCTGAAGCAGAGTGAGTTATGGATCTGGGCTTAGAAGGGAAATGGGATACTGTAATAATTAGCTCCTTGGGATACGCAAGCCAAGTCATAGGCACCGGAGCTATGGTCTACAGCCAGAGCCTCCGAGAGTGAGCCTTGCACTCATCAGTGAGTGGTGGGCACACACTTATATCAGGTGCCAACTAGGGGATCCTCTTGTTCTCCTCAGCATAGCCTTACCCCTCACCAGAGATCCAAGGCTTACTCTTCTCTCTCTGGGAGTAGGATGACCCAGGAGTCCTTTCGGGAGAGTTCCGTGAAGGAGCTGGGGCGGCTGGGGGTCCAGCTGGAAGGCCTGCGGCAGGAACTGGCAGCCCTGACCCTGAAGCAGAGCTCGGTGGAGGACCAAGTGGGCCTGCTGCCCCAGCAGCTCCAGGCTGTGCGGGACGATGTGAGTTGGAACCATCCGCGTCCCTTGCTGAATACCCCTCCTCTGAGACAGTCCTAGCAGTCTGCAAGGCAGAAAGCCTCTTGCCCCCTGCTCTGGACTCGGCACAGATGCTGGCTTTCTTTGACAGAAGTTCTTCCTGTTTTCTCATTGATAACATGGAGAGTTGTTCATAACTCTTTCCTCCTTGTGGCCTGAGCAGGCACGTGCTGTCCCTCCCCTCGCAGGCCTGTCCTCGCTCCCTGTCCCCTCTACCCAAGCCAGGCGCCACCCCACCCTGGCCAGGGCTCTGCTGTGGCAGCTTCCACTGTGAGCCTCCCAGAGTGAGACCTTTTTTTGGTCCCTAGGTCGAGTCTCAGTTCCCTGCCTGGGTCAGTCAGTTCCTTCTTCGAGGTGGCGGAAGCCGCACTGGGCTCCTTCAGCGAGAGGAGATGCAAGCTCAGCTGCAGGAGCTGGAGAGCAAGATCCTTGCCCACGTGGCCGAGATGCAGGGCAAGTCAGCGAGGGAGGCCGTGGCCAGCCTGGGGCTGACGCTGCAGAAGGAGGGCGTGATTGGGGTGACAGAGGAGGTGAGGACTGGATGCCCCTGGACACCCCTGCACCCCGCAATGGCTAATCCACCCAACACACACGCACTGCTTTCCTCCCTGGGAGCCGTAGAGCTGCACAGTCCCACGCTGCCAGCTCCCTGGCCTGTTCTGTGACCTAAGTGACATCCAGGAGGCTCCGATGTTTGCTTTGGGGCTGGTGTGGAAGGATGGAGGTGTATGCCTGAGCAAGCGGCACGTGTCTGGGCTGCAGCATGGTGCAGGCACAGGAGGGCTGAGTCCAGGGGTTCCCGGCCCCTAACAGTGCGGCCACGGAGGTGGACGAGTCTGCTTCCCATCACAGCTGCTCGGGGCGCCTGTGTTTTAGCAGGTGCACCGTATTGTAAAGCAGGCTCTGAAGCGCTACAGCGAGGACCGCATCGGGATGGTGGACTATGCTCTGGAATCGGGAGGTGTGTGCACCTCTCCTCCCTTTGCTGGGCCCCTTTCCCTACACTGGCATCTGCTAGGGTAGCTGAGGTGTTAGGCAAGCAGGGCTTGAGGTCAGCAGAACTCACCCAACCCAGAACTCACAACAAAGGCGAGTGAGTGCGTGGGAGAAGCCGGGATGTGCTGAGCACCATCCTCGGCCGGGAAGAGGCGGGCGATGCTTACAGCTGCTCTGGGGTCTGGGTTAGGTGTGGAGGCTGGTCCTCAGAGAGGGGACGGGCAATAGTAGTCCCTGCTGGGGCTCCCTTGGCTGGCGAGCTAAGCTGGTTGTGTGGGTCTCCCTCCCCTGCTGGAGTCCAGCCCCAGGCGCCCACCCTGCCTTTCTTTCCTGTCTCAGGGGCCAGCGTTATCAGTACCCGATGTTCCGAGACCTACGAGACCAAGACGGCCCTCCTCAGCCTCTTCGGCATCCCCCTGTGGTACCAATCCCAGTCTCCCCGAGTCATTCTCCAGGTGGGGGCCCTGAGCACACCGAGTCGCCTGCGTAGCTGGGTGACTGTCCCCTCCTGGGTCACTGAGAGCTGCGCTCAGGGCGGGCTGTCTTTTGTCACCTGCCATGCGCCGACCCGACGTTCTTCCCCTCCAGCCAGACGTGCACCCAGGCAACTGCTGGGCCTTCCAGGGGCCCCAGGGCTTTGCTGTGGTTCGCCTTTCTGCCCGCATCCGCCCCACTGCTGTCACCTTAGAGCACGTGCCCAAATCCTTGTCACCCAACAGCACCATCTCCAGTGCCCCCAAGGACTTTGCCATCTTTGTGAGTATCCCACCTGGGGGCTAGAGGGGCTGTAAGAGGGCCCTGTGGGTCTCTATTGATAGAGTTGGGATCGTTCTCTGGTTGAGGGGAAGGGAATAGATATGGAAGAGACGGCGCCAAGGTGGGAAACGGCACTTCGGTCTCAGTTACCTCGGGCTGCGGAGAAGGAACGGAGGCCTAATGAGTTAAATGACTTGTCACAGATCACACCGCGGCCCTGTGTCCAGAGCTCAGGCCCCCTGCAGTCCCCGAGGAGGCTAGTGCCCGCCCCACTGGGTGGGAGGGGACCCGTGGGGAAACGGGAGGGAAGGCCTTCCCCGTGGGGGCCCCTGTCTAAGAGCAGGATCTTCCCTCCATCCTCTGCTCTCTCTCCAGGGTTTCGACGAAGACCTGCAGCAGGAGGGGATGCTCCTTGGCCAGTTCACGTACGACCAGGATGGGGAGCCCATTCAGACGTTTTATTTTCAGGTATGGGATTCTGTTCTGCTGGCAGAGGAGGCATATATATATATATATATATACTTTCCCATCCATTCAGCAGATGTTTTCTGAGTACTTGTCCTGTGCCAGGCACTCAGGGTTCCAAGTGAGAAGTCACAGCCCAGCCCACCCACAGCTTGAGGTACAGAACAGAGACCACTGTCCCCGTGGCGTGGGAGAGGCGCCAAGCGCACATCAGCGCAGTGCTGGGGAGCTGCCTGCAGAGGGCAGGTATCCGAGTGAATGTGGCCCCAGCTGGGCCTCACACAGCGCAGCATGGCCGGGCCACCGCTGGGGGGCTCCTGCCTCAACTTGAGTGGGCATCGGTCTCCTAGGCCCTTGTTAGAAATAGATCCCCAGTCTCCAGCCCAGGTGAGTCTCTGGTAGGTGGCCTGAGAGCCACACCAGGGGAGTCCTAGTGTGAGGAAGTGGGTGAGGTGGAGAAGGGACAGAGTGGGGAGAGAGGCAGGCCTGGCTACCAGGCAGATAATTTCAGCCCTCAGCTGAAAGTGAGCGTACGACACAGAGGACTGATGGGAACTTGAGAAAGAAAAATTCTGCTTAATTCACAGTGAAGGAATTCTTTTTCAACATCAACATACATCAAACTCTCCATAAAGGTGGTTCTGTTCATGGTCAAAGAGAGCTCCTGTGAGGTTTTCCTAGTTTAAGATGAATCATGCTGGGGCTCGGTTACAAGGCCATTTTTATGTGGCCGTGGGCTGGGCCTGGAGCAGCCTTACATGCGCTGGCGGCCCCCGTGGGACCTCTGAAGCCTGTGGGGCTCCTTGGCCCACCAGCTGCAAACGCTGTGTTCCAGGGTCTGAAGACAGGAGCTTTGAAGTCCGGTTCTCTACGGAGGCCCGGCCGAGCGGGCATCCGGCCCTAGGTGTGGCCGTCTCCCCTCCGATCTGAGGACTCTCACCCCTGCCTTCTCTCCCCAGGGCCCTAAAATGGCCACGTACCAGGTGGTGGAGCTGCGGATCTTGACTAACTGGGGCCACCCCGAGTACACCTGCATCTACCGCTTCAGGGTGCATGGGGAACCCGCCCACTAGGCCCTCTGTGTGCCGCTGCCGCCGCCAGCGGGGAGACCAGCTCCTCTCAGCACGTGCTCCTGCTCTGGGGGTAGCTGCACAGCAGCCCCGCCTCTTCCCCCACACGCTTGAAGCACACTGACTTCCAGGAAGAAGAAAGAAGAGCCCCTGGCCCGGTGGAGATGAGAAGGAACGCGCAGGCTCTTCCTGAGCGGTGGGTGGCTCGAGCGGTCAGCAGGCTCCGGCGTCTCTTCTCCTTCTCTGTTCTCTGCGTGCCGGGCACTGGGCATCTTCTTCTCCCTCCTGCGAGGGTGTATATATGTCGCATGTTGTGGGAAATCGAGGCAGGGAGAGACGGGATGAGTGCCCACGTTCCGGCAAAGGTGGACGAGACCTGCCTGCCCCTTGCCCATGTGCGGGGGCTGGCACCCAGGGAGCTGCATAAATGAAGCAGGTGCCAAAGCCGTGGGTGAAACGGGCTAGGGCCTGGGGCAGCTGAGCTGTGCCCCCTCCCTAGGCAGAGGAGTGAGGTCCTCTGGGAGGAGGGTGCAGGCTGGGACTGGTCCCCAGGCAGGAAGCTCCTGGGAGAAGGCAGCTGGGCTCCTCCAGAAAGCAACTCCTGAAGGGCTTCTATACACTGTATTTGTCCTGGGTCAGGGTGGGCCATGGGGCGGTTATACTCCGGAGGGTCTGGCTCCTGGGAGCCTGAGGGTTACTGCTTCTGTGGCCCTGTAGGAGTCCCCTCTGCTGGGGCAGTAGTTGCTTTCTCTCTCCTGATGCTGGGGCTGGGGCCCACTCTGCTCGCCACTCCTGCTAGGGCCCCCCTGTGCCCCAGCGCAAGCTTGCTGCATTCCCCCCGGGTGCCCAGACCTGTCCTTCGAGGCCATCAACGTCTGGGGTCAGCCAGAAGTGTTCAGGGGACTCCCTGGGCTTTTGTGGTGGCCCAGCGATGCTTTGGGGCTGGTGTGGAAGGATGGAGGTGTATGCCTGAGCAAGCGGCACGTGTCTGGGCTGCAGCATGGTGCAGGCACAGGAGGGCTGAGTCCAGGGGTTCCCGGCCCCTAACAGTGCGGCCACGGAGGTGGACGAGTCTGCTTCCCATCACAGCTGCTCGGGGCGCCTGTGTTTTAGCAGGTGCACCGTATTGTAAAGCAGGCTCTGAAGCGCTACAGCGAGGACCGCATCGGGATGGTGGACTATGCTCTGGAATCGGGAGGTGTGTGCACCTCTCCTCCCTTTGCTGGGCCCCTTTCCCTACACTGGCATCTGCTAGGGTAGCTGAGGTGTTAGGCAAGCAGGGCTTGAGGTCAGCAGAACTCACCCAACCCAGAACTCACAACAAAGGCGAGTGAGTGCGTGGGAGAAGCCGGGATGTGCTGAGCACCATCCTCGGCCGGGAAGAGGCGGGCGATGCTTACAGCTGCTCTGGGGTCTGGGTTAGGTGTGGAGGCTGGTCCTCAGAGAGGGGACGGGCAATAGTAGTCCCTGCTGGGGCTCCCTTGGCTGGCGAGCTAAGCTGGTTGTGTGGGTCTCCCTCCCCTGCTGGAGTCCAGCCCCAGGCGCCCACCCTGCCTTTCTTTCCTGTCTCAGGGGCCAGCGTTATCAGTACCCGATGTTCCGAGACCTACGAGACCAAGACGGCCCTCCTCAGCCTCTTCGGCATCCCCCTGTGGTACCAATCCCAGTCTCCCCGAGTCATTCTCCAGGTGGGGGCCCTGAGCACACCGAGTCGCCTGCGTAGCTGGGTGACTGTCCCCTCCTGGGTCACTGAGAGCTGCGCTCAGGGCGGGCTGTCTTTTGTCACCTGCCATGCGCCGACCCGACGTTCTTCCCCTCCAGCCAGACGTGCACCCAGGCAACTGCTGGGCCTTCCAGGGGCCCCAGGGCTTTGCTGTGGTTCGCCTTTCTGCCCGCATCCGCCCCACTGCTGTCACCTTAGAGCACGTGCCCAAATCCTTGTCACCCAACAGCACCATCTCCAGTGCCCCCAAGGACTTTGCCATCTTTGTGAGTATCCCACCTGGGGGCTAGAGGGGCTGTAAGAGGGCCCTGTGGGTCTCTATTGATAGAGTTGGGATCGTTCTCTGGTTGAGGGGAAGGGAATAGATATGGAAGAGACGGCGCCAAGGTGGGAAACGGCACTTCGGTCTCAGTTACCTCGGGCTGCGGAGAAGGAACGGAGGCCTAATGAGTTAAATGACTTGTCACAGATCACACCGCGGCCCTGTGTCCAGAGCTCAGGCCCCCTGCAGTCCCCGAGGAGGCTAGTGCCCGCCCCACTGGGTGGGAGGGGACCCGTGGGGAAACGGGAGGGAAGGCCTTCCCCGTGGGGGCCCCTGTCTAAGAGCAGGATCTTCCCTCCATCCTCTGCTCTCTCTCCAGGGTTTCGACGAAGACCTGCAGCAGGAGGGGATGCTCCTTGGCCAGTTCACGTACGACCAGGATGGGGAGCCCATTCAGACGTTTTATTTTCAGGTATGGGATTCTGTTCTGCTGGCAGAGGAGGCATATATATATATATATATATACTTTCCCATCCATTCAGCAGATGTTTTCTGAGTACTTGTCCTGTGCCAGGCACTCAGGGTTCCAAGTGAGAAGTCACAGCCCAGCCCACCCACAGCTTGAGGTACAGAACAGAGACCACTGTCCCCGTGGCGTGGGAGAGGCGCCAAGCGCACATCAGCGCAGTGCTGGGGAGCTGCCTGCAGAGGGCAGGTATCCGAGTGAATGTGGCCCCAGCTGGGCCTCACACAGCGCAGCATGGCCGGGCCACCGCTGGGGGGCTCCTGCCTCAACTTGAGTGGGCATCGGTCTCCTAGGCCCTTGTTAGAAATAGATCCCCAGTCTCCAGCCCAGGTGAGTCTCTGGTAGGTGGCCTGAGAGCCACACCAGGGGAGTCCTAGTGTGAGGAAGTGGGTGAGGTGGAGAAGGGACAGAGTGGGGAGAGAGGCAGGCCTGGCTACCAGGCAGATAATTTCAGCCCTCAGCTGAAAGTGAGCGTACGACACAGAGGACTGATGGGAACTTGAGAAAGAAAAATTCTGCTTAATTCACAGTGAAGGAATTCTTTTTCAACATCAACATACATCAAACTCTCCATAAAGGTGGTTCTGTTCATGGTCAAAGAGAGCTCCTGTGAGGTTTTCCTAGTTTAAGATGAATCATGCTGGGGCTCGGTTACAAGGCCATTTTTATGTGGCCGTGGGCTGGGCCTGGAGCAGCCTTACATGCGCTGGCGGCCCCCGTGGGACCTCTGAAGCCTGTGGGGCTCCTTGGCCCACCAGCTGCAAACGCTGTGTTCCAGGGTCTGAAGACAGGAGCTTTGAAGTCCGGTTCTCTACGGAGGCCCGGCCGAGCGGGCATCCGGCCCTAGGTGTGGCCGTCTCCCCTCCGATCTGAGGACTCTCACCCCTGCCTTCTCTCCCCAGGGCCCTAAAATGGCCACGTACCAGGTGGTGGAGCTGCGGATCTTGACTAACTGGGGCCACCCCGAGTACACCTGCATCTACCGCTTCAGGGTGCATGGGGAACCCGCCCACTAGGCCCTCTGTGTGCCGCTGCCGCCGCCAGCGGGGAGACCAGCTCCTCTCAGCACGTGCTCCTGCTCTGGGGGTAGCTGCACAGCAGCCCCGCCTCTTCCCCCACACGCTTGAAGCGCACTGACTTCCAGGAAGAAGAAAGAAGAGCCCCTGGCCCGGTGGAGATGAGAAGGAACGCGCAGGCTCTTCCTGAGCGGTGGGTGGCTCGAGCGGTCAGCAGGCTCCGGCGTCTCTTCTCCTTCTCTGTTCTCTGCGTGCCGGGCACTGGGCATCTTCTTCTCCCTCCTGCGAGGGTGTATATATGTCGCATGTTGTGGGAAATCGAGGCAGGGAGAGACGGGATGAGTGCCCACGTTCCGGCAAAGGTGGACGAGACCTGCCTGCCCCTTGCCCATGTGCGGGGGCTGGCACCCAGGGAGCTGCATAAATGAAGCAGGTGCCAAAGCCGTGGGTGAAACGGGCTAGGGCCTGGGGCAGCTGAGCTGTGCCCCCTCCCTAGGCAGAGGAGTGAGGTCCTCTGGGAGGAGGGTGCAGGCTGGGACTGGTCCCCAGGCAGGAAGCTCCTGGGAGAAGGCAGCTGGGCTCCTCCAGAAAGCAACTCCTGAAGGGCTTCTATACACTGTATTTGTCCTGGGTCAGGGTGGGCCATGGGGCGGTTATACTCCGGAGGGTCTGGCTCCTGGGAGCCTGAGGGTTACTGCTTCTGTGGCCCTGTAGGAGTCCCCTCTGCTGGGGCAGTAGTTGCTTTCTCTCTCCTGATGCTGGGGCTGGGGCCCACTCTGCTCGCCACTCCTGCTAGGGCCCCCCTGTGCCCCAGCGCAAGCTTGCTGCATTCCCCCCGGGTGCCCAGACCTGTCCTTCGAGGCCATCAACGTCTGGGGTCAGCCAGAAGTGTTCAGGGGACTCCCTGGGCTTTTGTGGTGGCCCAGCGATACAATGACTGACAGTGACACTCAGGGTGCCACGGTGGGAGGAGGTCTGTCTGCACTGTTGGCCCTACCCCACCCCTATCAGGCCGCTGATGTAAGAGGCCCCCTAACCCTAAGCCACCCCCACCCCGGGGGGCTCTCTCAGCTCTTGCTCAATTCTGTTTCTATTCTGACTCATTTTCTATGGGGGACAGTCGGTGGGGGGGGGGGGGCTGGCTTAGGAGGGGGGGCTGAGGTGGGAGCTTTTGGACCCAGCAGGCCCTGCTCTATTATGTATGTATTTTTCAAGGTCTGTTTTTTAACTGAAAAGCTAAGGGCTTGATTGCTATTTCTGGGGGGGACAGGGGGGGGGGGGGGGGGGCTGGCTTAGGAGGGGGGGCTGAGGTGGGAGCTTTTGGACCCAGCAGGCCCTGCTCTATTATGTATGTATTTTTCAAGGTCTGTTTTTTAACTGAAAAGCTAAGGGCTTGATTGCTAGCCCCGTTCTGTGGGGCCTCGGGTGAGTTCAGGTCCTTGTAACCTGGCTGCCAAGAGGGGCTTGGGGCACCGGTTCCAACTCTGTGGTTCGTTCCGGCCCGCGGGGAGGGGGCAGGAAAGGCTGCTGTGCAGGTGGGTGCCCTGAATGGAGGGCGAAGCTGGAACGAAGGCGAGGCCCCGGCCATCCTGTGATCGGTCCTCTGGCACTGGCCCTGCCTCCAGACAACCAGGTTTTGTTTTGCGCTCTCCTGTCACAAATGCTGCACTATTGGTTCTTAATTTTGTATCTCCAGATTCTAATTTATGCCTATGCAAAAAATAAATTATGCCCAGGGTTAGTGGAGTGTGTGGTTTTTATCTGGCCATTGCACGGGACCCTGCTCTTGGGAAAAAGAAAGAGAATGAATTCTTAGCCAAAACAGTGCCCCAAAGGCTTCCTCCTAAGCTTTAGAAACCCAGGCTTCTCGGCTAAAACCCAGCTGTGACGGGAGATGGGACCTGAGGCAGGCCCTGTGCCTGTGACTCTGGGCTCAAGGGCTGGCAGGAGAAAGTGAGTGGCTTTATTAGCCATCGCTGATGTCCCAGTCCCACTGTGAAGCAGGAGGCTTGTCCTGCGTCTCTCAGTGCCACTGGAGCAGAGGGTAGAAATTACCCACTTTACTACTGAGCTGGTCCGCCTTCAGTGCCGCAGTCCCCCTCCATGGGAGTTAAACCCTTGTCCCTTGTACCTGTGTTGGGATGGCACGAGGTGGGTCCCCTGAGGAGCCAGAATCTTGCCAGTTCCAGGGAGCAGGTCCTGGCCCTTCCCTGCAAATATCTCCCCAGATTCAGTGCCTCCAGTGAGCAGCTCCAAGGGCCAGGGGTGGTTGCCCAGCTGGACTCAACACACGCCTCTCATCCTGACCATGGCACCTGGCCCAGGGGGGGGCCCCGTCACAGCTGAGAAAACAAAGGCAGGAACAGGTCAGTAGGCAGGAGTTGGGGGATAAACTGCTGCGGGAGATGGTGCTGGGTGGAATGCAAAGCCAGGCCCAAGGCTTCGGGCCAGTTACTCAAGCCCTCAGCTCTCTCTCTGCATGAGGAAAAAGCTAGTACAATGGCTCGCCCCTCAGCAACTGCTTGCTTCGTCACCTCCTATTTCATTCACACTTGCACTGCATTTAGCGCCATTTTTCAACAAAGGTGACATCCCTGAGCGGCACTGGTAAACGCATCCCTGGAACCTACCACATACCGTCAGGGCTCAGGGCCTCCGTTCGTGCCCTCTGGGGCCTGTCTGCACACGTCCAAATCTTAAGAGGCCCTCATGGCACAACCCTCACACCGTCTTTTCTATGGTCCGTCCCGTGACCCCAATCAAACCTGCGCTTCCCCTGCACCGTGGCACATTCCTGTGAACTTCTTATTCTGTGCTGGGGAGGCCGATAAGCCAGAACAGTGGGCCTGACTGAATTAAAGATGCCACACGTTAGCTGCGTTACAAAAGGGTCAGGATTTGCCATTTGAGGCGACTGGGTTAACGACTTTGTTCTCATCAACAACAAAAGGGCTGGTGTTTTGTTCCAAATAATTGATAGTTGGTAGCGCTAAGACCCATATGGGACCTCTGTAGTCCCAGCTAACGACAAGAAAATGCTGTAGTCAGTCAGCCCGCCCCCTGGCTAGCAGGTGTGGGCCCGGTGACCACAGAGATCAGAATGACCTGAGTGTCTGAAGGCAGAGGCCAGGGTGGAGGCCACAGCTTCGAAATGTAAAGGAAGTGGTTATGCTCACGGCGGCAGAAGAGTTCCAACAAAGTGTGGTTCTGCCTGTTCCAAGGTCCCCCATGGCCGAGTCCTGCGGAAACACAAATTCCACAGCACCCACCGTGGGGACAGAGCACAGGGTGCTGCTCAACGCTGGAGCTTCTCTTACACGGGCACCACTGGGCAACGGCCCCGTAAGCAGCACCGGAGTCAAACTGCAAGAGGGAAACAGCCAGCAGACAACGGGACTAGGACAGGCTGAAGGACACGCTGGAGTGGGTGACTGGAATGACTGGGGGCTGGGGGCACTGCTCTCCTGAGCTCCAGCGTCCTTAACCACAGAAACGTAACTACCGCCACCGCCCTCATGGATGGTAGCTGCGAACATCAAAGACCATGAAGCGAGGGAAATGCCTGGCACAGCCCCAGCTACACAGCAGAGGCGTGTCCATGCCACATTTCTCCTCTTGAGCCTGTTGCCCAGCTTGCGGCCTCCGCTATGGACGTGGGAGCCGGCGTGGGTGGGAAGCGGTGTGAGGCCCATTATTCACCGGGTACCGCCCACACGCCGGGCACGTCAGGGCCTCACACACGTTCTCTCGCGGAATCCTCGCAACAAGCTGATGCAGGCATTTACCTCTTGCTGTGGATGAGGAAACTGAGGTTCAGAGGATGGCAACTTGTCCTGTGTCACAGCTGGCGGAGGAGTCTGGGTTTTGAAGCCACGCCTGCCTGACAGGAGAAGCTGGGCCCCTCCCGGCCCGGCCCGCAGCCGGGGGCTCTAGGGCAGGCAGAGCAACGGAGTTCCCCGTGGCCGCACCTCCACCTGGAGGGGCTGGGCAGGGAACGGGACACCGTCAACTTGGAACAAACTTTTATTTTGTGTGCTGGTTTGGTCGGTCCATGGCCACAGGTCAGCGGTAACTAGAAACAGTTAGGAGGGGAGGAGAGGGGAGCAGCAGTCCAGAAGCAGGAGGAGCGGCGAAGGGTTGGGGATGGAAGGGAGGCGGGGCTGAGGAAGGACCCAGCCAGTTGGGTGTCCCAGGCTAGAGAAAGAACATTATCTCTGCCCATCAGTCCACAGCCCTGAGCAGGCTGGTTCGGGGCCCATGCTGCCATCTCTGGCCTGGGCAACACCACCCCCACCCCTGGCAATGATTCTTCCAAAGGGCTTAGTGCTCTGAGCTGGGTCTGGAAGAATCTTTTTCACTACCTCCTACCTGCTCTCCCTGTACCCCAGTTGGAGCTTCCAAATCTGGGGCTCAGGCCCTTCACTGCCGGGCTCCTGTAGCAGCCATGCTGGGGTGATGTGGTGGGGAAGGAGGGGTTCCGGTCCCGGCCCGGCTCAGAGGAACACCCGGCACCCCCGCCAACAGGAGGTGCTGTTGACCGTGACCCTGAGGAGGCGGCCCCCAGGCCCGATCATCAGTGCCCTGAGGCCCGACAAGAATCAGAGTCAAAGTCCAA
>NC_041219.1:44208844-44214206 GCF_002837175.3 Physeter macrocephalus | reverse complement strand
AACCACTCGGTCCCTGCCCGGTCCAGGCTGGTTCCAACACCCCGAAAGAGGAAGGCAGGGGAATCTGAGCAGAGAGACTGCTCTGTCCAGATCAGCCTCTGCCAACGCCCAGGAAGCTGGAATGCTTCTTCTGCAATGGTGACCTTCCCCCACGACCTAAAAGTTCTGTCGTTGGATGGAGCATCGGAAGCTTAGAACCCAGCCTCCACTATTTACTTCTTCAAGAACTGATGTTTCTTTTTTCAGTCACTTTGGCCAGAGAGAGATTACGGAACATCATTTAACTTAAACAAGTAGGGTAAACAGGAAAGTAGCACAAAAATATAGCGTTGCCGTGAGAGGTCAGTGCTTGCTGCTGAGAAGCTGAAGCCAGAGGAGGCTGCGGATCTGGGGAACGAGTATTCTTTAAAGGAGGGAGAGAGTGGCCTGAAGGGCAGAGAACCAGGAGAGCTTCTTATCTGAGACCCCTAACAACAAGGCTCTGTACACCTGATGCCACACCACACACAACAGTGTGAGGGGATGATACGATGAACTCCGTCCCATGAGGTGAGCCCGGGCCACGGGCATTTGTGTGTTAAGTGACTGGAGAACACCCAAAGGCCTCCGTCACCCCAGACCTCCCTGAGGAGGCCTGGAATCCACTACGTTGTCACCTTCCTACTGCCAACCTAAGGGGGCCAGTGCCTTTTGGCCCCATTTTATGATACTCTCTCTCAGGACCTAATCCACTAGTTTGGTTAAAAATTCCCTCAGCCACATCCTCCTCTTCTGACGAATGGGTTTCCCCCTGTGCTCCTAACGGGTGTCTTTGGGGGTCTTCATTTTCTCCGCCGGCTGACACTCTTCAGTTCATCCAGCTCCTTCTCCATTAAGTGGGATTCGGCAGTGGTCTCAGAGAGCTGGAAGTAGGGCAGCAAACCGTTATAAAGAAGAACGTTTCTGGGCTACGTTTCAGGTTGGCAAGGCCAGCCCTGCGCGCTGGGAGAAGCCCCACGGCATTTCCCTTAACGCTGCCGGCGGCCTCCACGACGGGAACCCCTCGGTAACTGGGCAGAAAGTAACCTCCTGATGACCCAGGGCCTCAAGCACTTGAAGAACATTCACCATCCATTCTATCAACATTTTTGATCACCTAGGATTGCGTGGCACTCACTGAGCGAAGGACACCAGGTTTCAGGGGATGAAAAAGGCAAATATTGGTGATTTTAAGGTTAAAGGACTAAGGTCTAAGTTGCTCCTGAGTCGTGACTCACATAAAAATGTTTAAAAAAGTGTGCCACTTCCCGCATCAGAACCCTTCAGTGGCCTTTGGAGGAGAGGGTGGAAGAC
Organism: Physeter macrocephalus; assembly: GCF_002837175.3. Classification (NCBI taxonomy): domain Eukaryota; kingdom Metazoa; phylum Chordata; class Mammalia; order Artiodactyla; family Physeteridae; genus Physeter; species Physeter macrocephalus. The sequence goes on along the minus strand of NC_041219.1, from coordinate 44,212,874 downwards.
ACTCCAGGCAGGGACGGAGAGATACAGACTCCAGAGGTCAGCTTACTGTGAAACAGAAGAGCTGCACTTCCTGAGCAAGACACTATTCCAAAAGCTTTGCTTATATTATTAACTCACTAATGAGGTAGATCCTACTATCGTGCCCATTTTATTGCTGAAGATACTACGTTTCTTACAGATACAGAGCAGTTAAGTAACTTGCCTGAAGTCACACAGCCAGTGGTGGAGCTGGGCCAGGGACCTGGGCAGTTTAGCTCTAGACACACGCTCTTAACCACTGCAGTGTGTGCTCTGCTGCCTCTCAACCAACCATCACACACAGTCCTAGGCTCAACAGGTTGTGGGTTTTTAAAAGCCACAGGAAACCGATGCCAACGCCGAGAGTGCCCCTCGGCAGGTCTGCGCGGGCACTGACCAATGGCTGCGTGGTGCAGGACCTCGGCCAGCCAGGAGCAGGCTGTCCTTCTTCCTGAACGCCTTCATCCCAGCCTCCATTCCCGCCTTTATCTTTCCACATTCAGCTCAGATATCCCTTCCCCTGCAACATCCTCCTGCTGGACAGAATGAATCTCTCTCTCCCATGTGTGGATGCCAGGCCCCGGACAGACTTTAATCACTGCCCTTACCACGAGGCACTGTCACTGTGTTTACTGTCTATCTCCCCACTAGACTGGGAGCCCTGGAGGGTGGGGACTGTGTCTGATTTGGTTTTGTATCTTTGGATTCACAGCAATGTACCTGAGCAAACTGGCACTCGAGAGGTGTGGGCTGGCTGAAAGGACTCGCGGTGGACCTGCCCAAGGAAAGCCAAGGCTTCCCTCCCCACCATCCTTCTCACCATGTCCAGCAGGATGTCCACCTTCAGCCGCAAGAGATTGTTCTCTTCCTCCAGCTGCTGGTTCCGCCTCCGGAGGCGCTGGGCCTCCCTCCGGTCCACACCTCCACTAATCCCTGTCTCTGGTGGAAGGACACAAGCAGCAGTCACAAGGGGGGCTTCCTTCCACCATCTTGCTGGGCAAAATGGTAGGAAATGCAGCCCACCTGCTATCCACTGGCCGTTTTCAAACTTCAGGCTCTGCCCGGCCAGGTTCATGGTGGGCGTTCCATAGTCAAGGCCCAGCTCCACCTCCCGGGTCGACCGATCCAACTGTGGGGGAGACGTGCATGCTGGCTTCGGGAAGCCGGAGCACAGGGGGTCTAGGCCCAGCACCTCTTCTGCTAACGGTATGATCCCAACAACTCATTTCTTCTCTATAATCATTACCCAGCACATTTAGTAATTGTTTTTAAGTCAGAAAATTAAATAAGGTATCCTCAAAACTTTTAAACTGTAAGAGAGAAGAAACGTACAGCTTTATACCATAGATACTTTCTGGAAAAGCTATATATGTTGAAATTTGCAAACTGAATTATTTCGTATCTACAGGGCACTTAGCAGTTTAAGAAATCCTACTATTAATTTTGAATAAAGTGAAAAATTCTTTTTACATGTAATAAGCCCGAGCTATCATTTGTTTCTTATGGAGCTACGTATGTCCTGGAGAAGGCATAAAATGCCAAGGCCCAATGAGTAGCAGTAGCTGTTCTTTAATATGTTTTTCAGTGTTTCTACAGCTCACTGAGTGCCCAGCCTGCACCAGGACTGGTACTGGATATACAGAAATGAATGCAACCCCTCTGCCCTCAAGGAGCTCAGAAACTGTCTTTGGAGCTGTGATGTATCCTTTTGAACGCTCTTAATGATAGCAAAACATCATCCTTTGAGAATAAATTTGATTCTCAGACATGACTAAAACTGATTCCTGGACAAGTCTTGGGAGTAAAGTGAAGTCCAATTGGATAACATCATTTGGTCCCCAAAATCATAATGAGGACGACTATCTTTTAAGGTTCTTCAACAAGCTCTGACAATAATTCCCAAAAAGGAGCTAAAAAATGTTTTCAGCAGTAACAATAGTATGAATTAAAAGGACGCCCTCCCACGAGGATACCTCTGGAGGACCACACTTTCCATAAGAAACCACGCTCGATGCTCCAGTCACGCTGCACACCAGGTTGAGCCCCGTGCTGACACTCACATTATGCAGGTTGGAGAGAGACGCAGACTTCCGAGGGGGCGTCTTCTTCGGACTGAATGTATTCCCAAAGAGAGGCATCTTTGGCCTGATGAAGGAAAGGTCAATGCTCCCTTCTCCTAGGGTCAGAAAAAGTCAGGGATACAGAGTTGGGTCAGTGACCTTGCACCCCTGTCCTGGAATCATGAAAACACACATCTTATCATGTAGCCATTAACAATCCTGGGTAACGATCCTCAGCTCCCATGTGCTGAGCGCTCACTATGTGCTAGGCATAGTGCCAAAACCTTGGCAACATCTCAGGCCTCACAACCACTCTTTGTTTAGTTCCTCTTCCTATACCTATTTGACAGATGAGGTTTAGAAAGACTAAGGTCCTAAGTGTGAGCGAGTATTAGAATGCAGGTCTGCATGGCTCTACAGTTCACGTTAACCACAGGCAAGCGCCTAAATGGCCTGTCTTAAGTTTTGTCACAAATTGGCATCGCCAGATTTACACTCTAGGGCAAGGCATGTGATCCTACTTATTCCTGAACGCTGGTAAGACTCACAGCTAGGGCAACAGCTTCTACGTATACTCCATTTTCAAGAAATGAAGACTTTTCTGGGACTTGCCTTTTTGCTTTTTTATTGGTTTCTTTTTAAGTTTTTTTCATTTTTCTTAAAATTTTATTTATTTATTTTTGACTGCATTGGGTCTTCGTTGCTGCACGCGGGCTTTCTCTAGTTGCAGCAAGCGGGGCCTACTCTTTGTTGTGGTGCACGGGCTTCTCCTTGCAGTGGCTTCCCTTGTTGCGGAGCACAGGCTCTAGGTGCATGGGCTTCAGTAGCTGTGGCACAAGGGCTCAGAAGCTGTGGCTCACGGGCTCTAGAAAGCAGGCTCGGTAGTTGTGGCGCACGGGCTTAGTTGCTCTGCGGCATGTAGGATCTTCCCGGACCAGGGTTTGAACCTGTGTCCCCTGCATTAGCAGGCGGATTCTTAACCACTGCGCCACCAGGGAAGTCCTATTGGCTCCTTTTTGATTAAAGAAGTCCTTAATTTTAATGGGATCTAACTTATCAAAATTTTTTTTAATGATTAGTATTTTTGTGTCCTATTTAAGAAATTTTTGCCTCAGGTCACGACATTTTCATATACTAACTTTTGGAAATCTTCTTCTTTCAGCTTTCACATTTAGGATTATGACTCATCTGCAATTAACTTTTGTATGTGGTGTGGGACAGGGTCATAGTTCATTTCTTCCCATGTATTACCCAATTTTAATGTGTAATACACAAATAGCTTAAAAAGATTCCCTCTAAGAAACTGTAGACTGATGATAACAATAATGAAAGCACAGGTGAGCAAAAAGAGAGAACCAGAGCTCTCGCTTTTCCTACTCCTAGGTATAAAAATCTTCCTTCACCACATTATGAGATAGAAATAGTAAAGAGTTTATCATATCTGACAGGAAGTTGGCCAAAATATGAGGGAATTTCTCAAGACTATCTGGTTTTATGTCAACTATCATTGAACGATAACTCAGAGTAGGAATTCATCACAGTTAGCAAGACATATATTCAATGAGAAAGGGAAGAAGAAATTCTGTGCTGTTTTCAGTGATGCAGAAATTAACATCACTAAAATTAATGATAAAAGTTTAGAAGCTTTTCTGGAAGCTTTACAATACATATATACACTGTACAGAAATATATGCATATACGACTTGTAAATAAATAAATAAGACATTTAGAGGTGTGTGCTCATGAGAGTTTTACTGGTGTGTGTTTGTGATTAAAAACAGTGGTAGAGAGCCCTGAACCAAGATGGCGGAGTAGAAAGACGTACTCTCACTCACTCTTGCGAGACCACCAGAATCACAAATAGCTGCTGGACAATCATCGACAGGAAGACACTGGAACTCACCAAAAAAAGATACCCCACATCCAAAGACAAAGGAGAAGCCACAATGAGA
>NC_041219.1:44206602-44207072 GCF_002837175.3 Physeter macrocephalus | reverse complement strand
ATGGATTAAATGCTCCAACCAAAGGACACAGGCTTGCTGGATACAAAAGTAAGACCCATATATATGCTGTCTACAAGAGACCCACTTCAGACTTAGGGACACATACAGACTGAAAGTGAGGGGATGGAAAAAGATATTCCATGCAAATGGAAATCAAAAGAAAGCTGGAGTAGCAATACTCATATCAGATAAAATAGACTTTAAAATAAAGAATGTTACAAGTGACAAGGTGGACACTACATAATGATCAAGGCATCAATCCAAGAAGAAGATAAAACAATTATAAATATACATGCACCCAACACAGGAGCACCTCAATACATAAGGCAACTGCTAATAGCTATAAAAGAGGAAACTGACAGTAACACAATAATAGTGGGGGACTTTAACACCTCACTTACACCAATGGACAGATCATCCAAAATGAAAATAAATAAGGAAACAGAAGCTTTAAATGACACAATACACCA
>NC_041219.1:44205183-44205659 GCF_002837175.3 Physeter macrocephalus | reverse complement strand
ATATTGTGAAAATGACTATACCACCCAAAGCAATCTACAGATTCAATGCAATCCCTATCAAATCACCAATGGCATTTTTTACAGACCTAGAACAAAAAATCTTAAAATTTGTATGGAGACACAAAAGACCCCGAATAGCCAAAGCAGTCTTGAGGGAAAAAAACGGAGCTGGAGGAATGAGACTCCCTGACTTCAGACTATACTACAAAGCTACACTAATCAACAATGTGGAACTGGCACAAAAACAGAAACATAAGTCAATGGAACAAGATAGAAAGCCCAGAGATAACCCCACACACGTATGGGGTTAATCTATGACAAAGGAGGCAAGGTTATGCAATGGAGAAAAGACAGTCTCTTCAATAAGTGGTGCTGGGAAAACTGGACAGCTACATGTCAAAGAATGAAATTAGAACACTCCCTAACACCATACACAAAAATAAACTCAAAATGGATTTGAGACCTAAATGTAAGAC
>NC_041219.1:44194112-44204678 GCF_002837175.3 Physeter macrocephalus | reverse complement strand
GGGGGTGATGAATTGGGCAATTGGGATTGACATGTATACACTGATGTGTATAAAACTGATAACTAATAAGAACCTGCTGTATAAAAAAATAAATTATATTCAATTCAAAAGAAAAAAAAAAACAGCGGTAGACCCATAACCTGGAAGATGGCATTTGGGGTGGGGCACAACACTTTAGGACTTGGACAAACCAGAATGATTCCAGCTTGGTGGTGGGCAGGACAGCACTGAGGACTAAGATGATGAGGGAATTTGAAGCTGTGCTATCATGTCATCCAAAACACAGTGGAAGCCCCTGGCATTGTTTCTGCTGGAGAAAAGAAAAAGGGTGGAAGAGGGAAGACAATTAATCTTATGTCTACAGAGGGCAGAACAGGAATGAAATGGGAATATCCAGGAAGAAAGATTTTTAACTGAAAAAAGAAAAGGTCACAACAAAAACTAACTAATATCACTTCCTGCGTGTCCACTAGGGTTTGGACACAATGCTAGGCACACTTCATAAATTTCTTTTATTCTCTGTAGTAACCCCATAAGGTAATTTTCCTGTCCATATCAGAGATGAGAAAACTAGGGCTTGGAGAAGTTTTCCAATTTTCCCAAGGTCCACAGCCATGGTCAGCTGGCTAAAGATGTATACCAAATTATCCTTGTATTAATAACTTGTGGGGGAGACTTCCCTGGTGGCACACTGGTTAAGAATCTTCCTGCCAGTGCAGGGCACATGGGTTCGATCCCTGGCCCGGGAAGATCCCACATGCCGCGAAGCAACTAAGCCCGTGCACCACAACTACTGAGCCTGCACTCTAGAGCCCACGAGCCACAACTACTGAGCCCGCGTGCTGCAACTACTGAAGCCCGTGTGCCTAGAGCCCATGCTGCGCAACAAGAGAGGCCACCACAATGAGAAGCCCGCGCACCGCAACAAAGAGTAGTCCCCACTTGCCGCAACTAGAGAAAGCCCACGTGCAGCAACGAAGACCCAACGCAGTGATAAATAAATAAATGTATTAAATAAATAAATAAATAAAATTTAAAAATTTTAAAAATAAATTTTAAAAATTAAAAAAAATTTTAAATTAAAAAGAATCAAAAGATAAATTAAAAATTAAAAGAAAACTTGTGGGGTACATCATAAAAGGAAGCATTTGCATCCATCACATTGGCAAAATTTAAGAGCTCAATAATATCCAATGCTGGTGAGGGTATGGAGAAAAAGATACTTTCATTTACTCTTCGTGGAAACAAAAGATGCTATATCATTTTTTCAATTAGGCAAAACCTAGCAAAGTTTTTCATGTGCATACTTTTGGGGCAGCAAATCTGCTTCTAAAAACTCTCCTCCAGAAAGAATTGGACATGTTCACACAAATGTTCTCTATCGTTGATACAGCGAAAAATAAGAAACAATTCAAAATGCCTACCAATGGTTGGTGTAGCCAAATACATCGTGGCACATTCTTATAAGGGAGTCCTAGACGGCAAGTAAAGACAGAGAGACAGCTGTACATGGACCACTCTAATATTAAGAAAGCAAGCGAGGAACTTCCCTGGTGGCGCAGTGGTTAATAATCTGCTTGCCAAAGCAGGGGATATGGGTTCGAGCCCTGTTCCGGGAAGATACCACATGCCGCAGAGTAACTAAGCCCGTGCACCACAACTGCTGAGGCTGCGCTCCAGAGCCCAAGAGCCACAACTACTGAGCCCACATGCCTAGAGCCTGTGCTCCGCAACAAGAGAAGCCACCGCAATGAGAAGTCCGCGCACCACAGCGAAGAGTAGCCTCCGCTCGCTGCAACCAGAGAAAGCCCGCCCACAGCAACGAAGACCAAACGCAGCCAAAAATTAATTAATTTTTAAAAAAAGCAAGCGACAGAACAATGTGTATACTATAATCTCATATGAGAAGACAAAAAAAAATAAAAAGCGAGAATATAGGTCACTAAATAAAAAAGATTTGAAGGGATAAACTGCACACAGTGGTTAAATCTGGGAAAGGAAGTAGGATGGCTGACTCAACTGAATTTGCCATTTTTAAAAACTTTTAATTTTTTTTTTTTTTGCGGTACGCGGGCCTCTCACTGTTGTGGCCTCTCCCGTTGCAGAGCACAGGCTCCGGACGCGCAGGCTCAGCGGCCATGGCTCACGGGCCCAGCCGCTCCGCGGCACGTGGGATCTTCCCGGACCGGGGCACGAACCCGTGTCCTCTGCATCGGCAGGCGGATTCTCAACCACTGCGCCACCAGGGAAGCCCAAAACTTTTAATTTTAATTCTAATTTTTTTGGGTCGAGTCACGCAGCTTGCAGGATCTTAACTCCCCAACTAGGGATGGAACCTGGGCCCCTGGCAGCGAGAGCACCGAGTCCTAACCACTGGACCACCAGGGAATTCCCTGAACTTGCCATTTTAAAGGTTAAAAAAAAAAAAAAAAAGCCAAATAGTGGCAAGTTCATGTTACAATATAAAGTTATATTAAAGAAATATATTTCTGGATTTAATGAATTATTACAATGATAATATATCCATATATTACTTATGAAGAAACAAACCAAACAAATGAACAAAAAAACAGATAAAAAGCAGTCCCTGCCCCTCCAAGATCTGGAGACCAATTGAAGCAGGAAAAATAAGCCAAGTTGTTCTTGCAAAGCCCACAGTGGTGCTAAGAGCACTAAGCCTGAGCATATCACCTGGACACAACAGACCAAGTTCTAGGCCTGGCTCTGCCCCTCAGTTGCCAGCTAAACCCTGCCCAAGTTACTTTATTCCTCCAGGTTTTAACGAGGGCACTTCACGCATGACCTCACTAATTCTCACAACACTTAAGCCAAGCACCGTCACCGATATATTACAGATGAGGAAAAGGAAGGGTCTGGACTAGCTTTTAAGTCAGATCCACTCATCCACAAACAACTCTGGCTGAGATCCTGGGATCCTAGAACATTAGTGTGGACCAAGAGGTCCCAGCTGTACCCTTGGCCCAGGGAAGCCTTCTTTCCAGTGAAACTCCCTGGAGAGAAAGGGCTCAGCACAAAGGAGAGCTTCTAGGTTCCAACCATTGCTCTGCTTCTCAACCCCAGTGGGACCCTGCAACTTACCTTCCCTGGGCCCCAAGGATAACAATAGTACCCACTCACAGACTGTTTTGTGCTTTAGTGTTTTTAAAAAACTGTGGCATTTGATGCTCACAACAAACCTGGCAGAAGTAGATCAAGTAGTTTGTTCCTGTCTACAGATCAGAAAACTGAGGCTTAGAGAAGTTAAGTAACTTGCTCCCAGTCACGCCGTGGGAAGGCGGTAGAATTAGGCTTCAAATAAGGTCTACTCCTCTGCGCTGATGATAATAATCACTTCAACACTATGCAACGCTTTACAGTTTGCAATGGGCCATAAAATACATTATCTTATTTTAATCTAACAAGAAGGTGAGGAAGCAGTCTCTGGCTTTCATCGGATTCTCAAAGAGTTCAGAGCCAACCAAGTATAAGCCACGCAGGTACACGCCCACCCAGGGCTGTTAACTAACGGTAACGAACAAACGTTCATTCGCACGCTCTCGTTAATCACCTTCACGGCTGACTTCTGAGAGGAATTACCACCCCAATTTACAAACGAGGAAACACACTTGGATAAAGGAGGTGACGGGCCTGCAGTAAACCCGGCCCCCGCCCCCTGCTCCGCGCCCTCCGGCTGCCCCAGCTGCGGAGAGGCCCTGGGTCCCCTGCGGAACGCCCGGGTGTCCAACCGTCCTCGGGCCCTCGGGCGACGCCGGGTTCGGAGACGTACCTGACGTGCCCCAAAAGCTGAGGTTCCAAGAGAACCCCCCGACCTCCCGCTAGGTACCCAGCAGAGGCCGCGTCCCCCGCAGCGACCGACACCACTGGCGCATCCAGTCCGCGGGCCGCGCGCAAGCGCATACGCAGCCCCGCCGGGCTCTACCACCGAGGGAGGTGGGGGTGCCCGGCACGGCACGGTCCCCAACGCGAGCCTACGCAAAGCACCAGAAACTCTTGAGGACTACCCCCGATATATTTAATATAATCCACAAAGGCAGTGTCTTCTGGAGCCATTTCCATGCCCCGTACTATAGGCTAGGACGAGGAACCACACTCACCCTCCCCACAAACCCCTGGGTCTGGTCTCTCCCGCCTACAGGGGCCGTCGCCGTGGTAACGGCGTCTCGCGGATGAGGTGGCGGCTCGCCACGCCTCCGTTGTCGTGGGAAAGGTGCGAGTGGTGGCTGCGGCCCGCGTTGCCTGGAGAACGTCAGGACTTACAAACGCAAAATGGGCCTCTCCCCGACGTCCCTCCTCCTCTTCCTCCTCCCAGACCACAAAACAAAGCGCACCCCTTCCTGGTGGATGTGGGGACAAAGGGTGTCGGGTGTCCCATCCAGAACTTTACGGGGTCCCCTGAGGGAGCCGTGGCGGAATTGGCCCCGAGTTCGTCGGATTCCGCCTATGTCTTCAGGTAAGATGAACAGACAGACAGTGACCCTGCCTGCCAGCCTCCCCACTCCGGGCCTCTCATCGGCTTTGACGGGCAGGGGAACCTGAGGTCAGGGGCCGCTTCAAGGTCGCACAGTGAGCAAGGGGCAGAGAACTACTCGAGAATCAACTCCAGATCTCCTAAGATCCTAACTGTGTGTATTACTGGTTCCATTTGACAAATGAAGAGACTTCGGGTCATTCAAGGGATATTTACTGGCTGCTTAATGAGTGCACCAGGTCATCCATCCAGTGAGGGGCAGGACCCATAGGTCTCTGGCTCCAAGTGCAGTTTTCTTCCAACTACACGTCACTTCATTGAAAAGGAGAGAGTTCCGTGTCCTAGAACCAAACCACATGGTCTAACCCAGCACAGTCCAATGGAAACATAATGTGGGCCACATATATAATTTAGAAATTTCTAGTAGCCATATTTTTTAAAAATTAAAAAAAAATCAGGTGATGTTAATATGAATAATGTTTTAACTCATATGTCCCAAATATGATCATTTCAACATACAATCAATATTTTAAAGTTTATTCTGCTTCAGTTTTTAAATTTTAATTAACTAAAATTAAGATTTTAGTGTTTCGGTCACACTAACCAAATTCCAAGGGCTAGTGGCTACTGTGATGCACCAGTCTAGTCTTTTCCTATCTTTCTACTGTGTGTCCCTCTGCTTGGGTAGTATTTCCCGCCCCCACTTATCTAATTAACTCCTGCTCTTCCTTCAAGTCTTGACTCCCTTGACTAGGTCATTATCCACTATTATGTTGTCTCTCACAGCACTGTGTCCCTCCCTTTGAAGCAGTGGTCAGTTATAATTCATGGTTATGTATATAATTAATTATCACTTGTCACCCCTAGTAGACATAAGCTCCATTAAGGCAGGGATAAAGTCTGGTTTAGCTCACCATCCTGTCCCCAAGTAGGGACACATTGCTGGCTGCGTTGGGCAGTCAGTAAGTAGTCATTTAATGACTGACGTTTAAACTGAACAAAAGTCTGTCTGACTCCAAAGTCAGCATTGTTTTAACTTGTTTAACATGTTTAAGTTAAAATGTGTTAACTTTAAACAAGGGACTTTCAGATCTCAGCTGCCAGAATATGTGCTCCATGAGGGCAGAACGTTTTTTATTCTTCCACTCACCTGCCCCTAATATACAGCACAGTGCTGGGCACAGGGTGGATATTCAATAAAGTTAGTTTGCTCCCCCACCCATTTTTTCTCCCCAAATAGTGACAGTAAAAACTTATCATGCTTCAGAGAATACTTATCCTAAAATGATATGATGAAAATTTTAGAAGGGAACAGAGTATTTTAAATGTGTCTTTTAACAAGCATAATATTCAATTCTCCCATTAGGCATGGGTAATAATGTTAAGCTAAAGCAAGAGGCTTCTTAACAGGGTCCCCCTAAGCCTGGCTTTTCAGAGAACATGGAGTTTTCCAGTCATGCTGGCAGGGGTGGGTGGGTGGGTGGAAGAAAAGTGAGAAGCCCTAAAATGCACCTGCCTCCTCTTTACCCTCACCCCCTTGCCTGTATGGCTAAAGACTAGGGGCAGGAGGCAGGAAATAATAGTACTGACCTGAGCCTGGGCCAACCTTTCCTACAATCCAACTGACTTAGGACAGCCCAAAATGGATAGCCTCTTTGGACCAGAAGGAAGTGTGGTGAGTGAGTTAAAAATGAATCAAATATTGAGTGAACCTAATTCCTAGAGAGTAATTTGCCTAATGGAGAAAGACGTAGAAGCAAATAATTCTGGTTCTGTGTTGTAAGTGCTGTAATAGAGAGTTGAAAGCAGAATCCTGTACTTCACAGAAAAGGGGTGGTACTATTGGCCTGGAGAAATTCAAGAAGGTTTTCCAAAAAGACATATCACCTGGACTGATTGAATGGAGGGAATTGCATGTACAAAGGCATAGAGGCACAAAGCGCACAGCATGGCAGGGACCAGGAAGAAGTTCGGTGGGGCAGGCATGTAGGATGGATGGCTGGGGAGAAGACAGCAGAGCAGAAAGCATGAACCAAAGGAGAAGAAAGGAGACAGTGGTGAAAAGACACCTCGATTAAGTTTTCCATCAAACTATACCTTTTCTCTCTCTTTCCATTATGTATGAGCTTCTTGAGGGCAGGTCTGAGTCTTTTACTTCATTATAACCAGGCCTATACCACCAGGCTATCGACAGGGAGGACCCACAGATGGTAGTGATGAACTCCTCCTGGCCAATAAGCAAGGACCCAGGAGAGCACTGTGGCCGGAATATTCCAAATCCAGGAGGAAAAGTAGTGTGGGGCCAGTTTCCTGAAAGGGAGCAGAAAGCCTCAGCTAGATTAGGAGCCTCATGCTGAGGAGATGGACCCAGTATCATAGACGCCCAGCATCTGAGGGCTGAAAAGGGGCTTAGGGACCTAATCCAAATCTCTGACTTTACAGGTGAGGCTCAAGAGCCAAAGAGATTTGACTGCATTTCTAATTTGGAAACTGGCTCGCTGGATGGTCTGGAGCCCCGTCTTTTCAGCAGTCTAGTCTTCTTATTTTTATTTATTTATTTATTTGGCCGCACCATGTGGCTTACGGGATCTTAGTTCCCCAACCAGGGATGGAACCCTGGCCCCTGGCAGTGAGAGCGCCGAGTCCTAACCACTGGACCACCAGGAATTCCCTAGTCGCCTTGTTTTTAAAACCAGAATAATTCTCATCAGGGGTTGGTGGGGATCAGCAGGTAGAAAGCAAAAGTATATATGCCTTGAAGTTCTCTGTTAAGAATGTGGTACATATATACAATGTACACATGTGGGCTTCTCATGTGGTACATATATACAATGGAACATTACCCAGCCATAAAAAAGAATGAAATACCGCCATCTGCAGCAACATGGGAGGACCTCTCTAGGTCATACTGAGTGAAGTAAGTAAGTACTTAAGTACTTGTCTGTAAGTACTTGTCTGAAGTAAGTCAGACAAGAGAAAAACAAATACCATATGATATCACTTATATATGGAATCTAAAAATATGGTACAAATGAACTTATTTACAACACAGAAATAGAGTCACAGATGTAGAAAACAAACTTATGGTTACCAAGGGGGAAAGGGGCAGGGGAGGGATAAATTGGGAGATTGGGAATGACATATACACACTACTATATATAAAATAGATAGCTAATAAGGACCTACTGTATAGCACAGGGAACTCTACTCAATACTCTGTAATGACCTATATGGGAAAAGAATCTAAAAAGAATGGATATATGTATATGTATAATGGATTCACTTTGCTGTACAGCAGAAACTAACACAACGTTGTAAATCAGCTATACGCCAATAAAAATTGAAAAAAAAAACACAATGGGCTTCTCAGACAAAAGCCTTTATTCCCCATTAACATGCAGCATGTGCCTCACTATCAGCCCTGCTTACGAGATGAGCATGGTGGTGCTTTCTAAGATGGTTGTATGCTATTTGTGATTCCCAGGAGGCTGGTGGAACAGAAAACAAGATTGTAGTGAGGAATGAGAGGCTCTTAAAAGTGGAAACTTACTGTTTGTCAGTTTACAAGAAGCTGGACAATGGCTGATTTCAGGAAGATGGATGTCATCAATTTCACTGCCTTGCCAATGGTGCCAGTAGATGAGCACCTGGCTGTCTCATTCACTGCACGGAAAGCAATGAAGGATGCCGTGAGGAAGAATCTGGAGAACAGTCCACCCTGTATCCTTCTGTGGTGCCATCTGCAATGGAGACCAAACACACCCGTGCAGAGGTGTAACCTGGGCTCAAGTCTATAAAATACACCACTTCCTAGCTCGTTTCTTATATGTTTGTTAATTTTTTTCAATTACTTAAGCCCTGCCTGTCCTTTAAAAGAATATGAGGCTGTGAAGGATTGTTTGTCTTGAGTTTGTTTTACCAAGATAATCAGAAAGAGCCCTAAAGGAAGACATACTGGAAATAATTCGTTTAAAGAATGGGGAAGAAGAGAAATAAATGCTCTTTTTTCCCCCATTGTCCTTTCTTTCCCTTCTGCCTTCCAAAGAATTAAACATATAGATAGAAACTAAGTTGTAGTCCAACCCTCTGCCCTCAGACTAGTTAGCTGAGTACCCAACTTAAAAAAATTTTTTTTTCTTTTTCCTTTTTGTGGCCACGCCGCACCGCAGCTTGCAGGATCTTAGTTCCCTGATCAAGGATTGAACCCAGGCCCTCGGCAGTGAAAGTGCAGAGTCCTAAGCACTGGACCACCAAGGAATTCCCTTTTTTTCTTTCTTTTCTTTTTTTTTTAACTCCCTTTGACCTTTCCTCTTCTCACCTGCCACTGCCAGCACCTCTCCCTGGGCCCAGACTTTGCCCCTTCTGACGTCATCCAGGCTCTACCAGCATCTTTCTTCTCTGACTCTGCCTTTATTGATCCTGATCTCACTTCTGACCCTGAACCTTGTATCTCAGGGACCCACAGAATCCCGTCTCTGGGGGACCATAGAACTCATCCAGCAAATAAAGACCCTCTCAGGTTATAAATAACCCTGTCTTTCCATCTTATATAGAGCTCATTTACCTTCAAGTCATGGTCCTGCCAACCAAACGGCATGTATCCCTCTGCATCACCTCACTTTCCATGCCTCTCAGAAACCCTTCTCAAGATGAGCACAAATGATCCCATCAGGATCTATTTCAGGGTCTCACTTCCCTGGGCCTTTTTCTAATGTACCCTCTTTCTTCTTAATCCTACACTTATCTCAACCTAAGTAATCCATTTCACTTGCTATGATTTGTCATGTCCCTCCTTGGCATCTTCATTTGTCAAGTATCCTCTGATTTGTAAGAACACTTGAGGGTAATGGAAGTAACAGTGAACCTTGCTACATGTGAAGGCAGTGAGGAGTGGTAGGATTATGGGGCTTTTACAAAGGATATATCCTAGACCAACTGAGGCTAAGACAGAAAGAAATGCAAATGTAAAGAGGGTAGTAAGAGGGTCCATTGAACTGAGCAGCGATTTCAACAGTGATAAACAAGGTCGAGATGCCCTTGGACCCAGGCATCCTTCACCTGAAGGAAACAGCTCTCTGTGTGACTGTGTGCATCACAGCATTATCTGTAGTTGTAAAAAAATTATAAACAACTTAAATATTCAATAGCCAAGGTACAGTTAAGTCTATTAAGGTGCATTCTCTAAATGGATTTCTATTCTGCCATTTAAAATATTATGAAGATTATTTAGCTTTATGGAAAATACTCATAATAATGAGTAGGAGAGAAGTCAGAGTAGTAAAATAGGCATCCACTGATATTATAATTATGGAAAAAAGTGTGTATGTCATAACTCTAGAAGGAAGTCTCCTGAAAACCTAACAAGCTATTAGGGTGGTAGCGTAATGGGTGATTCTTTTTATATTTTCCAAGGTGTCTAGAATATGGTTAACTTTTGTTTATAAAGCAACTCATTTAACACAAGATAAAAGAAGTGTGAATGTTCGCAGAGAAAATAATTAAGTGAAAAGACAGCACACAAGGCCCTGAACCAAGATGGCAGAGTAGAAGGACATGCTCTCACTGCCTCTTGCGAGAACATCAAAATAACAACTAGCTGCTGGACAGTCATCGACAGGAGGACACTGGAACTCACCAAAAAAATTACCCCACATCCAAAGACAAAGGAGAAGCCACAATGAGACGGTAGGAGGGGCGCAATCACAGTAAAACCAAATCCCATAACTACTGGGTGGGTGACTCACAGACTGGAGAACACTTATACCACAGAAGTCCACCCACTGGAGTGAAGGTTCTGAGCCCCACGTCAGGCTTCCCAACCTGGGGGTCTGGCAACGAGAGGAGGAATTCCTACAGAATCAGACTTTGAAGGCTAGTGGGATTTGACTGCAGGACTTTGACAGGACTGGGGGAAACAGAGACTCCACCCTTGGAGGGCACACACAAAGTAGTGTGCACATCGGGACCCAGGGGAAGGAGCAGCAGTGACCCCAGAGGAGACTGAACCAGACCTACCTGCTAGTATTGGAGGGTCTCCTGCAGAGGCGGGGGTGGCTGTGGCTCACCGTGGGGACAAG
>NC_041219.1:44192843-44193564 GCF_002837175.3 Physeter macrocephalus | reverse complement strand
TACAATAACTGAAATGAAAACTACACTAGAAGGAATCAATAGCAGAATAACTGAAGCAGAAGAACGGATAAGTGACCTGGAAGACAGAATGGTGGAATTCACTGCTGCGGAAGAGAATAAAGAAAAAAGAATGAAAGAAATGAAGACAGCCTAAGAGAACTTGGGACAACATTAAACACAACAACACTCGTGTCACAGGGGTCCCAGAAGGAGAAGAGAGAGAGAAAGGACCAGAGAAAACGTTTGAAGAGATTATAGTCGAAAACTTCCCTAACATGGGAAAGGAAGTAGCCACCCAAGTCCAGGAAGCGCAGAGAGTCCCATACAGGATAAACCCAAGGAGAAACACGCCAAGACACATAGTGATCAAATTGGCAAAAATTAAAGACAAAGAAAAACTTATTGAAAGCAGCAAGGGAAAAACGACAAATAACATACAAGGGAACTCCCATAAGGTTAACAGATGATTTCTCAGCAGAAACTCTACAAGCCAGAAGGGAGTGGCATGATATACTTAAAGTCATGAAGGGAAGAACCTACTATGAAGATTACTCTACCCGGCAAGGATGTCATTCAGATTCGATGGAGAAATCAAAAGCTTTACAGACAAGCAAAAGCTAAGAGAATTCAGCACCACCAAACCAGCTCTACAACAAATGCTAAAGGAATTTCTCTAAGTGGGAAACACAAGAGAAGAAAAGGACCTACAGAAACAAACCCA
>NC_041219.1:44191011-44192727 GCF_002837175.3 Physeter macrocephalus | reverse complement strand
AAAATAGACTTTAAAATAAAGAATGTTACAAGAGACAAGGAAGGACACTACATAATGATCAAGGGATCAATCCAAGAAGACGATATAACAATTATAAATATATATGCACCCAACGTAGGAGTACCTCAATAAATAAGGCAACTGCTAACAGCTATAAAAGAGGAAACTGACAGTAACACAATAATAGTGGGGGGCTTTAACACAGTAAATTTAAGAAAACTGAAATCATATCAAGCATCTTTTCTGACCACAATGCTATGAGATTAGAAATGAATTACAGGGGAAAACAACATAAAAACACAAACACATGGAGGCTAAACAATACGTTACTAAATAACCAGGAGATCACTGAAGAAATCAAAGAGGAAATCAAAAAATACCTAGAGCCAATGAGAATGAAAATGTGATGATCCAAAACCTATGGGATGCAGGAAAAGCAGTTCTAAGAGGGAAGTTTATAGCTATACAAACCTACCTCAAGAAACAAGAAAAATCTCAAATAAACAGTCTAACCTTACACCTAAAGGAACTAAAGAAGAACAAACAAAACCCAAAGTTAGCAGAAGGAAAGAAATCATAAAGATCAGAGCAGAGGAGCTTCCCTGATGGCACAGTGGTTGGGAGTCTGCCTGCCAATGCAGGGGATACGGGTTCGTGCCCCAGTCTGGGAGGATCTCACATGCCGCGGAGCGGTTGGGCCCGTGAGCCATGGCCGCTGAGCCCGTGCGTCCGGAGCCTGTGCTCCGCAACGGGAGAGGCCACAACAGTGAGAGGCCCACGTAACACACACAAAAAAAGGTCAGAGCAGAAATAAATGAAATAGAAACAAAAAAATATCAACGATCAATAAAACTTGGTTCTTTGAGAAGATAAGCAAAACTGATAAACCATTAACCAGACTCATCAAGAAAAAGAGGGAGAGGACTCAAGTCAATAAACTTAGAAATGAAAAATAAGTTACAACAGACACCACAGAAATACAAAGCATCCTAAGAGAGTACTACAAGCAACTCTATGCCAATAAAATGGACCACCTGGAAGAAATGGACAAATTCTTAGAAAGGTATAACCTTCCAAGACTGAACCAGGAAGAAATAGAAAATATGAACAGACCATTCACAAGTAATGAAATTGAAAATGTGATTAAAAATCTTTCAATGAACAAAAGTCCAGGACCAGATGGCTTCACGGGTGAATTCTATCAAACATTTAGAGAAGAGCTAACACCCATCCTTCTCAAACTCTTTCAAAAAATTGCAGAGGAAGGAACATGCCCAAACTCATTCTATGAGGTCACCATCACCCTGATACCAAAACCAGACAAAGATACTACAAAAAAAGAAAATTACAGACCAATATCACTGATGAACATAGATGCAAAAATCCTCAACAAAATACTAGCAAACAGAATCCAACAACACATTAAAAGGATCATACACCCTGATCAAGTGGGATTTATCCCAGGGATGCAAGGATTCTTCAATATGCGCAAATCAATCAATGTGATACACCATATTAACAAATTGAAGAATAAAAACTATATGATCATCTCAATAGATGCAGAAAAAGCTATTGACAAAATGCAACACCCATTTATGATAAAAGCTCTCCAGAAAGTGGGCAAAGAGGGAACCTACCTCAACATAATAAAGGCCATATACGACAAACCCACAGCAAACATCATTCTCAATGGTGAGCAACTGAAAGCATTTCCTC
>NC_041219.1:44177563-44189842 GCF_002837175.3 Physeter macrocephalus | reverse complement strand
ACAAACACCAAATGCTGGAGAGGGTGTGGAGAAAAGGGAACCCTCTTGCACTGTTGGTGGGAATGTAAATTGATACAACCACTATGGAGAACAGTATGGAGGGTCTTTAAAAAACTAAAAATAAAATTACCATATGATCCAGCGATCCCACTACTGGGTATATACCCAGAGAAAACCATAATTCAAAAAGGCACATGCACTCCAATGTTCATTGCAGCACTATTTACAATAGCCAGGTCATGGAAGCAACCTAAATGTCCATCGACAGATGAATGGATAAAGAAGATGTGGCACATATATACAATGGGTATATTAATGCATACATGTGGAACCTAGAAAAATGGTACAGATGAACTGGTTTGCAGGGCAGAAATTGAGACACAGACGTAGAGAACAAACGTATGCACACCAAGGGGGGAAAGAGACGGGGGGGTGGGGGTGGTGGTGTGATGAATTGGGCAATTGGGATTGACATGTATACACTGATGTGTATAAAATTGATGACTAATAAGAACCTGCTGTATAAAAAAATAAATAAAATTCAAAAATTTAATAAATAAATGAACTGTGGGGGGAAAAAAAAAAGACAGCACATAAAGGCAGTGAGCTGCTGTTCTTTCCAGGCTCGCCCCATCCTGTTCTATTTGTGTGTAGTTATCACCCAGGAAGTTTCCTTAACAGACGCACCTCCCAGCCTGCCACACTGGCTCCATACAGCAGGTGAACCAAGGGATTGCTGAGACAGATCTGAGTCCCAACCCATTGGTGCACAGCCTGGTAAGTTATGTGTGCTGAGGCAAGGTTTCCAGGAAGGAAGGGCCCTAGGGGCCCCTCTACTTATTTGAAAGCACATTTGCACAATAGAAGTCTCAAAGATATATTTTTTAAATTAATAAACTTTATTCTTAGAGAAGTTCTCAGCTCATAGAAAAAATGAGCTGAAAGTACAGAGTTCCCACATACCCCTCCCTGTCCCCACACATGCACAACCTCCCCATCACCAGAGTGGAACATTTATTATAATTGATGAACCTAAATTGACACATCACATTCACCCAAAGCCCATGTTTACATTAGGTTTCTCTCCTTGTGCTGTACTTTCTGTGAGTTTGGACAAATGTATAATGATATGTATCCACCCTTATAGTATTATACAGAATAGTTTCACTGCCCTAAATATCCTCTGTGCTGCTATTCATCCCTCTCTCCCCACAGTCCTTGGCAACCACTGATCTTTTGCTATCTCCTTAGTTTTACCTTTTCCAGAATGTCATAGAGTTGGAATCATAAAGTATGTAACCTTTTCAGATTGGTTTCTTTTACTTAGTAATATGTCTTTAAGGTTTCTCCATGTCTTTTCATGGCTTGATAGCTCACTACTTTTTTGCACTGAATAGTATTCTGTTGTTTGGATGTCCACAGTTTATTTATCTGTTAACCTACTGAGGGACATGTTGGTTGCTTCTGAGTTTTGGCAACTTTCAATAAAGTTTCTGTAAACATTCGTATGCAGGGTTTTGTGTGGACATATATTTTCAGTTCATTTGGGTAAATACCAAGGAACATGAATCCTGGACCATATGGTAAGAGTATGTTTAGTAT
Source organism: Physeter macrocephalus (assembly GCF_002837175.3). Lineage (NCBI taxonomy): Eukaryota > Metazoa > Chordata > Mammalia > Artiodactyla > Physeteridae > Physeter > Physeter macrocephalus. Next base: position 44,188,240 of record NC_041219.1, on the reverse strand, counting down.
AGTAAGAAACTGCCAAATTGTCTCCCAAAGTGACTGTGCCCTTTTGCATTCCCACCAGCAGTGAATGAGAGTTCCTGTTCCTCCACATCCTCATCAGCATTTGGTGTTGTCAATGTTTGGGATTTTGGCCATCCTGACCAGTATACTGTGATATCTCATTGTTTTAATTTGCAGTTCTCTAATAACGTGATATTAAACATCTTTTTATATGCTTACTTGCCATCTGTATATCTTGTTTGGTGAGGTGTTTGTTGAGTTGTTTGCCCCATTTTTTAATTGAGTTGTTTGTTTTCTTATTGTTGGCTTTTAAGATTTCTTTGTATATTTTGGATAACAGTCCTTTATCAAATGTATCTTTTGCAAATATTCTCTCCAGTCTGTGGCTGGTCTTCTTTTTCTCTTGACATTGTCCTTTGCAGAGCAGAAGTTTTAAATTTTAATGAAGTCCAGCTTATCAGTTATTTCTTCCAAGGATCATGCCTCTGATGTTGTATCTAAAAAGTCATTGCGAAACCCAAGGTCATCTAGGTTTTCTCATCTAGGTTATCTTCTAGGAGTTTTATATTTAGGTCTGTTATCCATTTTGACTTAATTTTTGTGAAATATGTAAGGTCTGTGTCTAGGTTCGTTATTCTGCGTTTGGATGTTCAGTTGTTCGAGCACCATTTGTTGAAAAGTCTATCTTTGCTCCATTGTATTGCCTTTGCCTCTTTGTCAAAGATCAATTGACTTTGTTTATGTGGGTCTATTTCTGGACTCTCTATTCTGTTCCATTGATCTATTTGTCTGTTTTTTTGGCCAATGCCACACTGTCTTGATTATTGTAGGTTTATAGTAAGTAAGTTTTGAAGTCAAGTAGTGTCAGTTCTCCTTCAATACTGGGTTTGCTATTCTGGGTCTTTTACTTCTCCATGTAAAGTTTAGAATTAGTTTGTCAATATCGACAAATAAGTTGCTGGGATTTTGATTAGGACTGCATCAATCAAGTAGGGAAGAACTGACGTCTTGACAATATTGAGCCTTTCCATCTGTGAACATGGAATATCTCCATTTATTTAGTTGTTTAATTTTTTTCATCAGTTTTGTAGTTTTTCTTATTTTGATCTTGTACATATTTTATTAGATTTATACCTAAGTATTTCATTATTTTTGTTAATGTAAATGGTATTGTGTTTTTAATTTCAAATTCCACTTGTTCATTGTTGGTTATAGGAAAGGGCACATATCCAGTTGATTGATGATGCTGTTGAGTTCAGCTATTTTCTTACTAATTTTCTGTCTGCAGGATCTGTCCCTTTCTAACAGAGGAGTATTAAAGTCTCTAACTATTATAGTAGATTCATCAATGGATTCATTGTCCATGCAATTCTTTTTTTGCCTCATGTATTTTGATGCTCTGTTGTTAGGCACATACACATTAAGATTGTTAAGTCTTCTTGGTGTATTGACCCCTTTATCATTATATAATGCCCCTCTTTATGCCTGATAACTTTCCTGGATCTGAAGTCTGCTCTAAGTGAAATATACTTTTTTTTTTATTCGTGTTAGTATGGTATATCTTTCTTCATCCCTTTACTTCTAATCTATATATTTATTTATATTTAAAATGGGTTTCTTATAGACAAAGTATTTTGGATCTTGTTTTTGGATTTACTCTGACAATCTCTGTCTTTTAATTGGCATATTTAGACCTTTCATGTTTAAAGTGATTATTGATATAGTTGGATTAATATCTACCATATTTGTTCTGTTTTCTATTTGTTGGCCTGTTCTTTGTTCCTATTTTTTAAAATATTTATTTATTTTTAATTTATTTTTATTTTTTGGCTGTGTCGGGTCTTAGTTGCAGCACGCGGACTCTTTGTTGTGGCGCGTGGGCTCAGTGGTTGCGGCACGTGGGCTTAGTCCCGTGACATGTGGGATCCTAGTTCCCTGACCAGGGATCGAACCCACGCCCCCTGCACCGGAGGTGGATTCTTAACCACTGGACCACCAGGGAAGTCCTCTTTTTTCCTACTTTTGTCTTCGAAACTTTTTCTGCCTTTTGTGGTTTTAATTGAGCATTTTATGTGATTTTATTCTCTCTCCTTTCTTAGCATATCAATCATACTTCTTTTTGTACTTTTTGTACTTTTTTTAGTGGTTGCCCTAGAGTTTAAAATATACATTTACAACTAATCTAAGTCTACTTTCAAATATTACTATACCACTTCACGGGTAATGCAAATACTTTATAATAATAAAATATTCCTAATTCCATCCTCCTGTCTTTTGTATCATTGCCATCATTCATTTCATTTCACTTGTGTATGTGTGTATATGTATATACACACACATTGCTACTATTATTTTGAACAAACTGCTATCTGTTAGATCAATTAAGAATAAAAAAAAACAAATTTTTTTATTTTACTTTCACTGATTCATTCTTTGATGCGCTTCCTTTCTTTATGTAGATCCAAGTTTCTGACCTGTATCATTTTCCTTCCCTCTAAAGAACTTCTTTTAGCATTTCTTCACAGCAGATGTACTGGCAACAAATTCCCTCAGTTTTCGTTTGTCTGAGAAAGCCTTCATTTCTCCTTCACTTTTGAGGGATAATTTTGCAGAGTACAGGATTCCAGGTTGGCAGGGTTTTTTCCCTTAACACTTTAAATATTTCACTTCATTTTCCTCTTGCTTGCATGGTTTCTGAGAAGTCGGATGTAATTCTTATCTTTGCTCTTTTATAGGTAAGGTATTTTTTTCCCCCTCTGGCTTCTTTCAAGATTTTTGTTTCTTTTTTTATTTTGTCTCTGTTTAAATATTTATTTAGGCTGCACCAGCTCTTAGTTGCAGCACGTGGGATCTTCGTTGCCGCATGTGGGATCTTTAATTGTGGTATGCGGGATCTTTTACTTTCAGCATGCGGACTTCTTAGTTGCAGCATGTGTGCGGGATCTAGTTCCCCAACCAGGGATTGAACCCGGGCCCCCTGCATTGGGAGCACAGAGTCTTACCCACTGGACCACCAGGAAAGTCCCTAAAGATTTTTATCTTTGATTTTCTAAAGTTTGAATATGAAATGCCTAGGTGTAGTTTTGGGGGTTTTGTTTTTGTTTTTGTTCTTTGCATATATCCTACTTGGTGTTATCTGAGTTTCCTGGATCTGTGTTTTGGTGTGTGACATTAATTTGGGAAATTTTCCAGTCGTTTTTGCTTCAAATATTCCTTCTGTTCTTTTCTCTCTTTCTTCTACTTCTGGTATTCCTATTATGCATATGCATATTCCTATTATACACTTCTGGTATTCCTATTATGCATATATTATGCATATGTTACACTTTTTAATAGTTGTCCCATAGTTCTTGGATATTCTGTTCTGTTTTGGGGGGTTTTTTTTTAGTCTTTTTTTTTCTCTTTGCTTTTTGTTTTGGAAGTTTCTATTGTCATTTCCTTAAACTCAGAGATTCTTTCCTCAGCCGTGTCTAGTCAACTAATGAGCCCATCAAAGGCATCATTCCGTTTTGTTACAGTGTTTTTGATCTCTAGCATTTTTTTCAAAGATTTTTTTTGATGTGGACCATTTTTAAAGTCTCTTGAATTTGCTACAATATTGCTTCTGTTTTATGTTTTTGTTTTTTTGGCCACGAGGCATTTGGGATCTTAACTTCCCAACCAGGGATCGAACTGCACCCCCTGCATTGAAAGGCGAAGTCTTAACCACTGGACCGCCAGGGAAATCCCCTCTAGCATTTGTTTTGAACCCTTTCTTAGAATATTCATCTCTCTGTTTACATTATCCTTCTGTTCTTGTATGTTTTCTGCTTTTTCTGTGAAAGCCCTTAGAATATTAATCATAATTTTAAAAAATTCCTGGTCTGATAAGTCCAACATTTCTGCCATGTCTGACTCTGGTTCTGATGCTTGTTTACGCTCTTCAGACTGTGCCTTTTGCCTTTTAGTATGCCTTGTAATTTTTTGTTGAAAGGTAGATATGATGTACTGGGTAAAAGGAACTGCAGTAAATAGGCCTTCGGTGATGTGGTGGTAGGCGTGAGGGTTGGGGGGGAGTGTTCTGTAGTCCTATGGTTGGGTCTCAGTCTTTTGATGAACCTTCAGTACCTGTGGACTGGACTTCACCATTGCTTCTCAGTTTTTTTTCCCCAGCTTGGGTGGGACAAGATAGCTGAACGGTGCTAGAATTGGGTATTTCCCCTCCCCCAGGTGGGTTAGGCTCTGGTAAATTATTGTCTCCTGAGGGAAGACAAAATGCTATATGGAATATTTAAGAATGGTTACGTTTCCTCTGCACTTCCATGTGGGGTCATCAGCTGGAGCAGAACAGCAGTGGCTCTCTTTATCAGAGCGTGAGGTCTCCAGGTCGCCACAGTCCCCACCACTCCCTGATGCTCCTGATATGGAGGCAAACTGTTGGTTGCCTTATGGTCTTACACTCGGCTGGCTTCACTCATTTATGTTACTGACTATGTCTCCAAACACAATGAGAGAGACTCAGACTAGATGAGAACCCAAGTCATATGTTGGCAGTGCAGTTCTGTAGATTGGGAGGACCTTCTCTGTGGGTTCTCACTTGGCCTGATCTTCAGTCCACCATGCTCCCTGGCCCTCCTTCTCTCCCATCCCTTCTCTGTGCTTCTTCGGTCTGTCTTAACCCTGCTCCTTTACTTCCTGCCAGTTCACTCCACCTAAACCTCCTCACCCCTTCCTACCTGGCGTCTTGCTCTCCACCAAGTTCCTCTGGCCCGGGGTCCTGAACCTGGTGATTTGCCTCCACAGTTTTTAGCTTTACCCTCACCTCGGCTTTTCCAGTACTGACTTTTGGGCCAGTTTAGCTCTTGAGTCAACAATCTTTTTCTTTTATTAAAACAAATTTAAATAGCAAGGTAATGCATGCTTATTCTAAAGTATTCCGGTATCTACAAGTATGTAAGTAAACAGTGAAAGTCACTTTCCCTCCCAGCCCTAGATCCCTCCCTAGAAGTAACCATTGCTAGTTGTGTGGTGTGTATCCTTCCAGAACTTTTAAAAAATACATTAGAAATATACAATATAGACATTTAGGGTTATTGTTTTCTTTTAGGGTTACTGTATCCTTCCAGAACTTTTAAAAAATACATTAGAAATATACAATATAGACATTTAGGGTTATTGTTTTCTTTTTTAATGTAATCAGGATCATACCATGAATATTGTTTTGGAAGCTGCTTTCATTTTTTTCTTATTTATTCTTTTATTTATTTATTTATCTATTTATTTTTAGCATAAATACCTCTTGGAGGTTTTTCAAAGTCAGTGCTGTTGACTGATCCCATTCTTTTCGTAGCTGCATAATATTCGAAAAGTTGGATATGGCATAATTAATTTAACTCTTCTCTATCGATAAGTATTTCAGTGCTATTTTCATCATAGTGAACATGTGAATATTTTTATCATGTATCTTGGGACTCATTTGCAAATATTTCTGCAAGCTAGAGCCCTAGAAGTGAAATTTAAAATTTTGGTAAATACAGTCAAGTTGCTTTTCACAGAAGTAAAGGCATTCTTCACTGAAGTGGAAAGGACACCATGAGCTTCTGTTTCCCCTACCCCACTGTCGAACACATTCTAGAATTGAGTTGTAAATAAAAGCAAAATAGACACACAAACTATTTGGAATGATTCCTTGTGAAAAGCCTTCTATCTCTGTATGTGTGCATGAGGCTATAGCACCAGAGGCACAAAATAAGACTGTCAGAGTTTCAATTCCTGCTGCTTTACTGTTTTCTCACACTGTGACATTAGGTAAATTATTTAAACTTTATGAGTCTCAGTTTCCTGAGACTGTAAAATAGTGATAACATTAATAATATATCTACCTCACAGATGTATTATCTCTGAAAGAACTGGATGAGTTAAGACTCCTGAAAACCCTTAGATCAGTGCCTGGCCCACAAGAAGGACATTATATGTGTATAAATGTGTAGGGGAGAAGTCTGGAAGGGTGCATATCAGATGGAGTCAGTTCTGGAAAGGGACTGGGATGGAAGGGGGTAAACTGTTTTCACTCTGACTACTTCTGTAATGTTTGGGTATTTTACAACAAGAATGTATTTATATGTCAGTTCTGTGGGTTTTTTAACGATAACTTTAGAACCAGGAAAATGAATGAGATTGTCCTGCCAGTAGCAGGATCTGGTGGCTTTTCAAGGCTGCCCAGCATCGGCCCAGCTCCTCAGTGTTCCTCATTGCCACTCAGAACCAGGACAGCGCTGGCAGGAACAATCGTGGATCCTCACGTGACCTGGAGGAAGCATCCTTCCTGCTTCTCTGCGCAGGCAGCTAGTCAGATGTGGCAGATGCTGACTGCCTGTTGCCACCGGAGCCCACCCCTGGGCTACCCTGCCCAACCTCTGCTGGCTGCAGTGTGCCCTGCCCTTTATACATCACGCCGGGACTGCAGGGCTGCTTCTCCCACGTCAGCACCTATAGCCACGTTCCACGCTGCCCTACCAGATGGCACCTAGCACGTTCCTGGTGCATAAGAAGTGCTTAATAGCTGTACTAGCAAATGAGTGAGCCGCCTCCTTCTGAGACCCAGACACCCCCCGCCGACTTCCCCCACAGCCCTGTCCTATTTCTGTTCCTTCTCCCATGCCCTAAATGTGGGTTACCCCCAGACTTTTGCCGTGAATTTGCCTAGCTCTTCTTTCCAGTCTCCTTCCTTTGGGAGCTTGTTCACCCACCGTCACAGCTTCATCATTCACGCCAGCAGTAGGTGTGTTCCTTCCTCTCCCGATAGGCCACTGCCTCTGGAAAGGCCTTCCCTGCACCCTCACCCCAAGACCAGTGTAGGTGCCCCTTCGGGGCGCCCTTCTGGCATCCTGTCCCTCCCCACAGCAGCACCGATCACCTCGTAATCACCGGCTTCTCCCTGCTAGTCTCTGAGCCCTCGGAGGGCAGAGACGGGCTTCACTGCTCACAGCTGCATCTTCTCTTGGACACCGGCCCGGCACCTGGCTTTTAGTAGGTGCCCAGGGAAGATTTGTGGAATGAATGATATGTTTGCAAATTCTAGCTTCTCACCTGTATTTCAGTCTCATATTCCCAGCTACCTAGAGCAGTGATACCTAAACCTAGCTGATCATCAGACTCTCCTGGGAGCTTTTTAAAGACTAAAAGTGAAAAGAGCCAGGCACAGGCCTGTGAGCTGTGTACGCTCTCATCTGAATAGGTACAGAATATCTCTAGAAAGCTGTGCAAGGAACGAAGGGTCTTGGGTAAGCAGTAGGAAGGAGACTTTTCACCGTATCTGATTCTGTACCATGTAAAATATTTATTGTTTTCTAAATTTAAAGAGAGAACAACTCAGGGGCCACAATAAATTAACAGTTCAGAACCCGATAAGGAATGATGTTTATTCCTTGGATTGGATGTTTATTCCCGATTCTAATGAATCTGTATATCTGAATACTTCCGCAGCGAGGCTGGTCATCGGCCAGGTTTGGGAGCTGCCTTCCCAGGGAACAGCCCCACCCGTAGGTCCTTCTGTCGTCTCAAATGCAAACTCAGGTCTCATCATTCTTGCCCCAAAACTTGCTTCTCCTCCAGCGTTCAACTGTCTTTTTCTGTTCTTTCTCTGTGCAAATCTTGTCCATCCTTCCGGGCCCTGACAATATCAGCTACAGTGACATCCTGGCAGGTATCAAAGACATGGCTGTATTGACACACACGCATCCGATTCATTCATCCATCATGCCTTCTCTAGTGTACTTAATTGGAGGGACAGTGTTGATGCATAGGCTTAGCAGTGTGACCCCTTCCCTGACATGCACACACACACCTGTGCACATTCCAGTACCTTTAGCTCATCGTGCAGGCCGGGGCTGCCAGTTCAGGAGAAAGGTGGGGGAAGGCTGGAGGGGCATTTCCCGGTTTATCAAGCTAAGGAGAGATGCCTCAGCCCTCGTATTCCCAACACTCGTGCGCCGCCACTTCCGGCCAGTCCTCTGTGACTGCTCCAGCCCATACCGATCTTACTCCTTTGAATCCTAAACATAGCAGTTTAGGACTTAATTGTTCCACGTATGTTGATTTGGTTCTCTGAATAGACTGTAAATTCCTTGAGGGTGGTGAAGACATAATCATACTTCAACTTTGTTACCCAAGCTCGACGCTGGGCTGGTTGACAATCAGTACAACTTGCTGGGTCACTGACATTCATTTTCCTTTCCTCCCTTTTTGGCAGGACTGGGGGGAAGAGGAGTCAGAGATCAAGAGAAATCTCTTGAGAGGTCAGGGGTATGATGATTAATAATAATAATAGTTACCCTTTATTGAGCAGCTCCTATCTGAAAGCCTCTGTGCTAGTGTTTTAAAGTGTATTAAATTCTTTATATCTTATCCTTATAAGAGCACTGGGAGGCAGGTATTATTATCCCCCTTTACAGAGGTCAAACAATAGGTTGTAAGCCGTGGAGCCATGATCGTAACCCTATTCCCAATCCTGTACTCCTCAGGAGCGTAGCCAGGAGGGGGGGCAGGTGAGAGAGCGTGGGGGTGGGGGACATATCGGTGGTGACACTCAGGGGGATGAGGTCAGTGACACAGATGGTCACCAAGGCCCTACCACCTAGTGGGAGACAGCAAGGCCCTGCCACGAACTTTGTTCCAGGACTTTTGCACACCAGCAGGAGAAATGGCCTACTCCCTGACCCCTTCCCTCCTCTAAGATTTGCACTAACCCCTAAAACCCCATTTCTTTTTTGGCTTTTGAAGGCAATTGAGAAGTATGAGATGGAGAAGAAAGCTTTAAAAGGAGAGAGAAGTCGCGGCGGCTTGGGAGACAGAGGCAAAACTCCTTTCTCATAGCCTTGATGGTGTTTTTGTGGGGTTTGGTTTTTAGTATCTAAAATGTAATTGAGTAGGAGTCTGGAGTTTCAGATGAGGATATTTTTAACCTCTTCTGAAAGAGCCTTTAATCTGACTTCTTGGCATTGGGCAAGGAAGGAGGGAGGGACAACACCATTTCCAGACGACCTGTATGGGACACACTGCACCAGGTGCTTTCATACGTATCCCCCTGTTAAAGGTTCCTAATGCCCCCTACCTGTGAGGCGGGTGCCGTAGAAAGTGTTTATAGATGAGAGAATAGGCCTGGGGGGTAAGGGAACAACTTGCCGAAAGCCACACAGCTTGTCTGTGGCAGGTCCTGGATTCTCCCCAGCCTGACTTCAAAGCCCACGTTTTATCTACTCGTCCTGGCTGCTTCTCTGGCTCAAGCAGTCTAATCAAATGAGGGGAATCTTAGTAAGTCAGCAACCCAGGTGGGATCTAGGGAGACTAATAGTGTGCGTGTCATCTGACTGCTCAGGTTGAATGAAAAATCACAGGTATGGTTACCACACAGCAGTGGACAGACCCCGTAGTTACTCACATCCTATTTCTCTTCTTCCATACTTCTGCAGAAAAGAGTGAAAGAAAATCTCAGTGTATTTGCAAAGGCTCAGAATCCAGGAATGTCAAATCTTTCATTATCAAAAGGGTAAGGGATCTATTGCTAGGTCCGTTTCTGCTGGGCATGGACTAGATTTTATTGCCAGGGAGGGGATACTTGGCACCTGGATGGTGATTACGCAGGAAAATGGCAGAGTTCCCTTTTTAGAGAATCTTTAAGTATTTTAATAATGCTGGAATTTCTCATAAAGCCTCAAAAAGGTCGAATGAGGAGTGTTCTAGAGGTCATTTGTCTGTTTATTTTTAGAACTCAGAAGATGTTTGCCCTTAGAAACAATGAGTTCAGATTCAGTTCACACAGCCACCGTGCTGCGCTGCCCCGCGGGGCCCATCCCCACAGCAGTGCTGGTTTTGTCGGTCACTGCAGGTAGCCCGGGACGCTGGCAGTCGGGAACAGTCAGAGGATGTGTCCAGCATCAGGCAGCTTTTCGGTGGCGGAGCCCTGCTTCCCTCTCAGATCCTCGGACCTGCGGCCAGGCTCTCTCTGCTGCCTCTGCAACCACAGCCTGGCCCCGCCGTACAGCCGCCCGCCCCAGTTAAGATCCTCCTAAGCTGGCTCTCTAACTACCCAGCTTATGTGTGTTCAAACCTTGAAATGCTGGGGAACACGTTATCCTTTTTTCACTTTTTAGCCACACAGCATAAAGCCCGATGTTTGACGGTCTGCAATGAAACTGTCATACTACCCATGTTGGTGGCTGAGCACATTTAAATGTCCTGTCCAAGGCAGGACAGCTAGCAAATGGGGGGGAGCTGACATCTGACTCAGAGTCAAAGCAGTTAATCACTGAGTTCTTCCATTGTCAAGGCCTTAGCCCAGTTAGAGAGGCACTCAGTCCCTCAGAATGTTTCCAGTAGGTGCCTTTGGGTGGTGGTAATAGGTTTCCTCTTTCTACTTTTCTGTAGTGTTACATTTTTTATAGTCATTTTTTATTCTAAAAATCCATTTAATGTATATGTTAAGAACCATAGGGATAGTTGTATCCTTTGATCTAATAGTGCCATTTTGAGAAATTCATACTAAATAAATAACCCCAAAGAGGTGAACCGTATGCTCCAAGTTACTAATAAATAATATTAATTTGAAGTGATCGGTGAGTAGTTAAATTAAAGCAATCTGGGGCTTCCCTGGTGGTGCAGTGGTTGAGAATCCGCCTGCCGATGCAGGGGACACGGGTTCGT
>NC_041219.1:44165508-44177460 GCF_002837175.3 Physeter macrocephalus | reverse complement strand
CAACGGGAGAGGCCACAACAGTGAGAGGCCCGCGTACAGCAAAAAAAAAAAAAAAAAAAAAAAAAAAAAAAAAAAAAAAAAAAAGAAAAAAAAAAGAAAAATAAATTAAAGCAATCTTGTTAACAAGATATATTATTTTAAATGATAAATCTGAAGACAGTATAACAATGTGAAAATTCTAAAGTTAAGTGGATAAAGCAGGACATAAAAGTGTGTGTGTACATATACGTATTCTAAAATGATTGAAATAACATACATATTTGTATACATGTGCTCAAAGTCAGAAAGGGAAAGTGGAAATAATGTATATAGGTGTTTGGTAAGGGGTGCTGGGATCATGAACGCACTCTATAACGCACTCTGTCTATAAGGTTGTTATATTGTCTCCATGATAAAAAGAAGCAGATACTGTATTGTTTTAAACTGTCAAAATGATGGACCCCATTTTCGTATTCTGCTTTTTTCTTCAGAAAACAGCAGACAAAAATATGCTGGCAGAGCTGTACCAGTATCCACAGTTTGACGACTCTAAGCCAAACAACCTTCCAAATGGGGTGGACTTCTGTGACATGGTGGGCAATGTGATCCAGGCTGAGAGAAACCCCCTTAGTGGCAAGGTAAGGAAAGAGAGCGGCAGCCCCTCTGTGATATCCAGCCAGCCTCACACCAACCTGCGCGGCAGACACAGCGGTCCCAGTTTTACACACCAGGAAACCAAGAGTGGTGGCAATTAAGTTGCTGAGGGCCACACAGTTTGCAAGTGACTGAGCTGAGATTAGACACCAGGCCCACGTTTCCCAATGCCCAATGTCCCATTTTTTAGGTCCCCTGGGGAATGTTTTCCTTAGACCTTAATCCCAAGAAAAACTGTGCATCTACTGGAATGCTTTTAGTCTTATAACTGATGCTGGTTCCTGCTTTTCTTTGGCTCCCAGGAAACCCAAGGCAGATTTGTGCCCTGCCTTTAAGAGGACCCTCTTCAGGGGCTTCCCTGGTGGCGCAGTGGTTGGGAGTCCGCCTGCCGATGCAGGGGACGCGGGTTCGTGCCCCGGTCCGGGAGGATCCCAGCCCCGGTTGGGGAAGATCCCACATGCCGCGGAGCGGCTGGGCCCGTGAGCCATGGCCGCTGAGCCTGCGCGTCCGGAGCCTGCTGTGCTCCGCAACGGGAGAGGCCACAGCAGTGAGAGGCCCGCGTACCGCAAAAAAAAAAAAAAAAAAAAAAGGACCCTCTTCCATCCTGCTCGGGGGCCATCCCAAACTTTTACTTGCCTCCTCCTGGGATTCATTCTCTCAAATGTCTGTTTACCCGTGAACACCTTCAGGGCAGGGACTCTCCATCAACATACCGGGCACCTAAGTGCTCGATAAATATCTGTTGAAGAGCTGAAATGAAATCTTTTTGAAAGGAGGCAGGAGTGTGAATAAATAAACAATAAAGAACTAGCACACTCTTAACAAGTGTTGCCTAAGTGCCTGGCACTGTTCTAAGTGAGTATGTATGCTCTTTGTGCGTGTCACTCATTCATTTAACCCTCATAGCAGTCCTGGAGGTAGGGACTGTCATCATCATCATCTCCATTTCCCAGATGAGGAAATTGAGCACAGAGAGTTTCATTAACATTGCTCAGGGTCACGCAGCTAATAAGCTTAAGAGCTGGATTAGAATCCAGGCAGTGCGGTATCAGAGTCTGTGCTCTCCACCTCTCTGACGATACTCCCTCTCTAAGGAAACATGAGGAATGGCGGAAAAGACAAAGCCAAGAGCAGGGCTCAGAGAGCTCCTTGCTAACTAGGGTGGCTTGTGTATCAATGCACCATGCCCTCAGCTTCTGCAGGCTTGAAGGGAGTGCCAAGGAGTCTTTCCCTTTGCATCCAGGATGGGGGCAAGAGAGAGATCTCTGCTCCTCCTAATGGTAAGAGGAGAGGCAGCCTTACCATATCTCTGGAGCCAGGCTGCCTGCTTTTGAGCCTCCCAGGCTGTATAAGCTTAGCCAAGAATCCTAACCTTTCGATCCTCATTTTTCTCTTCTATAAATTGGGGATAACAGTTCCATCATCCAGCACCAACCGCAGAGATAGATGATGAAAAATAAAGTGAGATAAAGAATGAACTGCATAGCTCAGTGCCTGATACATGGCAAGCATTCAACAAATGTTACATATTATTGTGGTAGCAGCTTTGGAGTCAGGGAAGGTTCAAGACCCAGTTTAGGACAATGAAGCCTGAATTTTCTGCCTCTCTGAGTTCATTGATAGTTCTGTTCTAATTTTAGAACTCCATATGCTTACTGCTAACTCAGCAGGATTTCATGGTCCAGTGATTTGCATCTGTATAATATCTATGTTTGTTGATACTGATTATTACTGAATGAACACAGATGACAGCATGGAGCAACTGCCTAGAGTTATGGGTTCTGGTCCTGGCTCTGCCACTTGCTGGCTGTGTTACTTTGGGCAAGAGACTCAGCAATATCTTTATTTATTTTGGCCGCGCCGCGTGGCTTGCAGGATCTTAGTTTCCCCACCAAGGATCAAACCCTGCCCTCAACAGTGAAAACGCAGAGTCCTAACCTCTGGACCTCCAGGGAATTCCTGTGACTTCATCAGTTTAGTCCTCAGTTTCCTCATCTGTGAAATGGAAATAACACATGACTTGTATGATTATTGTAGGGGTTAAATGAGAACATGTAAAAACACCTGGCAAGGTAAATAGTTGGCACTCACTGAAAGGTTAGGTGTCTGTTTTTTTTTAAGTTGACCCCAAAGTGTGTTGACTCCAAAGATGACTGGCGGGGAGGTGGTGTGATTAATGACAATAACAAGCCATGGAACGTAGGCGGGAAAGCAGGTTTTGAGTGGAGATGATTATGAATCTGGCTGTGGCTCCAGGTAAATTTCAAAGAATAAATAAGTAAATAAATAAACAATAACAATAGCAATAATCATGTGAATTTTGTTTCTTTTCAAGTCTTTCTGTTCAGATAGAGAATTACAGCAGTTTCTCTCTTCTCCTTCTGTAAGAGCCATATGGCTGGATAGCTTCTGGTGGATCTTTCATGAAAGGTACCAGGTAAATGCAAATCCGATGGCTTCTCTCCCTCACTTAAGTTATTTTTCTGTGGCACAAGCCCCAGCCTCTTTAACATGGGTTGTAAGCCCTTCTGATTCCACGGACTGCCCTGGCAGCCTCATCTGTCACACCCTATCCCTTCCCCACCCATGCCTCGTCCATACACTATGGGCTGTAAACATTGCACCACGTCCTGCAGCTCCCCAGAGCATTAAGAACTGGTCTGTGTCACATGGCTGGTCAATGGCAGGGCAGAGAGTAAAGTCAGGACCTCCTGGCCCAGAGTTTGGGTGCTTTCCTCAACATTCTACCTCTCTGTATGTGTTTTATAGATCCTATAAAACAAATCAGTGTAGTATTTCATAAATAATATGAGATTAAATACCTTGAGAATAAGATTCCTAAAGATGAGAGAAATACTTAGTTAAGATTCCCAGTCCTTGGCCGCTTCAACAAGGGGCTCTAGTAATTCCTTCTCCGTTTTTATTCCTGGTAGCCAAAGAAGGAAGTCCAGAGCAAGCTGTTCGACCGGATAGCCCAGCACTATGCCTTTCTTTTGTCTCATGAATCCAGGTCCCACTACGAAGAGGCTCTCTTAAAAGTGAGCATCAATCGCTGTTTAGGAAAAACGTCACATTAGACAGCTGTTCACTGCTAGTGCCAAGTTAATGCCCTTAACGTGCTTTCCATAAGGGGGTAATTAGTAAGTTGTGATGTATTCATATACTGACTTGTAATGCAGTAGTTACCAAAAATAAGGTAGATCTATATATACTGATAGGGAAGATGTAGTGATGTATTTCAAGTGAAAAACAAAACTCCATGTTAGAAAAATTATATGTATATGTATGTGTGCCTATGAGTAGAAAAGAAAGTCTGGAAAAATATTTACCAAACTCATAGCAATGCTTATTATCTCCAGGGAATAAGGTTATAAGAAGCTTCCTTTTATATTTTATTTATTTCTATAGTATTTAGATAAGCATGAGATTTTTAAATTATGAATATATATGTGTGTATGTACATGTATACTAGAAGGGTTGCTAGAAGAAAATATAAGTGAATATTTACATGATTTGGGGGTGGGGAAGGACTTTCTAAATATGACCCCAAGGGATTAACCATAAGAAGAAGACTGATTTAACTATATAAATTATTTAAATTGCTACAGTCAAAGTTAAAAGACAAATGAGAAACTATGCAAAAAATACTGGTAACATATATGCCACACAACATAAAGAAGTCTTACAAATCAATAAGAAAAATGGACCAATGGACAAAGTACATAAACCAGAAATTCACCAGGGAAGAAATAAAAATGGGAGAAAAAGTTCACCTTTGACAATAATTGAGGTAATTCCCTGGTGGTCCAGTGGTTAGGACTCTGTGCTTCCGCTGCAGGGGACGCAGGTTCTATCCCTGGTCGGGGAGCTAAGATCCTGCATGCTGCATGGTGTGGCCCAAAAATAAAATAATAATAATTGAAAATACAAATTGAAACAATCCTTTGGTACATCTTTTTACCTAACCTACGAGATTGCATAGATTAAAAAGTGTAATTCCCAGTGTTATGAAGGACATAGGGAAATGGCACTCAGACAGCCTGAATGGGAAGTGAATTGGTACAGACGGGCTGAAAGGCACTTATACTAGTTAAGTGTCTGCTTAACAAGTCGCTTAGGCTTTCTGTGTCTCAGTTTCATCACCCATAAAATGGGGATAATAATGCCTCTCTCGTTGAGTTGTCCTGAGTATTAAATGAGATGATGTTTGTAAGGCATCTGACATATCACCCAGCGCACGAGAAGCCCCCAATATATAATAGCTGCTATTATTACTCTTATTATACCATCTTCTGGAAGTCATATTTGAATATATAGTAAAAGCTGCTTTCATTTATGCATTCAACATATTTTTTTATGCATTCAACAAATTTTTGATTGCTTAATATGTGCCAGACACTGAGCTAGCTTAATAAGTAAATATAATTATTCTGTATAATTTGTAATGCAAAGTCCTAGAAACAAGACAATATCCACAGATGTGGAATGTTTAAGTAAATTTTGATATGGTCACTCAGCACACTATTATGAAGGTCACTACTGGAAAAAAAAAAATCCCAAAGAGTTTAGAGTAACCCAGGGAAGTATTTATGTTATATGATGTTAAATTAATAAAGCCAGATATAAATGTATAATTTGACCTTAACCATAGTTAAAAAGCAACAACAGTACCACTTATGCACAGAAAAGGAAAAAAAACAACAACCAGGAAGTAGGACTTAATATTATCTCTGGGAGACAGCAAGATGGGTATGTCAAATGTACTTTGTCATCTTCTGCTCTAATCTTTGGCCAGGTTGTAGAAGGGCCTGAGGCACAGTCCGCATGTAGAGGAGCTGGGGGAGGGGGGTTTGCTGGCCAGCGCACCATGGTGTTTGAGGAGTGGTCCCCCGGTAGGGTAAGGGGTCCACCGAGATGTGGGGCAGCTGCAGATAGAAATTGCTTCCCTCGTGAACAAGAAGGCAGCACGGTGTCAGGTAGAGAGTTTTTATCACAGGTCCTTTCTGAAGCCAGGGGCTCTTTTCTGGGTGTGGAAATGTCTAGAATATTGCCTGAGCTCTGCTTGCCCCCCAGAGGTTGCCATCACTTCTGAGTAAAGCCCTGTACACCAGCTTCTGCTGCTGCTTCCCTCAGTCCTGGTTCAACACTCACGAATTCAAGTCTGACATCTGTAACACGATGAGCCTGTGGATTTCAGGTGAGAGGTGGCTACTTTCTCCTGGGGAAAGCAATTCTAGAAACACGTCTTCTGCCCCACACCTCTTCATCGAGGCAGTTGTTCTTTTCTCTCCTTGACAATAAAGAAAGTAAAGTGTGTGATTAGAGTCCGAGGAGTACTACTGATGATCCTCCTCCCTCAAACAGTTCTGAGACCTTCCTAGTCCCCTTTCGTCCCCAGCTGCATCGGCAGGGAGCAGGCTTCGGCACAGCCCTGTCAGTTAACAATGTGCTGTAGGCCGATGGACCCAGGAACCCAAAAGCAGTGTGCTGGCTAGATAATCCCACCTTCCACCCCCACTGTGACCCCACTTGACCCAACTGTCATCCCCCTCTCCCTGCAGCACACACAGTGCCCGCTTGATGTTTGCTTGTCAATTACTTTTCAGTCTCCTTCCTCACATCCCCCATCTCAACCCAGACATCCCCTGAGGTCCTTGAAAGCTGAGAGGTTCCCTGTGTACTAGGTACTGTGCTAAGTAAGCACCTTTCACATTTCCTACTGTGTTGAGGGTCTCCGAGATCAATTCCACTTTAGGAGATTTGCTAGAACTCACAGGTCTCAGCATACAGTTGTATTTATGGCTAAGATTTATTATTGCGATGTAGTAAGGGTACACAGCCAGATCATAAGGGGAAAGACAGGCAGTGTTGGAGGAATTCACGTGCAGCCCTCCTCCTCCCATGAGGAGTTATACAGAGCCCCTCATCCCCCTGCAGTGAACACGAGCAACATGTGTGTGACGTTTCTGTCCAGAAGCCCATTAGAGAAACAGCGCCCAAGGGTTTTACTGCAGGCTGCTCATGGAGGTACCTCTGTCTATCACGTACCAAAGTTCTAGGGAAGCAGGTGTTTAGCATCAGCTACGTTGTTATATAAACAGTCTAGGCGCAGTGAGTCACTCTCATCAGCTAGGGAATAAAATTTCCCCCAGCTTTACTGAGATATAATTGACCTAGGACACTATGGAAGTTTAAGGTGTACAGTATGATAATTTGATACACGTATATATTATGAAGTTTTTACCACAAGCAGGTGAGTTAACACATCCTTCACCTCACATAATCCCCATCATGTTGTTGTTGTTTTATGGTGAACATTTAAGATTTACTCTCAGGACCTCCCTGGTGGCACAGTGGTTAAGAATCTGCCTGCCAATGCAGGGCACAAGGGTTTGAGCCATGGTCCAGGAAGATCCCACATGCCGCAGAGCAGCTAAGCCCGTGCACCACAGCTACTGAGCCCGCATGCCACAATTACTGAAGCCCATGCACCTACAGCCCGTGCTCCACAACAAGAGAAGCCCCCGCTCGCCGCAACTAGAGAAATCCTGCGCGCAGCAACAAAGGCTCAACACAGCCAAAAATAAATGACTAAAATAGATACACGAAAAAAAATAAATAAATAAAAAGATTTACTCTCAGAGCAACTTTCAAGTGTACAATACAGTGTTATTAACTGTAGTCACCATGCTGTCCATTACATCCCCGGAACTTGTTCTTCTATAACTGCAAGTTTGTACCCTTTGCCCCACATCTCCTGATTTTCCCCACCCCCAGCCCCTGGCAACCACTGTTCTACTCTCTGCTTGTATGAGCTTGGCTGTTTTAGGTTACACACACATAAGTGAGATCATACAGTATTTGTCTTTCTCTCTGAGACTTATTTCACTTAGCAAAATGTCCTCAGGGCCCATCCATATTGTCACAAACAGCAGGATTTCCTTCTTTTTTATTGCTGAATAATGTTCTGTTGTGTATATATGCCATAGTTTCTTTACCCATTCATTTGTGAGTGGACAGTTAGGTTGTTTCCAGGTCTTGGCTATTGTGAATAATGCTGCAGTGAACATGAGAGTGCAGATATCCCTTTGAGATAGTGATTTCATTTCCTTTGGCTGTATATCCAGAAGTGAGATTCCTGGATCATATGGTACTTCTATTTTTAATTTTTTGAGGAACTTCTATACTGCTTCCATAGTGGCTGTTCCAACTTGCATTCCTATCAACAGTACACAAGAGTTTCCTTTTTTCTCACAACCTCGCCAGCATTTGTCGTCTCTTGTCTTTTTGACAATAGCCGTTTTAATAGATGAGAGGTGATGATCTTATTCTGGTTTTGATTTGCATTTCCCTGATGATTAGTGATGTTGAGCACCTTTTTATGTACTTGTTGGTCATTTGTATGTCTTCTTTGGAAAGATGTCTATTCAGATCCTTTCTCTTTTTCTAATTGGACTGTTTGGGTTTTTTTGCTACTGAGTTGTATAAGTTCCTTACAGACTTTGAATATTATCCCCTTATTAGACATATGGTTTGCAAATATTTTCTCCCATTCTGTAGGTTGCCTTTTCATTTTGTTGTTTCTTTTGCTGTGCAGAAGCTTTTTAGTTAAATGTAGTCCCACTTGTTTATTTTTGCTTTTGTTTCTTGTGCTTTTGGTATCATGCCCTCCAAAATCACTGCCGAGACCAATGTCAGGGAGCTTTTTGCCTGGGTTGAATTCTAGGAGTTTTATGATTTCAGGTCCATTTAAGTCCTTAATCCATTTTGAGTTGTGAATGGTGTAAGGGGGGGTCCAGTTTCATTCTTTTGCATATGAGTATCCAGTTTTCCCAACACCATTTATTGAAGAGACGATCCTTTGCCCATTGAGTATTCTTGGCTCCTTTGTTAAATATTCATTGATCATATATGCATGGGTTTATTTCTGGGCTCTCAATTCTGTTTCATTGATCTATTCTTCTGCTAGTACTATATTGTTTTGATTTTCATACCTTTGAAATATGTTTATTTATTTATTTTTGTACATTTATTTATTTATTTTTGGCTGCATTGGGTCTTCGTTGCTGCGTGCAGGCTTTCTCTAGGTGCAGCGAGCTAGGGCTACTCTTCGTTGCGGTCCACGGGCTTCTCATTGGTTTCTCTGGTTGTGGAGCATGGGCTCTAGGTGCACAAGCTTCCGTAGTTGTGGCATGCGGGCTCAGTAGTTGTGGCTCACGGGCTTAGCTGCTCCGCAGCATGTGGGATCTTCCCGGACCAGAGCTCAAACCCCTGTCCCCTGCATTGGCAGGCGGCTTCTTAACCACTGCGCCACCAGGGAAGTTCCTGTAATATAGTTTAAAAACAGGGAGTGTGGTGCCTCCAGCTTTGTTCTTTTTAAAGATTGCTTTGTCTGTTTGGAGTCTTTTGTGGATCCATACAAATTTTAGAATTTTTTTCTATTTCTGTGAAAAATATCATTGGAATTTTGATAGACATTACATTGAATCTATAGATGATTTGGGTAGAATGTGCATTTTAACAATATTAGTTCTTCTGATCCATGAACATGGGATATTTTTCCATTTATCTGTGTCTTCAATTTCTTTCATCAGTGTCTTAGAATTTTCAGTGTATAGATCTTTTAATTCCTTGGCTCTAAGTTTACTCCTAAGTATTTTATTGTTTTTGATGTTATTGTAAATGGGGCTGTTTTCTTTATTTCTTTTTCAGATAATTCACCATTAGTGTATAAAAACACAACTGATTTTGTTATGTTGATTTTATATCCTGGAATTTTACTGAATTCATTTATTAGTTCTAACAGTTTTCCGTGGAATCTTTAGGGTTTTCTATATATAATATCGTGTCATCAGCAAACAGAGACAGTATTACTTCTTGCTTTCCGATCTGGATACCTTTTATTTCTTTTTCTTACCTAATTGCTCCAGCAAGGACTTATAGTACTGTGTCGAGTATGAGTGGTGAGAGTGGGCACCCTTGTCTTGTTCTTTTTTTAAAAAATAAATTTATTTATTTTATTTATTTATTTTTGGCTGTGTTGGGTCTTTGTTGCTGTGAGCAGGCTTTCTCTAGTTGGGGCGAGCGGGGGCTGCGCAGGCTTCTCATTGCAGTGGCATCTCTTCTTGCAGAGCACGGGCTCTAGGTGTGTGAGCTTCAGTAGTTGTGGCACGTGGGCTCAGTAGTTGTGGCTCACAGGCTCTAGAGTGCAGGCTCAGTAGTTGTGGCGCACGGGTTTAGTTGCTCTGCGGCATGTGGGATCTTCCCGGACCAGGGCTTGAACCCATGTCCCCTGCATTGGCAGGCGGATTCTTAACCACTGCGCCACCAGGGAAACCCACCCTTGTCTTGTTCTTGATCTTAGAGGAAAATCTTTCAACCTTTCACATTTGAGTATAATGTCAGCTGTGGGCTTGTCATATGTGGGCTTTATTATGTTGAGGTATGCTCCTTCTGTACCCACTTGTTGAGAATTTTTATTGTGAAAAGATGTTGAATTTTGTCAAATATTTTTCTGCATTTATTGAGATGATCATATGATTTTTATCTTTCATTTTATCAATGTGGTGTATCACATTAATTGATTTTTGTATGTCAAAGCGTCCTTGCATCCTAGGGATAAATCCCACTTGACCATGGCCTATGATCCTTTTAATGTGCTGTTGAATTATGTTTGCTACTATTTTGTTGAGAATTTTCATACCTAGGTCCGTCAGGGATACTGGCCTGTAATTTTCTTTTCTTCTAGTATTCTTATCTGGCTTTGGCATTAGGATAATGCTGGCCTCCTTAAAAGAGTTTGGGAGTGTTCCCTCCTCTTCAGTTTTTTGGAAGAGTTTGAGAAGGATTGGAGTTAAAAGTTTTGTAGAATTCATCTGTGAAGCCATCTGGACTCGGGTTTTTCTTTGTTGGGAGTTTTTGTTTGTTTTTAACATCTTTATTGGAATATAATTGCTTTACAATGGTGTGTTAGTTTCTGCTTTATAACAAAGTGAATCAGCTATACATATACATATATCCCCATATCTCCTCCCTCTTGCATCTCCCTCCCACCATCCCTATCCCACCCCTCTAGTTGGTCACAGAGCACCAAGCTGATCTCCCTGTGCTATGCAGCTGCTTCCCACTAGCTATCTATTTTACATTTGGTAGTATATATAAGTCCATGCCACTCTCTCACTTCGTCCCAGCTTACCCTTCCCCCTCCCCACGTCCTCAAGTCCATTCTCTACATCTGCATTTTTATTCCTGTCCTGACCCCCTAGGTTCTTCAGAGCCATTTTTTTTCTTTTCTTTTTTTTTTAGATTCCATATATATGTGTTAGCATACGGTATTTGTTTTTCTCTTTCTGACTTACTTCACTCTGTATAACAGTCTCTGGGTCCATCAACCTCACTACAAATAACTCAATTTCGTTTCTTTTTATGCCT
This sequence comes from Physeter macrocephalus, assembly GCF_002837175.3. NCBI lineage: Eukaryota > Metazoa > Chordata > Mammalia > Artiodactyla > Physeteridae > Physeter > Physeter macrocephalus. Next base: position 44,166,396 of record NC_041219.1, on the reverse strand, counting down.
GAGTAATATTCCATTGTATATATGTGCCACATCTTCTTTATTCATTCATCTGTCGATGGACATTTAGGTTGCTTCCATGTCCTGGCTATTGTAAATAAAGCTGCAGTGAACATTGTGGTACAGGACTCTTTTTGAATTATGGTTTTCTCAGGATATGTGCCCAGTAGTGGGATTGCTAGGTCATGTGGTAGTTTTATTTTTAGTTTTTTAAGGAACCTCCATACTGTTTTCCATAGTGGCTGTATCAGTTTACATTCCCACCAACAGTGCAAGAGGGTTCCCTTTTCTCCACATCCTCTCCAGCATTTATTGTTTGTAGATTTTTTGATGATGGCCATCCTGCCTGGTATGAGGTGATACCTCATTGTAGTTTTGATTTGCATTTCTCTAATGATTAGTGATGTTGAGCATCCTTTCATGTGTTTGTTGGCAATCTGTATATCTTCTTTGGAGAAATGTCTATTTAGCTGTTTGTATCATCTTTAATTTCTTTCATCAGTGTCTTATAGTTTTCTGCATACAGGTCTTTTGTCTCCTTAGGTAGGTTTATTCCTAGGTATTTTGTTGTTGTTGTTGCAGTGGTAAATGGGAGTGTTTCCTTAATTTCTCTTTCAGATTTTTCATCATTAGTTATAGGAATGCAAGAGATTTCTTGTATTAATTTTGTATCTTGCTACTTTATCAAATTCACGGATTAGCTGTAGTAGTTTTCTGGTAGCATCTTTAGGATTCTCTACGTGTAGTATCATGTCATGTGCAAACAGTGACAGTTTTATTTCTTCTTTTCCGATTTGGATTCCTTCTATTTCTTTTTCTTCTCTGATTGCTGTGGCTAAAACTTCCAAAACTATGTTGAATAATAGTGGTGAGAATGGGCAGCCTTGTCTT
>NC_041219.1:44162720-44163299 GCF_002837175.3 Physeter macrocephalus | reverse complement strand
TAGGTACACGGGCTTCAGTAGTTGTGGCTCGTGGGCCCTAGAGTGCAGGCTCAGTAGCTGTGGTACACAGGCTTAGTTGCTCTGCAGCACGTGGGATCTTCCCAGGCCAGGGCTCGAACCTGTGTCCCCTGCATTGGCAGGTGGATTCTTAACCACTGTGCCACCAGGGAAGTCCCTGGGTGCATAAATATTTACAATTGTTATATCTTCTTCTTGGATTGATCCCTTGATCATTATGTAGTGTCCTTCTTTGTCTCTTGTAATAGTCTTTATTTTAAAGTCTATTTTGTCTGATATGAGAATTGCTACTCCAGCTTTCTTCTGATTTCCATTTGCATGGAATATCTTTTTCCATCCCCTCACTTTCAGTCTGTATGTGTCCCTAGGTCTGAAGTGGGTCTCTTGTAGATATCATATGTACGGGTCTTGTTTTTGTATCCATTCAGCCACTCTATGTCTCTTGTTTGGAGCATTTAATCCATTTACATTTAAGGTAGTTATCAATATGTGTGTTCCTATTACCATTTTCTTAATTGTTTTGGGTTTGTTATTGTAGGTCTTTTCCTTCTCTTGTGTTTC
>NC_041219.1:44123759-44162022 GCF_002837175.3 Physeter macrocephalus | reverse complement strand
TTAAATGTGTCCTGCCACTCCCTTCTGGCTTGCAGAGTTTCTGCTGAAAGATCAGCTGTTAACCTTATGGGGGTTCCCTTGTATGTTATTTGTTGCTTTTCCCTGGCTGCTTTTCATATTTTTTCTTTGTATTTAATTTTTGATAGTTTGATTAATTTGTGTCTTGGCGTGTTTCTCCTTGGATTTATCCTGTATGGGACTCTCTGTGCTTCCTGGACTTGATTGACTGTTACCTTTCCCATATTAGGGAATTTTTCAACGATAATCTCTTCAAATATTTTCTCAGTCCCTTTTTTTTCTCTTCTTCTTCTGGGACCCCTATAGTTTGAATGTTGGTGTGTTTAATGTTGTCCCAGAGGTCTCTGAGAGGGGTCTCCATTTCTCAGGCTGCAGGTTCGTAGTTCCTGTTGTTTTTGATGTCTGCCCCCAGTAGGTAAGGTTCGTTCCGTGTGTTGTGTAGGCTTCCTGGTGGAGGGGACTGGTGCCTGTGTTTTGGTGGATGAGGCTGGATCTTGTCTTTCTGGTGGGCAGGACTGTGTCTGGTGGTGTGTTTTGGGCTGTCTGTGAACTTATTATGATTTTAGGCAGCCTCTCTGCTAATGGGTGGGGTTGTGTTCCTGTTTTGCTAGTTGTTTGGCATAGGGTGTCCAGCACTGTAGCTTGCCGGTCATTGAGTGGAGCTGGGTCTTAGCATTGAGACAGGGAGAGCTTTCGCTGTTTGATGTTACATGGGGCTGGGAGGTCTCTGGTGGACCAGTGTCCTGAACTCATATCTCCCACCTCAGAGGCTCAGGCCTGACCCCGGCCAGAGCACCAAGACCCTGTCAGCCACATGGCTCAGAAGAAAAGGGAGAAAAAAGAAAGAAAGAAGGAAAGAAAAATAAATAAAGTTATTAAAATAAAAAATTATTATTAAAAATAAAAAATTAAAAAGTAATAAAATTTTAAAAAATAGAAAGAAGAGAGCAACCAAACCAAAAAACAAATCCATCAATGATAACAAGAGCTAAAAACTATACTAAAAAAAAAACCAGACAGACAGAACCCTAGGACAAATGGTAAAAGCAAAGCTATATAGACAAAATCACACAAAGAAGCATACATGTACACACTCACAAAAACAGAAAAGGAAAAAAATATATACAAAAAGAGAAAAAGGAAAAAATGTATATATAAAAAAAAAGGAAGAGAGCAACCAAAGCAATAAACAAATCTACCAATTATAATAAGCTCTAAATACTAAACTAAGATAAACATAAAACCAGAAACAAATCAGCTGCAGAAAGCAAATGCCAAATCTACGGTTGCTCCCAATGTCCACTGCCTCAATTTGGGTATGATTCATTGCCTATTCAGGTATTCCACAGATGCAGGGTACATCAAGTTGATTGTGGAGATTTAATCCGCTGCTCCTGAGGCTGCTAGGAGAGAGTTCCCTTTCTCTTCTTTGTTCACACAGCTCCTGGAGTTCAGCTTTGGATTTGGCCCGGCTTCTGCATGTAGGTCACCTGAGGGCATCTGTTCCCCACCCAGAGAGGACGGGGTTAAAGGAGCAGCTGATTAGGGGGCTATGGCTCACTCAGGCCGGGGGGAGGGAGGAGTACGGAATGCAGGGCAAACCTGCAGGCAGCAGAGGTCGGCGTGTGTTATCCTGGGGAAGTTGTCCCTGGCTCACGGGGCCCTGGCAGTGGCGGGCTGCACGGGCTCCCGGGAGGGGAGGTGTGGAGAGTGACCTGTGCTCGCACACAGGCTTCTTGGTGGCGGCAGCAGCAGCCTTAGCTTCTCATGCCCGTCTCTGGGGTCCGCGCTGATAGCCACAGCTCGCGCCCGTCTCTGGAGCTCCTTTAGGCGGTGCTCTGAATCCCTTCTCTTCGCGCACCGTGAAACAATGGTCTCTTGCCTCTTAGGCAGTTCCAGACTTTTTCCCGGACTCCCTCCCGGCCAGCCGTGGCGCACTAGCCCCTTCAGGCTGTGTTCACGCCGCCAACCCCAGTCCTCTCCCTGGGATCCACTGAAGCCCGAGCCTCAGCTCCCAGGCCCCGCCCGCCCTGGCGGGTGAGCAGACGAGCCTCTCGGGCTGGTGAGTGCTGGTCGGCACCGATCCTCTGTGCGGGAATCTCTCCGCTTTGCCCTCTGCACCCCTGTTGCTGAGCTCTCCTCCGTGGCTCCGAAGCTTCCCCGCTCTGCAGTCTCCGCCCGCGAAGGGGCTTCCTAGTGTGTGAGAACTTTTCCTCCTTCACAGCTCCCTCCCAGGGGAGAGGTCCCGTCCCTATTCTTTTGTCTCTGTTTTTTCTTTTTTCTTTTGCCCTACCCAGGTACATGGGGAGTTTCTTGCCTTTTGGGAAGTCTGAGGTCTTCTGCCAGCGTTCAGAAGGTGTTCTATAGGAGTTGTTCCACATGTAGATGTATTTCTGATGTATTTGTGGGGAGGAAGGTGACCTGCATATCTTACTCCTCCGCCATCTTGAACCACATTCCCTATTTCTTGATAATTCAGTCTTAGTAGGTTGTATGTTTCTAGGAATGTATCTGTTTCTCCTAGGTAGTTAGGGAAAGTTTTACATCAGATGCCAACCAAGGTCCAATCTTGCAAGCAGGCTTTTTTAAGGACAGTAGGCTTGAGACTGCTATGTTGACTATTTTCTGCACACCTATTCAGTCCTTTTAACATATGCAGCATCAAAGAAGTCCTAAAGGAAACAAATGGGGGAGCAGGTGTTCAGACCCAGGTCCAGGACTGTGCCTCCTTCCCCTAATCCACACCCAGTAATAAACCTCCTGTCTGCTTGCTTTGTCCAATGAAGACAGCAGCTTTGCATAAGGGCTCAAATTTTTCAAGTAATCTTTGGTCTTTTCCTTCCTAAATCAAAGAACTGAGAGAGATAGTGGAATTTCTCTAATATCTGAGGATTCAGGCTCCAAGAAATCAAGACTCTGAAACACATGGTTCCCTTAAAAGAAAAGTATTAGCCCCATAAGCGTCGCCATCGAATATTTCGGGCAAAGCCATTTCTGGTACTTAGCAAAGTGTAATAGTATGGGGTTTTTTTTTCTTTTTATTTTTTTTCTAAATTTATTTATTTTTGGCTGTGTTGGGTCTTCGGTGCTGTGCGCAGGCTTTCTCTAGTTGTGGCGAGCGGGGGCTACTCTTTGTTGCGGTGCGCAGGCTTCTCATTGCGGTGGCTTCTCTTGTTGTGGAGCACGGGCTCTAGGTGCACAGGCTTCAGTAGTTGTGGCGCACAGGCTTAGTTGCTCTGCGGCATGTGGGATCTTCCCGGGCCAGGGCTTGAACCCGTGTCCCTTGCATTGGCAGGCAGATTCTTAACCACTGAGCCACCAGGGAAGCCCAGCAAAGTGTAATAGTATGTTGAACAAACATTTGCTAAGTGCCTATTTGTTGTGTGCCAGGTCCAATACTAAGCCCTGGAGGTGCAAAGATGAATCAGACCCAGCCCCTGCCTTCCAGGCAGAGGAGATAGACAGGAAAACAAATAATTACTATGCCTTCACATCTGTGTAGCATGTCACAGGTTCACACGTCTGTGTTGTGATCTGGTCCTCACACTCACACTGTCAGGAGGGCAGGGTGGGCATCACATCTCCATTTTCCAGATGAAGAAACCAAAGTCTCATAGAGAGGAAGTGGCTCACTCCAGGCTACAAGGCCAGTACTGGGGGGAGGGAGGAGGGATAATGCTGGAAGCCCAGCCTCCCCGGGACCAGCAGGGGCATCTCAGAGGCCTCTGTCTTCCATTTTCTGCCTCCCTTTCTCTTTTGCAGAAGTTTTCATGATCACTCTTGACTCCCTCTTAGGTATATATCCTTGCCCACACAGCTATAATAGCTGGGACTACTCGAAACTGGATCCAGAGAGATTCCGGAGAGAAGAATTAACGTTGCAGAGAAAAAGACTGCTGAAGGGTAAGGTGCCAGCTAGAGACTTCCGTCCCCTCTGTCCCCTGCCACACCCAGCTACCATCTAGTCTGGGTTGGGAGGGGCCTTAATACTGAAATCCTCAGGCCTGGTTCTCTCTCGCATACCCTAAACTAGCCTCCAAAATGACTGAAATGTTAACGCTTAGCAACTGTAGAGTCAGCACACCAGAAGTGCTGAGATGTGTGGGAATTTTAAAATAGTAGATGTCAGTTATTTGGTGTCTACCATGTGCCAGGCACCAGGTATCCTTTTTTTATATATATATAAATTTATTTATTTTATTTTTTTAATTTTTGGCTGCATTGGGTCTCTGTTGCTGCCTGCGGGCTTTCTCTAGTTGTGGTAAAAGGGGCCACTCTTCGTTGCAGTGCGTGGGCTTCTCATTGCAGTGGCTTCTCTTGTTGTGGAGCACAGGCTCTAGGTGTGCGGGCTTTGGTAGTTGTGGCACGTGAGCTCAGTAGTTGTGGCTGGTGGGCTGTAGAACGCAGGCTCAGTAGTTGTGACACACGGGCTTAGTTGCTCCGCGGCATGTGGGATCTTCCCGGACCAGGGCTTGAACCCATGTCCCCTGCATTGGCAGGCGGATTCTCAACCCCTGCACCACCAGGGAAGCCCCAGGTATCCTTTTGATTTAATCCTCACAACAGCCAGCTGAAGTACATATTAAATCTACTTCACAGGTGAGGAAACCAGAGTTCAGAGAAGCAACTTGCCCAAAGCCAACTCTCTTTTCACACTTAACAGACACGTAAAGGGCGCCACGTGCCAGGCACTGTGCTAAATAAACACTGGGAACACGGCGTGCAGGCAAGCACAGCCTCCACTGTGTGGTCTAGTGGGAAATCGAGGTCAGGCAGTTATCCTACAGCGGACTGGGCACTGGTGATGGGTATACAGAGTGCTGAGGCAGCAGGACGAGGGGGACCCAGTCCAGCCCTGAGAAGGTCAGTAAGTGGCAGGTGAAGTGGAGGACCACTGTGTTCCGGGCAGAGGGGACAGCAAGTGAGAAGACCCAGAGGCACTGAGGGAACAGAGTGGCAGTCCTCGTGGCAATAGTGAAAGGACTGTGATGGGCAGCCAGCCCGTGGGTGGCTAAACCAGGATTCAACTCAGGACTGTGAAGCCAGGGAGATGCCACCTTGGGTTAGGATACATTTACCTCCTCCAGCTGGGGGCTGTCTGCCCCTTTGCATGGGGCACCCCAGGGATGCAGCAAAGCCTTGTCTTTAATGGTCAGTAGGACCCAGGGGGCAGACAACATCTGGCTAATCAAACCCCCGTAGCAACATCTAGGACCCTTTGGAGGGGATAGGAGTGAGGAGAGTTTTTTTTTTTTCTTAAATATGGTGAAAACAGTTCATACTGTCAGAGAGCATGTATCTGAGCACATAGCAGGAATCTGAATAAAAAGAATGCTAATGCACACGTCGTTCTCTGCACCAGCCACTGTTTGACTTGTGTCATTCCCCACCGCAGCTTTTTGAGAAATCCTGTCACCTCCATCTTACAGCAAGAATTGAGGTGCAGAGAGGTTCGTGTGCCCAGGGTTTTCCAGCACAGTTGGGGAGCCAGGATTTTGTCCAGATAGGCTAATCAGTCTCCTACTTCGGTCAGTCTAGCCTCTCTGACCAGTTAAACCATTCCCCTCCCTCAGTCTAACGCCCTCAGGGAAAGCGAGTGTGCTCGGCAGGAAGAGGGACCTCCTAAGAGGCAATGCTGTCTCAGCGGGGTGAGCTTCCTATCCCTGGAGGGCCCTGGCAGAGCTGCCGCATGATGCCTAAAAGGTTCCGTGGTGGGTGGGAAGTTGGGTGAGGTGTCTCCTAAAGACCCTCTTTCTGAAGGCTGGAAAACTGCAGTTAGGATTGAGGCTAGGATAAACTAGGCTGGGGGAATTGTCCCCAAGGCCATGTAAACTTTCGGTAATTCCCTAGGACACACGCAGGACTCTTGTAGTCCTACTCACCGCCCTGATCTATTGCAGTGAAAGGGCACAAAGCACAATCTGCCAAGGGAAAAGACATGTGGAGCAAAGTCCAGTAAAACCAGGCACAAGCTTGCAAGAGTCCTTTCCTGCAGAGTCACACAGGACCCGCTTTAATTCCCCCAGCGAGTTGTGACAACTCGTGTGAAATGTTGCCTGTCAGAGGAGCTCGTTAGGGACCCAGTGCCCAGGGTTTTACTGGGGGCTGATCACATAGGCGCTCCCCTCTGTGATCACATACCCAGATTCCAAACTCCCGGAAGGAAAGTGGGTATTCAGCGTAAACCACATTGTTTGCACAGGCAGTTGAGGCACCGTGAACCACTCTTATCAGTGGTGGGAGCCCTCCCGAAAGCTACATTCCCAGATGCCAGTCGAGGGCCAAGCTTGCAATCAGGACTTTTCAAGGACAATAGCCAGGACTGCTGTGTTAAATTAACGCTTTTCTTCACAGTTGTGAAGATGGACGTGAAGCCATAAGAAAAAAGGAAACTCATGGAAATTCAAGAGCTTTTAAGCACAGTAAGGCAGGCCAGGAGGAGACTGGAGCTGGGGCAGGTTCCAGATTCTAAGCAGCTCTAAGCATCGAGCAGCCAGCATTTGTAGATGTTCCATTTAGAAGTACGAAATCAAGAGTATATATAAATTTATTTATTTTATTTTTTTAATTTTTGGCTGCATTGGGTCTCTGTTGCTGCCTGCGGGCTTTCTCTAGTCGTGGTAAAAGGGGCCACTCTTCGTTGCAGTGCGTGGGCTTCTCATTGCAGTGGCTTCTCTTGTTGTGGAGCACAGGCTCTAGGTGTGCGGGCTTTGGTAGTTGTGGCACGTGAGCTCAGTAGTTGTGGCTGGTGGGCTGTAGAACGCAGGCTCAGTAGTTGTGACACACGGGCTTAGTTGCTCCGCGGCATGTGGGATCTTCCCGGACCAGGGCTTGAACCCATGTCCCCTGCATTGGCAGGCGGATTCTCAACCCCTGCACCACCAGGGAAGCCCCAGGTATCCTTTTGATTTAATCCTCACAACAGCCAGCTGAAGTACATATTAAATCTACTTCACAGGTGAGGAAACCAGAGTTCAGAGAAGCAACTTGCCCAAAGCCAACTCTCTTTTCACACTTAACAGACACGTAAAGGGCGCCACGTGCCAGGCACTGTGCTAAATAAACACTGGGAACACGGCGTGCAGGCAAGCACAGCCTCCACTGTGTGGTCTAGTGGGAAATCGAGGTCAGGCAGTTATCCTACAGCGGACTGGGCACTGGTGATGGGTATACAGAGTGCTGAGGCAGCAGGACGAGGGGGACCCAGTCCAGCCCTGAGAAGGTCAGTAAGTGGCAGGTGAAGTGGAGGACCACTGTGTTCCGGGCAGAGGGGACAGCAAGTGAGAAGACCCAGAGGCACTGAGGGAACAGAGTGGCAGTCCTCGTGGCAATAGTGAAAGGACTGTGATGGGCAGCCAGCCCGTGGGTGGCTAAACCAGGATTCAACTCAGGACTGTGAAGCCAGGGAGATGCCACCTTGGGTTAGGATACATTTACCTCCTCCAGCTGGGGGCTGTCTGCCCCTTTGCATGGGGCACCCCAGGGATGCAGCAAAGCCTTGTCTTTAATGGTCAGTAGGACCCAGGGGGCAGACAACATCTGGCTAATCAAACCCCCGTAGCAACATCTAGGACCCTTTGGAGGGGATAGGAGTGAGGAGAGTTTTTTTTTTTTCTTAAATATGGTGAAAACAGTTCATACTGTCAGAGAGCATGTATCTGAGCACATAGCAGGAATCTGAATAAAAAGAATGCTAATGCACACGTCGTTCTCTGCACCAGCCACTGTTTGACTTGTGTCATTCCCCACTGCAGCTTTTTGAGAAATCCTGTCACCTCCATCTTACAGCAAGAATTGAGGTGCAGAGAGGTTCGTGTGCCCAGGGTTTTCCAGCACAGTTGGGGAGCCAGGATTTTGTCCAGATAGGCTAATCAGTCTCCTACTTCGGTCAGTCTAGCCTCTCTGACCAGTTAAACCATTCCCCTCCCTCAGTCTAACGCCCTCAGGGAAAGCGAGTGTGCTCGGCAGGAAGAGGGACCTCCTAAGAGGCAATGCTGTCTCAGCGGGGTGAGCTTCCTATCCCTGGAGGGCCCTGGCAGAGCTGCCGCATGATGCCTAAAAGGTTCCGTGGTGGGTGGGAAGTTGGGTGAGGTGTCTCCTAAAGACCCTCTTTCTGAAGGCTGGAAAACTGCAGTTAGGATTGCGGCTAGGATAAACTAGGCTGGGGGAATTGTCCCCAAGGCCATGTAAACTTTCTGTAATTCCCTAGGACACACGCAGGACTCTTGTAGTCCTACTCACCGCCATGGCCATGATCTATTGCAGTGAAAGGGCACAAAGCACAATCTGCCAAGGGAAAAGACACGTGGAGCAAAGTCCAGTAAAACCAGGCACAAGCTTGCAAGAGTCCTTTCCTGCAGAGTCACACAGGACCCGCTTTAATTCCCCCAGCGAGTTGTGACAACTCGTGTGAAATGTTGCCTGTCAGAGGAGCTCGTTAGGGACCCAGTGCCCAGGGTTTTACTGGGGGCTGATCACATAGGCGCTCCCCTCTGTGATCACATACCCAGATTCCAAACTCCCGGAAGGAAAGTGGGTATTCAGCGTAAACCACATTGTTTGCACAGGCAGTTGAGGCACCGTGAACCACTCTTATCAGTGGTGGGAGCCCTCCCGAAAGCTACATTCCCAGATGCCAGTCGAGGGCCAAGCTTGCAATCAGGACTTTTCAAGGACAATAGCCAGGACTGCTGTGTTAAATTAACGCTTTTCTGCACAGTTGTGAAGATGGACGTGAAGCCATAAGAAAAAAGGAAACTCATGGAAATTCAAGAGCTTTTAAGCACAGTAAGGCAGGCCAGGAGGAGACTGGAGCTGGGGCAGGTTCCAGATTCTAAGCAGCTCTAAGCATCGAGCAGCCAGCATTTGTAGATGTTCCATTTAGAAGTACGAAATCAAGAGGAGGATCAGGTCTGTGGAGAAAGGCTATACGTTCAATTTTAGATGATGAATTTGAGGGAAGGGTGGAGCATCAGGTGGAGATGTCTAAGACATTGTTGGTGATACGGCTGGGGAGAGATCCGGGCTGGGACTCCCAACTGAGGATTTATTCAAATAGCTGTGTTTGTAGAAATTACCTCCAAATGGGAATATCGAAGAAGGGAGAAAACAAGGAGGCTGAGGTCAGAGCCTTGGGGACCTCCTAACACGCAGGAAGCGGCAGAAAGAGAAATCAGAGGCAGGAGGAACCCAGAAAGCATAGGGCTGTGGCAGCCAAGGTGGGCTATACTGAGGGATGGTCAGTGGTGCCAACTACTACAGAGAGTACCACAGAACAAGGCCTAGGAGGAAGCCATGGAATCATGCAGTTAGGTTGTTGGTGATCTTTATATATAGGCTTTATTGAAACCTAATTTACGTAACATAAAATTAACCCTTTTGAAATGTATGATTCAGTGATTTTTAGTATATTCACATCACCACTAATTCCAAAACATTCTCATCATCCCCCTCCAAAAAAAAAACCCTGTTAGTGAACTTTGAAACAGCTATTAACATCAGGGGGTAAAAGGCGGGACCCAGATTTCAGGGAAAGTGATACAGAAGTGAGAACAGAGTAGAGAAAGGTGTGTTGGAGGAATTAACAGGGTTGGGGGTAGGAGAGCCACCCTCGTGTAAGCAAACACCATCGCTCTTAGATGCCAGCTGAAAAGGGAGGAAATAGAATGGGTGGGGAGGAGGGCAGGGTGCTTCAGCAGCCCCCTCTCCCGTGAGGCCTCCTCCCTGGGGTTGGTTTCCTGGCTCCGGAGGCAGGCTGCTGGGCCTTCACCTCTCTGCCCCACGTGGCTCCCGTGGTGTGGCAAAGACTCGCTGCTCTAAGTGTGGTCCAAGGACTAGCAGCATCGGAGTCTCTCTAGATCGACTAAAGCAGAGCCTGCAGTTTGCCAGGGTCTCCCAGGGATCTGTAAGCACATTGCAGTTTGAGAAGTCCTGGTCCAGGGCACAAGGGAAGAGCATACCTGGCAGCCCTTAGGGAAGAGTATGGCTGCAGTTATCAGCTGGAAATTATAATAGCCACCACTTATTTTTCTAAGCATTTGCAGCTACTGACTCAAAAGGTTTGCTTTTCCACCAGTCGTCATGGACACACAGGAATTTCAAAGTGAAAAAACCAATCTAACCTGGAAATTGTCTTCAAATTTAATGACATGTCAATGAATATTAAATTTAACATCTTAAGAGGTTGATAGATTGTTACTCTTTTAAGTGTTTAGTCCAACATTTATTCATTTCAATTGTGCAAAGTTCTGAGTTTTTGTTTTTCTTTTGAAGCCAGTGCTATTGTTTTTTTCTTATGGGTTGAGTGCTTGCCCTGTGTACTCTCTGCATACATCATTTTCTTTAATTGGCTCATCAGCCCTTCAAGGTAGTTAGTATTCACACCCTTTAACAGGATCAGAGATGTTAGGTAATTTGCCCAGGTCACTCAGCAGGTGGAATGACGGAGAGGCTCTGCTTTGTCTGAGGCCAGTCCTCTTGCCGTTGCTGTTGCCTCCAGGGAGGGGGGCTGTCTCAAAGCTCCTGCTCTGCAGTGTCACCCCCAAGACAAGAAGGAACTGAAGAACTACTTTTTTTCTCTTCCCTAGGAAGAGATTTTTCTTTCCTCACTTCTAGGAGATACTCCGGCCAGAAGTCCCCCCAGAGCAGGAAGGTCTGCTGCCCTCAGGTGAGTGTGAGGCACAGACCCAGAACCCTTGGAGCCCCCTAAGCTTCAGTGACCTCTGGTTGCTTCCGCATCTCTGCACTCCCTGCCCCATCGTATCGGGGAGGGGCCCTGCTTGTCCTCCAGATATACATGGATGAGTGGGGCACTGAAGGGTAGCCAGAAATGCAAGGACTGCGGGGAGAGAGGAAAGGAAGCAATCTTCAAGTGTAGGCCGCAGCACAGGTGCTTCTGTATCTTCTCCCCAGTGACCCTCATCTCCAGCCTGAGCCTGGCCCTCCTCCTGATACCTCCTTGTTCCTCTCTGCCCAGTTCCGCTTCCCTGCTGCATAACGCCCAGCACCACCACTCCTCTCCCTTCCACTCCCAACACCCCAGGCTGAGCTCCCTTCCTGAGGGATGGTCAGTGGTGCCAACTACTACAGAGAGTACCACAGAACAAGGCCTAGGAGGAAGCCATGGAATCATGCAGTTAGGTTGTTGGTGATCTTTATATATAGGCTTTATTGAAACCTAATTTACGTAACATAAAATTAACCCTTTTGAAATGTATGATTCAGTGATTTTTAGTATATTCACATCACCACTAATTCCAAAACATTCTCATCATCCCCCTCCAAAAAAAAAACCCTGTTAGTGAACTTTGAAACAGCTATTAACATCAGGGGGTAAAAGGCGGGACCCAGATTTCAGGGAAAGTGATACAGAAGTGAGAACAGAGTAGAGAAAGGTGTGTTGGAGGAATTAACAGGGTTGGGGGTAGGAGAGCCACCCTCGTGTAAGCAAACACCATCGCTCTTAGATGCCAGCTGAAAAGGGAGGAAATAGAATGGGTGGGGAGGAGGGCAGGGTGCTTCAGCAGCCCCCTCTCCCGTGAGGCCTCCTCCCTGGGGTTGGTTTCCTGGCTCCGGAGGCAGGCTGCTGGGCCTTCACCTCTCTGCCCCACGTGGCTCCCGTGGTGTGGCAAAGACTCGCTGCTCTAAGTGTGGTCCAAGGACTAGCAGCATCGGAGTCTCTCTAGATCGACTAAAGCAGAGCCTGCAGTTTGCCAGAGTCTCCCAGGGATCTGTAAGCACATTGCAGTTTGAGAAGTCCTGGTCCAGGGCACAAGGGAAGAGCATACCTGGCAGCCCTTAGGGAAGAGTATGGCTGCAGTTATCAGCTGGAAATTATAATAGCCACCACTTATTTTTCTAAGCATTTGCAGCTACTGACTCAAAAGGTTTGCTTTTCCACCAGTCGTCATGGACACACAGGAATTTCAAAGTGAAAAAACCAATCTAACCTGGAAATTGTCTTCAAATTTAATGACATGTCAATGAATATTAAATTTAACATCTTAAGAGGTTGATAGATTGTTACTCTTTTAAGTGTTTAGTCCAACATTTATTCATTTCAATTGTGCAAAGTTCTGAGTTTTTGTTTTTCTTTTGAAGCCAGTGCTATTGTTTTTTTCTTATGGGTTGAGTGCTTGCCCTGTGTACTCTCTGCATACATCATTTTCTTTAATTGGCTCATCAGCCCTTCAAGGTAGTTAGTATTCACACCCTTTAACAGGATCAGAGATGTTAGGTAATTTGCCCGAGGTCACTCAGCAGGTGGAATGACGGAGAGGCTCTGCTTTGTCTGAGGCCAGTCCTCTTGCCGTTGCTGTTGCCTCCAGGGAGGGGGGCTGTCTCAAAGCTCCTGCTCTGCAGTGTCACCCCCAAGACAAGAAGGAACTGAAGAACTACTTTTTTTCTCTTCCCTAGGAAGAGATTTTTCTTTCCTCACTTCTAGGAGATACTCCGGCCAGAAGTCCCCCCAGAGCAGGAAGGTCTGCTGCCCTCAGGTGAGTGTGAGGCACAGACCCAGAACCCTTGGAGCCCCCTAAGCTTCAGTGACCTCTGGTTGCTTCCGCATCTCTGCACTCCCTGCCCCATCGTATCGGGGAGGGGCCCTGCTTGTCCTCCAGATATACATGGATGAGTGGGGCACTGAAGGGTAGCCAGAAATGCAAGGACTGCGGGGAGAGAGGAAAGGAAGCAATCTTCAAGTGTAGGCCGCAGCACAGGTGCTTCTGTATCTTCTCCCCAGTGACCCTCATCTCCAGCCTGAGCCTGGCCCTCCTCCTGATACCTCCTTGTTCCTCTCTGCCCAGTTCCGCTTCCCTGCTGCATAACGCCCAGCACCACCACTCCTCTCCCTTCCACTCCCAACACCCCAGGCTGAGCTCCCTTCACTAGTGCAGTAGGCTCCTGTCTCCCTCAGGCCCTCATACCCCGCCCCCCCCCCCCCCCCCCCCCGCAGTGTTTTCAAAACACAAATCTAATTACATCATCCTGTCACCACCCGGCCCTGCCCTACTCCCCCAGCCCTAAACACCATCCTCTCAGCCCAAATGAAAAACGCCTTCCAAGCCTCAGGAAGCTTCCTCCTGCCTTGGGGTAGATGGCCCTGCGGGGCCCTGCCATGTCTGGCCAGCCCTGTTGCCACCCTCCCGGACTCTGGGGCTCCTGCTGCAGGGACCTTTTTCCTTGTAGACACCACACCCCCTACCTATTCTGGCCTCTGGACCTGCCGTTCCTTTTGTCCCAGGAAAGAGCCCTCCACCACTGCCCTCACTGTCAGCATCTCCTCCCACTGGTAGCTCGAAATCATCCAACCCTACCAACCAAGGCCTATTTTTTTCTGATAAATGTCCAGGCAAACCAAGAATGAGGCTTCCACTGCCTGTTGTAAATAACAGCTTACTGGCACACAGTCACAGCTGCTGGTTGATTATTGCCTTTGACTCTGCGGCAGAGTTGAGTGGTTGCTGTAGAGAATCAATGGCTTGCAAAGCCGGAAACATTTACTCTCTGGCTCTTTGCAGAAGTTTGTCACCCCTGTTTCAGGGGACACATGCTTACCCTTCCATCTCAGCTGAGGCCCTCGTCCTCAGGGTCGGCTGTCTTGACCCTGGTCTAGATTTGGATCCTTGTCATCTGTGCTCACATCCCTCTCCTTCGGAGCACTTATGTAGTTATTCGGTCGTGACTGATCACGGTGCTTTCCCCAGCTACTCTGAGCTCTGGACTGACATCCCCATTTTCTCATGCTTCATTCTTAACAAGTAGCTTGTGAGACTTGATCTGCTGTTAGAACAGCCTTCCCCCTTTGTTTGGTGCAAAGTTGGGAGTGTTTCCACCCTGGAACCTTCACCAAAAGGATGTTTGGGATGGGTGGAGGTGTGCCTTTCTTCTGTAAAGTGGGATTAAGGGATACTGCCAACACCTGCACATTCTCAGGACCATCACTCGTAGCTAACAGTAACTAAGGAAACTTGAGGATCTGGAAATGGGTGTTCTTAGAACCGGCAGTCCCACTATTCCTTGGAAAGTCTTTGTGTCCCCACAGGGGTTGACCATCTCTGCCTAGGAGCCTGGTCTCGTGGGTTCAGATTCTAGCTGTGCAGACTTAGACAAGTTACTTAACTCTCCTAAGACTTGGTTTCTGCAGGTGTGAAAAGAGCACAGTAACAACAGTGCTTTCTTCCTGGCACCACGAAGGCTGCAGCACACCGACTGCGGCTGGGCTCCCTGTAGATCCACGGCCACACGTCTCAGCTGGGCACTCAGCCCTGCCCGCCTACGCTACCGCGCTTCCCCAGCCCGTCCAGGCTCCCACTCCCCCAAAGCCTTATTTCACTCTGTTCGCTTTGCAGAATTCTCCGGCTGCAGTCGGCCTTTCCCACACGCCCTCCACCCCAGCATCTCCCAGGGAATGTCTTCACTGAGAAATTAAAAGCAGTCAGCAGTAAGGCCCTCGCCTGCCGACCATGAAACAGCCTGCCCCCCTCTGTACCTTCGCCGCCTGCCAACCCGGCGCCTGTGGAGGAAGGGCCCTGCCCCCCACTTGTGCTTGGACCGCGCCCCCTCGGCTTCCACTCCTGCACTTGGCACCCTCTTGCATCATCGTTCCCCCGCCCCGCTCTGTTGGATCACTCCCATCGTTGAACAGTCCTGCTCTAGCATCTCTTGCCTTTGCAAAGAAAAGCCCCTTTGTCTCTGCACCCCCATTTCTTGCTGGCTTTCCCACAGAATTTCTTGAAAGACTCGTCTGCACCAGCATCTCCTTTCCACAGCCACTCCAGTGGGTTCCTGCCCTCCGTGTGCCTCTGCACCTTCTCTGGCCAACCTCGCCTGGCCCCTAACCTGTTCACTCTTCTGGTCTGTTTCGTGTGGTGGGCTGCTCCCATCTTCATTTTTTTTTTTTTTTGGCTGCGCTGCGCTGGGTCTTTGTTGCTGCGTACAGGCTTTCCCTAGTTGCGGCGAGTGTCGGCTACCATTCATTGTGGCGCACGGGCTTCTCATTGCGGTGGCTTCTCTTGTTGCAGAGCATGGGCTCTAGGTGCGCGGGCTTCAGTAGTTGCCCGCACGCGGGCTCAGTGGTTGTGGCTCGCGGGCTCTAGGCACACGGGCTCAGTAGCTGTGGCGCACGGGCTTAGTTGCTCCGCGGCATGTGGGATCTTCCCAGACCAGGGCTCGAACCCGTGTCCCCTGCATTGGCAGGCGTATTCCTAACCACTGCGCCATCAGGGAAGTCCCTCCCATCTTCTTGAAATGCCTTTTTCTCTTAGCTTCTACGTTGCCAGACTTTTTCAAGGGTCTTCCTTCCCGGCTGGCTCCCTGTCTCATCAGTCAGCTCTAGCCTGGCTCCTTCCCTTTCTATCTATATATTCTTCCCAGGTTGTCTCATCTGGTCTGGTGGCTTTAAATACCACGCATATGCCAGTAACACCCAAATCTCCCTCCACGCCCTGGCCTCTCTTGGGACTTAGGCAGGTCTGTCCAACTGCCCTGTTGGCCTCCCTGGGAGGCTCTCAGCTTAGCCAGGGGAGAGGAGAGCACTGATTCACAGCCCCGGCGTCACTCCTCTCCTGGCTCGTGGCAGTAGCCTCTTCCTGGGCTCCTTTCCTTCACGCTTAGCCCCAGCCCAGTCGCCACACAGCGACCAGAGTGACCTTTGACAGACAGACACCAGACAAGGTTGTTCCCTGCTCAAACCTCAGCAGCTTCTCCCGTGCCCTTCAGATGAACTCCAGACCCCTTAGCCTGACCTGAACTGCCCTGCGGAATCCAGCCGCCATCTCTCTCTCCAGCAGCCCCACTTGCATTCCCTCACTGCACTTCCTTCTGCCTCTGGGACGCTCCAGGCCTGTGCCCAGTTGCATCACTCGCTGTCACCTTTGCCTGGAACGTGAGGGAAGGGCTGGCTCCTTCTTGTTCTTCAGATTCCAATTTCCTGTCATTGCCTTGGTGGCGTCCCTGGCTGCCCGACCACTCTGTGTCATCACATTGCCTATTATGACGCCCCGTACAGTGCTTATCACGCTCTGCTAGTCTTCCTGCAGGATTTATATGTTGTTTAGTATCTGTCTCCCCCTATTTGAATGTAAACTCCATGAGAGCAAGACCTCTTTTCCTTTATCCCTGTTCTATCTCAAGCTTCTAGAATAGACCATGTACAAAGAAGACACTCAACAAATATCTCTTGACTTCACAAAGGAGGTCATCTATGTAAACTCTTCACCCTGTGCTTAGTGTATAATGGTGCTCTATAAATGTCAGCCTCCAAAAGTATAGACAAAACAGGCACTGTGGAGGGACAGCTGTCACTCCCAGACCGAGATCAAAATATTATTCAGTGTTTTTGCACTGCCTGTCACAACCGTGTCAAACACATGTATTTTCTTGTACTGGAATATGTAAAATCTTCTGACAGTTATTTCAGAAACCCAGCTAAGAGAGTCAGTTTTCTTCCCCAGAAATAGAAATAATCAAAAGCTTTCCAGTCTTAAAAGCAGCTGAAGTTTTACTGGGCAAACCAGGATGGAGGGAGTCATCAGATTCCTCGTACGGGCAGATCCTCTCTCTTCTTTTTAGCAAACATGCTTTCCCATCTGCTCAAGGAGATAGTCGGCTGTGTTCAAAATGTGCTTTTCAATGGCAGCAATCTGTCTGGGAGTCCACAGTTCGGGGAATGAATGGCAGTCACTTTAAGTCTCTGACCTGTGGTTTGCCCTTCTCCCACTTCGTGTTGGGAATTTGCACAGTGGGAATGAAAAAGCATCTAACTGTATATCTGACTTCTGCCATGAGGCTCAGCTATAAATAAGGGCTCCTACCTATTAGAGACCGGGTCATTCGTTCATCTAATAAAGTGAGAGAATTGTCAAATAAGACCTTTGTAAGGAGGAATCATCATCAGAGTTCTTATTTGCAAACAACGGAATCTACTCCAGCTACTTTAAACAGGAAGAATGTATTAAAGGGTATTAGTGGTGCACGGCTCCCCAGGATGGGCCAGTGCTTTGGTTTCAAATGCCGTGCCCCCAAGAAGGATGCCCAAACCATACACCCCTGCAAAGGTACACTGATGTGCGCCGACCGATGGTAGTGGGGACTGATGCTCAAAACTGCACTCTGCTTTCCTTGAAAAGCCACTTGCCCCTGTCAACAGTCTCTCCAAAAGCTAGAGTCTCGTTGGTTCCCCACTTCCTCACATTGCTCATTTCCATCTTGAAGTCTCAGGCAGGTGCGTTGCCTCTGAGGGCTAGAGCCTAGGTAAAATGTCTGCACCCAGCCACAAAAGAAGCTGGGAGAGCAGCTTAAGTCTTTCACTTTGGGGCCTGGGTCTCATGAACGTGGAGAACATGTGACAAATAACACCCCCAGAACGTGCCCTTTGAGCTGAGAACCAAAGGATGAGAGGGAGTCAGCCATTAGAAGAGTGAATGAAAGAACCTTCCAGGAAAAGGGAACAGCATGTGCAAAGGCCCTGAGGCAAAAAAAAAAAAGGGAGTTGAGATATTCAGGGAACAGAGAGAAGGCCAGTGACGCTGTAGCCCAGTGTATGTGTGTGGAAGAGGGGCAGGAGTCGAGGCTGGAGAAGTAGCAGGGGCTGGATTCTGCAGAGTTGGGTGGGTCATAGTAAGAAGTATGGATATAATTTCAGTGCTGTGGGAATCCATTGAAATAAGGGGATGACATGATCTGATTTCTATTTTTTAAAAGATCAGTCTCTTCTGAATATGGAGAATATAATTGAGAGGGGGACAGAAGACCAGTTAGGAGGCTTTTGCAGTTGTCTCAGGAAGAGTCAGTGACAGCAGGAGGCAAGAAGCAGAGAGATCTGGAAGGTGTTTTGGAGATCCATTCGCTAATGGATTGGCTTTGGAAGTGGGGAGGAGGGGGAAAAATGGGAGGAGTCAAGGATGCATCCCAGTGTGTGGCTTAAGCAGCTGAAGGTGTGTGGGGTTTGTGAGATGGAAAGTGCAGGGTCAGGGGTGGGGGAAAGCTATCAAGTTCAGTTTTGAACTTGTTAACTTTAAGATGCCTGTGAGAAGTGCAAATGGAGATGTCAAGTAGGTAGTTAAACATGCAAGGCTAGACTAGAGGAGAGGCCACGGTTAGAGAAAAAACAATTTCTACCCAAGTTTCATGTATTTGTGACAAAATATGGGGACTACGAGTGAGTGACCACCATGGAGCCATAGGCAAAGGCAGGAAGACCTACTAGGCTTGGTTCCAGAACAGCTAAACTTTCCCACCTATCAGTTATAGAGCTTTGAGCAAATCGGAGCCTCTCTGTTCTTATTTGCAAAATGGGCATCATGACTGGTATTAATTCTTACAGATTCAATCTAGGTTTAGGAGATGTCCCATAAATTGTTGTCTAGCCATGGCCTGTCAGAATGTTTGCTCATTTTAAGCAGAATTTTCCCAAGTTCCAGAGCATGGGTACATAGGGTCATTTAACAGTAATGATCCAGATGCCTGCAGCTCATTCCCATACCTGCTAATACCAGATCTGCAAAGCCCACTTCCCTCGCAGACATTCCAGGGCACCCCCAGATTGAATCTCACGTTGGCTCAAAAGCAGGTTTCCCCGCTGCTCTATCCCATCACAGCTAAGCCCTCAGTGTGCAGAATCTGAGCAGCAGGGTGACACGGGGTGGAATGGTTCCATCTCTTCTGTGCCATGGTAGGAAGGGGGTCCCAGAGGAGTCTTAGTTTACCCCCCAGCCCAGCAGTAGTCACCTTGCCTCATCTACTCAGAGGGCGGTTGCTGGTCACAACACAAGAGAGTGGGTGGGAAAGGACTTTGGAGAGTCCACCATGTGCAGATTTTCTTTGCATATATCCTCCTAGTCCTTACAACATCCCTGCACGGTAGGTAATTATTATCTTTACTTGACAAAGAGAGAAAGAGACTCAAACTGGTGAAAACTTGCCCCAGGACACACGGCTGACTTCAGCTGAAGTCAGGATGCTGTCATTCTGAGCTCTTCCTGCATCATCATGCTGCCTCTCCAACAAATACGAGGGTCTAACAACTTCAACCAAGCCCATCTCCTTGCATCTATTCTCTGCTCCACGACAGGTCGCTCCGAGGCCTGTTAAGAATGAACATGGCGCTTCGCTGTGCCCCGGGAGTGTCTTTTCTCTAACAAATCCGAGTAACCACTTCAACACTATACAAATCAGTAGCTGTTGGACAACCAGCTGCATGGTGGATGGGAAGTCCTTTCAGCTTTCTTCTTCCCATTCAAATATCATATTTATATAAAAGCAAAGTGATGATTGTTGAGGCTGGTGGACTGCTTGTCTGCCACTTGGTGGGCCATCTGTTTAACATTGCCGAACTCCTACTCATCCTTGAAGACAGAACAAAAGTGTCTTCTCTCCTTGGAAGCCCTCCAGCTCTGCCCCAAACAGAATCAAGCATTTGCCACTCTGGCTTCCTAGAATACTCTGCTGGTACTGCTGACTATTAACTGTTCCCCAATATCTGTTGTTTCCTCCCTCTATAAAAAAAAAGAGAACCTATAAAGTAAAGATTACATTTCCTCACCTCCCTTACATCTATGTGTAGCCATGTGACTAAGATCCAGTTAATGAGATTTAAGCAGATGTCCCTTGTGGCCGTTTCTGGGATCCCTCCTTCAAAAAACAGCTCGTGTGACTCCTTCGTCTCTTTGTCCTTTTCTCCATTCTGCTGCCTGGAATGTGAATGTGATGACTGGAGCTCTAGTTGCCATCTTGGACCCTAAGAACAAGGGTCCTATCTTAGGAAAGTTGGAACTGAGCTAGAAGAAGTCAGAGTCTCTAAGGACTTATCACAGCAGAAATAACATATAGACCCTGAATTGCCTACCTTCAGACTATTAGGTGGGAGAGAAATTTCTGCCTAGTTTAGCCACTATTAATTTTTAGTCTTTGTCACCCACATACAAACCTAATCCTAAGTTACATTACCTCTCTAATACGTGGTACTTTCCGTACCTTAGCATAATTGTCTCTTGACTATTATCTCCCCTGCTAGACTGGGAGCTCCTCTAAGCAGAGATTAGGTTTCAGGTTCTGCCCGGTGCCAGACACATTAGAAGTTGCTCAATGAAATGTTTCCTGAAGGAAGTGTGGTGAGCGATGGCATAAACAACCGTGCAATGTCAGCGGAGCACTTGCCACGAGCAGCGACTCACGCGCTTTGCATGCAGTAGCTGACTTAATCCCCATAAGAACCCCACGAGGAACCCACGGCAATCGAGAGGTTCAGTGACTTGCCCGAGATCACCAGCTGTTGAGTGACAGGGCTGGGACTGGAACCCCAGTCTGCCTCAGTCCCCAGCTCACGTATTTTCTACATCAGCCACTGCTCTCCCCCGTGCTCCCAGGATGGAGGGCTGAGTTGTTGAGCTGTGCCTGAAAGGTCTCCCTCTACGTGTTCCTTTGTTGAGAACAGTGACAAATATCTAGGAAATTGCACGTATACTTTTTGTATTCCTCTCACTACCAGTTTTACTAAATTTGTTCTTCTGTGTTTTTGTTTTTGTCTTTTGTTTTTTCCTCTCTTGGCATCTTCTGATATGAATTCAACCAATGAGAGAACCTCTTTTGCCCAGAAGAATTCAGTGGATGGCTCACAAATACAGAATACCCCAAGAGGTACATTAACCACCTAAAGGGGAAATGTAGGCTTTTGATTAATTATCATCTCCAAAACCGTAGTTTCTTGGGTTTTTTGGAACCTAATCTACCACCCTCATTTGCACCTGTGGTTCTAGCCTTGGGCCTTGACATCAAGCAATATCTTACGAGAAGACACAGTTGTCTTTTCAGTTCAGTTATCACTAGTTAAGTTCCACTTTTGTGATAATGAGTTCAGCACAGTGCTCATATCTGTGGGGAAGAGAGATCGTTGGCAATGGAAGAAGATAAATCTAAGATATGATCACTGCGTAATGATCCAGATGCCTGCAGCTCATTCCCATACCTGCTAATACCAGATCTGCAAAGCCCACTTCCCTCGCAGACATTCCAGGGCACCCCCAGATTGAATCTCACGTTGGCTCAAAAGCAGGTTTCCCCGCTGCTCTATCCCATCACAGCTAAGCCCTCAGTGTGCAGAATCTGAGCAGCAGGGTGACACGGGGTGGAATGGTTCCATCTCTTCTGTGCCATGGTAGGAAGGGGGTCCCAGAGGAGTCTTAGTTTACCCCCCAGCCCAGCAGTAGTCACCTTGCCTCATCTACTCAGAGGGCGGTTGCTGGTCACAACACAAGAGAGTGGGTGGGAAAGGACTTTGGAGAGTCCACCATGTGCAGATTTTCTTTGCATATATCCTCCTAGTCCTTACAACATCCCTGCACGGTAGGTAATTATTATCTTTACTTGACAAAGAGAGAAAGAGACTCAAACTGGTGAAAACTTGCCCCAGGACACACGGCTGACTTCAGCTGAAGTCAGGATGCTGTCATTCTGAGCTCTTCCTGCATCATCATGCTGCCTCTCCAACAAATACGAGGGTCTAACAACTTCAACCAAGCCCATCTCCTTGCATCTATTCTCTGCTCCACGACAGGTCGCTCCGAGGCCTGTTAAGAATGAACATGGCGCTTCGCTGTGCCCCGGGAGTGTCTTTTCTCTAACAAATCCGAGTAACCACTTCAACACTATACAAATCAGTAGCTGTTGGACAACCAGCTGCATGGTGGATGGGAAGTCCTTTCAGCTTTCTTCTTCCCATTCAAATATCATATTTATATAAAAGCAAAGTGATGATTGTTGAGGCTGGTGGACTGCTTGTCTGCCACTTGGTGGGCCATCTGTTTAACATTGCCGAACTCCTACTCATCCTTGAAGACAGAACAAAAGTGTCTTCTCTCCTTGGAAGCCCTCCAGCTCTGCCCCAAACAGAATCAAGCATTTGCCACTCTGGCTTCCTAGAATACTCTGCTGGTACTGCTGACTATTAACTGTTCCCCAATATCTGTTGTTTCCTCCCTCTATAAAAAAAAAGAGAACCTATAAAGTAAAGATTACATTTCCTCACCTCCCTTACATCTATGTGTAGCCATGTGACTAAGATCCAGTTAATGAGATTTAAGCAGATGTCCCTTGTGGCCGTTTCTGGGATCCCTCCTTCAAAAAACAGCTCGTGTGACTCCTTCGTCTCTTTGTCCTTTTCTCCATTCTGCTGCCTGGAATGTGAATGTGATGACTGGAGCTCTAGTTGCCATCTTGGACCCTAAGAACAAGGGTCCTATCTTAGGAAAGTTGGAACTGAGCTAGAAGAAGTCAGAGTCTCTAAGGACTTATCACAGCAGAAATAACATATAGACCCTGAATTGCCTACCTTCAGACTATTAGGTGGGAGAGAAATTTCTGCCTAGTTTAGCCACTATTAATTTTGAGTCTTTGTCACCCACATACAAACCTAATCCTAAGTTACATTACCTCTCTAATACGTGGTACCTTCCGCACCTTAGCATAATTGTCTCTTTACTATTATCTCCCCTGCTAGACTGGGAGCTCCTCTAAGCAGAGATTAGGTTTCAGGTTCTGCCCGGTGCCAGACACATTAGAAGTTGCTCAATGAAATGTTTCCTGAAGGAAGTGTAGTGAGCGATGGCATAAACAACCGTGCAATGTCAGCGGAGCACTTGCCACGAGCAGCGACTCACGCGCTTTGCATGCAGTAGCTGACTTAATCCCCATAAGAACCCCACGAGGAACCCACGGCAATCGAGAGGTTCAGTGACTTGCCCGAGATCACCAGCTGTTGAGTGACAGGGCTGGGACTGGAACCCCAGTCTGCCTCAGTCCCCAGCTCACGTATTTTCTACATCAGCCACTGCTCTCCCCCGTGCTCCCAGGATGGAGGGCTGAGTTGTTGAGCTGTGCCTGAAAGGTCTCCCTCTACGTGTTCCTTTGTTGAGAACAGTGACAAATATCTAGGAAATTGCACGTATACTTTTTGTATTCCTCTCACTACCAGTTTTACTAAATTTGTTCTTCTGTGTTTTTGTTTTTGTCTTTTGTTTTTTCCTCTCTTGGCATCTTCTGATATGAATTCAACCAATGAGAGAACCTCTTTTGCCCAGAAGAATTCAGTGGATGGCTCACAAATACAGAATACCCCAAGAGGTACATTAACCACCTAAAGGGGAAATGTAGGCTTTTGATTAATTATCATCTCCAAAACCGTAGTTTCTTGGGTTTTTTGGAACCTAATCTACCACCCTCATTTGCACCTGTGGTTCTAGCCTTGGGCCTTGACATCAAGCAATATCTTATGAGAAGACACAGTTGTCTTTTCAGTTCAGTTATCACTAGTTAAGTTCCACTTTTGTGATAATGAATTCAGCACAGTGCTCATATCTGTGGGGAAGAGAGATCGTTGGCAATGGAAGAAGATACCTCTCTTGGCATCTTCTGATATGAATTCAACCAATGAGAGAACCTCTTTTGCCCAGAAGAATTCAGTGGATGGCTCACAAATACAGAATACCCCAAGAGGTACATTAACCACCTAAAGGGGAAATGTAGGCTTTTGATTAATTATCATCTCCAAAACCGTAGTTTCTTGGGTTTTTTGGAACCTAATCTACCACCCTCATTTGCACCTGTGGTTCTAGCCTTGGGCCTTGACATCAAGCAATATCTTACGAGAAGACACAGTTGTCTTTTCAGTTCAGTTATCACTAGTTAAGTTCCACTTTTGTGATAATGAGTTCAGCACAGTGCTCATATCTGTGGGGAAGAGAGATCGTTGGCAATGGAAGAAGATAAATCTAAGATATGATCACTGCTTCTCTCCCCCATCAGAAACCAGCATTTGTTGAGTTAGAAACGGATTTGTACCTGGGTGTTAATTTACAAAGGTGACTGAGCGACTACCCAGGTCAATGCCATTGAAAGAAAACTTTGTTACTCTCAGTTCTAGAAACGGGAGGCTCAGCTCACCATGCAGGACCCTGGGAGGGCGCTCCAGTGTTGGTTAGGAGGCAGAAATTGCTACTGAAAGCTCAGCCTCTCTGGACACTGGTGCCAAATCCAATCCCGGGGACAGAGTTTTGGGTGAAGTAGAAAAGGAGAGCTTTATTGCTTTGCCAGGCAAAGGGGGACACACTGGGCTTGTGCCTTATAAAAGCTATGTGTCCCAACCCCAGAGGATTTGATGAGGGGTTTTATAACAGTGGTTCAAAGGTCGGTCCTGACAAGATTAGGGTGTGTGCAGGGCTCGAGCACCCCCCCCCTTAATCTTGTCTCAGGTGGTTTCTTGGCTGCTCCTCCCTTGATTAGCAACTGTTTGAATCCACCCTTTGGAACTCAGGGAAGGTCATGGAGGCTGGGGTCTTGCCTACGGCGTATTCCTAACCACTGCGCCATCAGGGAAGTCCCTCCCATCTTCTTGAAATGCCTTTTTCTCTTAGCTTCTACGTTGCCAGACTTTTTCAAGGGTCTTCCTTCCCGGCTGGCTCCCTGTCTCATCAGTCAGCTCTAGCCTGGCTCCTTCCCTTTCTATCTATATATTCTTCCCAGGTTGTCTCATCTGGTCTGGTGGCTTTAAATACCACGCATATGCCAGTAACACCCAAATCTCCCTCCACGCCCTGGCCTCTCTTGGGACTTAGGCAGGTCTGTCCAACTGCCCTGTTGGCCTCCCTGGGAGGCTCTCAGCTTAGCCAGGGGAGAGGAGAGCACTGATTCACAGCCCCGGCGTCACTCCTCTCCTGGCTCGTGGCAGTAGCCTCTTCCTGGGCTCCTTTCCTTCACGCTTAGCCCCAGCCCAGTCGCCACACAGCGACCAGAGTGACCTTTGACAGACAGACACCAGACAAGGTTGTTCCCTGCTCAAACCTCAGCAGCTTCTCCCGTGCCCTTCAGATGAACTCCAGACCCCTTAGCCTGACCTGAACTGCCCTGCGGAATCCAGCCGCCATCTCTCTCTCCAGCAGCCCCACTTGCATTCCCTCACTGCACTTCCTTCTGCCTCTGGGACGCTCCAGGCCTGTGCCCAGTTGCGTCACTCGCTGTCACCTTTGCCTGGAACGTGAGGGAAGGGCTGGCTCCTTCTTGTTCTTCAGATTCCAATTTCCTGTCATTGCCTTGGTGGCGTCCCTGGCTGCCCGACCACTCTGTGTCATCACATTGCCTATTATGACGCCCCGTACAGTGCTTATCACGCTCTGCTAGTCTTCCTGCAGGATTTATATGTTGTTTAGTATCTGTCTCCCCCTATTTGAATGTAAACTCCATGAGAGCAAGACCTCTTTTCCTTTATCCCTGTTCTATCTCAAGCTTCTAGAATAGACCATGTACAAAGAAGACACTCAACAAATATCTCTTGACTTCACAAAGGAGGTCATCTATGTAAACTCTTCACCCTGTGCTTAGTGTATAATGGTGCTCTATAAATGTCAGCCTCCAAAAGTATAGACAAAACAGGCACTGTGGAGGGACAGCTGTCACTCCCAGACCGAGATCAAAATATTATTCAGTGTTTTTGCACTGCCTGTCACAACCGTGTCAAACACATGTATTTTCTTGTACTGGAATATGTAAAATCTTCTGACAGTTATTTCAGAAACCCAGCTAAGAGAGTCAGTTTTCTTCCCCAGAAATAGAAATAATCAAAAGCTTTCCAATCTTAAAAGCAGCTGAAGTTTTACTGGGCAAACCAGGATGGAGGGAGTCATCAGATTCCTCGTACGGGCAGATCCTCTCTCTTCTTTTTAGCAAACATGCTTTCCCATCTGCTCAAGGAGATAGTCGGCTGTGTTCAAAATGTGCTTTTCAATGGCAGCAATCTGTCTGGGAGTCCACAGTTCGGGGAATGAATGGCAGTCACTTTAAGTCTCTGACCTGTGGTTTGCCCTTCTCCCACTTCGTGTTGGGAATTTGCACAGTGGGAATGAAAAAGCATCTAACTGTATATCTGACTTCTGCCATGAGGCTTAGCTATAAATAAGGGCTCCTACCTATTAGAGACCGGGTCATTCGTTCATCTAATAAAGTGAGAGAATTGTCAAATAAGACCTTTGTAAGGAGGAATCATCATCAGAGTTCTTATTTGCAAACAACGGAATCTACTCCAGCTACTTTAAACAGGAAGAATGTATTAAAGGGTATTAGTGGTGCACGGCTCCCCAGGATGGGCCAGTGCTTTGGTTTCAAATGCCGTGCCCCCAAGAAGGATGCCCAAACCATACACCCCTGCAAAGGTACACTGATGTGCGCCGACCGATGGTAGTGGGGACTGATGCTCAAAACTGCACTCTGCTTTCCTTGAAAAGCCACTTGCCCCTGTCAACAGTCTCTCCAAAAGCTAGAGTCTCGTTGGTTCCCCACTTCCTCACATTGCTCATTTCCATCTTGAAGTCTCAGGCAGGTGCGTTGCCTCTGAGGGCTAGAGCCTAGGTAAAATGTCTGCACCCAGCCACAAAAGAAGCTGGGAGAGCAGCTTAAGTCTTTCACTTTGGGGCCTGGGTCTCATGAACGTGGAGAACATGTGACAAATAACACCCCCAGAACGTGCCCTTTGAGCTGAGAACCAAAGGATGAGAGGGAGTCAGCCATTAGAAGAGTGAATGAAAGAACCTTCCAGGAAAAGGGAACAGCATGTGCAAAGGCCCTGAGGCAAAAAAAAAAAAGGGAGTTGAGATATTCAGGGAACAGAGAGAAGGCCAGTGACGCTGTAGCCCAGTGTATGTGTGTGGAAGAGGGGCAGGAGTCGAGGCTGGAGAAGTAGCAGGGGCTGGATTCTGCAGAGTTGGGTGGGTCATAGTAAGAAGTATGGATATAATTTCAGTGCTGTGGGAATCCATTGAAATAAGGGGATGACATGATCTGATTTCTATTTTTTAAAAGATCAGTCTCTTCTGAATATGGAGAATATAATTGAGAGGGGGACAGAAGACCAGTTAGGAGGCTTTTGCAGTTGTCTCAGGAAGAGTCAGTGACAGCAGGAGGCAAGAAGCAGAGAGATCTGGAAGGTGTTTTGGAGATCCATTCGCTAATGGATTGGCTTTGGAAGTGGGGAGGAGGGGGAAAAATGGGAGGAGTCAAGGATGCATCCCAGTGTGTGGCTTAAGCAGCTGAAGGTGTGTGGGGTTTGTGAGATGGAAAGTGCAGGGTCAGGGGTGGGGGAAAGCTATCAAGTTCAGTTTTGAACTTGTTAACTTTAAGATGCCTGTGAGAAGTGCAAATGGAGATGTCAAGTAGGTAGTTAAACATGCAAGGCTAGACTAGAGGAGAGGCCACGGTTAGAGAAAAAACAATTTCTACCCAAGTTTCATGTATTTGTGACAAAATATGGGGACTACGAGTGAGTGACCACCATGGAGCCATAGGCAAAGGCAGGAAGACCTACTAGGCTTGGTTCCAGAACAGCTAAACTTTCCCACCTATCAGTTATAGAGCTTTGAGCAAATCGGAGCCTCTCTGTTCTTATTTGCAAAATGGGCATCATGACTGGTATTAATTCTTACAGATTCAATCTAGGTTTAGGAGATGTCCCATAAATTGTTGTCTAGCCATGGCCTGTCAGAATGTTTGCTCATTTTAAGCAGAATTTTCCCAAGTTCCAGAGCATGGGTACATAGGGTCATTTAACAGTAATGATCCAGATGCCTGCAGCTCATTCCCATACCTGCTAATACCAGATCTGCAAAGCCCACTTCCCTCGCAGACATTCCAGGGCACCCCCAGATTGAATCTCACGTTGGCTCAAAAGCAGGTTTCCCCGCTGCTCTATCCCATCACAGCTAAGCCCTCAGTGTGCAGAATCTGAGCAGCAGGGTGACACGGGGTGGAATGGTTCCATCTCTTCTGTGCCATGGTAGGAAGGGGGTCCCAGAGGAGTCTTAGTTTACCCCCCAGCCCAGCAGTAGTCACCTTGCCTCATCTACTCAGAGGGCGGTTGCTGGTCACAACACAAGAGAGTGGGTGGGAAAGGACTTTGGAGAGTCCACCATGTGCAGATTTTCTTTGCATATATCCTCCTAGTCCTTACAACATCCCTGCACGGTAGGTAATTATTATCTTTACTTGACAAAGAGAGAAAGAGACTCAAACTGGTGAAAACTTGCCCCAGGACACACGGCTGACTTCAGCTGAAGTCAGGATGCTGTCATTCTGAGCTCTTCCTGCATCATCATGCTGCCTCTCCAACAAATACGAGGGTCTAACAACTTCAACCAAGCCCATCTCCTTGCATCTATTCTCTGCTCCACGACAGGTCGCTCCGAGGCCTGTTAAGAATGAACATGGCGCTTCGCTGTGCCCCGGGAGTGTCTTTTCTCTAACAAATCCGAGTAACCACTTCAACACTATACAAATCAGTAGCTGTTGGACAACCAGCTGCATGGTGGATGGGAAGTCCTTTCAGCTTTCTTCTTCCCATTCAAATATCATATTTATATAAAAGCAAAGTGATGATTGTTGAGGCTGGTGGACTGCTTGTCTGCCACTTGGTGGGCCATCTGTTTAACATTGCCGAACTCCTACTCATCCTTGAAGACAGAACAAAAGTGTCTTCTCTCCTTGGAAGCCCTCCAGCTCTGCCCCAAACAGAATCAAGCATTTGCCACTCTGGCTTCCTAGAATACTCTGCTGGTACTGCTGACTATTAACTGTTCCCCAATATCTGTTGTTTCCTCCCTCTATAAAAAAAAAGAGAACCTATAAAGTAAAGATTACATTTCCTCACCTCCCTTACATCTATGTGTAGCCATGTGACTAAGATCCAGTTAATGAGATTTAAGCAGATGTCCCTTGTGGCCGTTTCTGGGATCCCTCCTTCAAAAAACAGCTCGTGTGACTCCTTCGTCTCTTTGTCCTTTTCTCCATTCTGCTGCCTGGAATGTGAATGTGATGACTGGAGCTCTAGTTGCCATCTTGGACCCTAAGAACAAGGGTCCTATCTTAGGAAAGTTGGAACTGAGCTAGAAGAAGTCAGAGTCTCTAAGGACTTATCACAGCAGAAATAACATATAGACCCTGAATTGCCTACCTTCAGACTATTAGGTGGGAGAGAAATTTCTGCCTAGTTTAGCCACTATTAATTTTTAGTCTTTGTCACCCACATACAAACCTAATCCTAAGTTACATTACCTCTCTAATACGTGGTACTTTCCGTACCTTAGCATAATTGTCTCTTGACTATTATCTCCCCTGCTAGACTGGGAGCTCCTCTAAGCAGAGATTAGGTTTCAGGTTCTGCCCGGTGCCAGACACATTAGAAGTTGCTCAATGAAATGTTTCCTGAAGGAAGTGTGGTGAGCGATGGCATAAACAACCGTGCAATGTCAGCGGAGCACTTGCCACGAGCAGCGACTCACGCGCTTTGCATGCAGTAGCTGACTTAATCCCCATAAGAACCCCACGAGGAACCCACGGCAATCGAGAGGTTCAGTGACTTGCCCGAGATCACCAGCTGTTGAGTGACAGGGCTGGGACTGGAACCCCAGTCTGCCTCAGTCCCCAGCTCACGTATTTTCTACATCAGCCACTGCTCTCCCCCGTGCTCCCAGGATGGAGGGCTGAGTTGTTGAGCTGTGCCTGAAAGGTCTCCCTCTACGTGTTCCTTTGTTGAGAACAGTGACAAATATCTAGGAAATTGCACGTATACTTTTTGTATTCCTCTCACTACCAGTTTTACTAAATTTGTTCTTCTGTGTTTTTGTTTTTGTCTTTTGTTTTTTCCTCTCTTGGCATCTTCTGATATGAATTCAACCAATGAGAGAACCTCTTTTGCCCAGAAGAATTCAGTGGATGGCTCACAAATACAGAATACCCCAAGAGGTACATTAACCACCTAAAGGGGAAATGTAGGCTTTTGATTAATTATCATCTCCAAAACCGTAGTTTCTTGGGTTTTTTGGAACCTAATCTACCACCCTCATTTGCACCTGTGGTTCTAGCCTTGGGCCTTGACATCAAGCAATATCTTACGAGAAGACACAGTTGTCTTTTCAGTTCAGTTATCACTAGTTAAGTTCCACTTTTGTGATAATGAGTTCAGCACAGTGCTCATATCTGTGGGGAAGAGAGATCGTTGGCAATGGAAGAAGATAAATCTAAGATATGATCACTGCTTCTCTCCCCCATCAGAAACCAGCATTTGTTGAGTTAGAAACGGATTTGTACCTGGGTGTTAATTTACAAAGGTGACTGAGCGACTACCCAGGTCAATGCCATTGAAAGAAAACTTTGTTACTCTCAGTTCTAGAAACGGGAGGCTCAGCTCACCATGCAGGACCCTGGGAGGGCGCTCCAGTGTTGGTTAGGAGGCAGAAATTGCTACTGAAAGCTCAGCCTCTCTGGACACTGGTGCCAAATCCAATCCCGGCGACAGAGTTTTGGGTGAAGTAGAAAAGGAGAGCTTTATTGCTTTGCCAGGCAAAGGGGGACACACTGGGCTTGTGCCTTATAAAAGCTATGTGTCCCAACCCCAGAGGATTTGATGAGGGGTTTTATAACAGTGGTTCAAAGGTGGGGTCCTGACAAGATTAGGGTGTGTGCAGGGCTCGGGGGGGCCCCCCCCCCTTTAATCTTGTCTCAGGTGGTTTCTTGGCTGCTCCTCCCTTGATTAGCAACTGTTTGAATCCACCCTTTGGAACTCAGGGAAGGTCATGGAGGCTGGGGTCTTGCCTACAAGACATGGTGGACAAAAGGAGGCCTCCGTGCCCGGGCTCCACTTGGTTTCAGGGCCTGGGAGCCCCACAGGGCCCCGCTCGGTTTCAAAAGGAGCAAGGGGAAAGCACAGGCCACAGCCCTTACTGGGATTTCCTTGGGAAAGGCAAGACATGACAGGGTTAACAACTTAGGGTTGGCTATATTGAATAATTCCGGTGGGCTTTGGAGTATGAGGGCTGTCCCTAGTTGTCTGGCACCTGGGCCTGGGCTGATTTAAGTCAGGGGAAATATTGGCTTGGTGTGAGAGTTAGATAAAGGAGGTAGTTCAGAGTATGGGCTCTGGATCATGGAGGAGTTGTAAACAACTTTGGCCATTAGTTTGGCCCTGTAATTAATGGATGCCAAATAGACAAGTATAGAACCTAAGAAACCTGAGTTAGAACATAAACACTTAAGTATCATTCTAGACCATTTCACACATCATCAGTATTTGAAAAAAGTTAAGCAATCCTTTTTCTTGATGGAGAAATGGAGAAGTACGTGAATTACATCTCAATAAAGCTGTTAAAAAAACCCAAAACTTGGGGGCCACTCATTGAGGTATAGAGGGGATTCCAAATAGAGGTAAATATTTGTGGGAGACTTTGCAAGTCCCCAAAATATATATATATAGACCTACGAGTCAAAGAGGAAGTATTAAGAGAAATTAGAAAATATTTTGAACTGAGTGAAAAGGAGACCTTTTTTCCTAATATGACCATTTAATGCTACAGAGTTCCCTCTGAATGCTAGGCATCCCACAAATGGTTTAGATATAGCGTTTTTATCTTTATTCAGTTTGTGTTGTTTCTACTTTGTAACTATCATAAATAATGCTGCTGTGAACATTCATGTACAAGTTTTTGCATAGACATATGTTTTCATTTCTCTTGGGTGTATGTATAGCTAGGGTGGAATCGCTGGGTCATATGCTTAACATTTTGAGGAACTGCCAAACAGCGTTCCGAAGTGATTATCGTACATATTTTAAAGAATGTAAGAGGAGGAAAATACAGTATGATATTTACTCTATATAACCAGATAGATTTATAATATATATTCTATATTTACTATTTATATTCTATATTTACTATATATATTGTACTTACTATATATAACCAGATATTTACAGTTTCTGTTGCTTTTCCTTCATTCCTGAAGTTCCAAGTTTCCCTCTGGTATTATTTTCCTTCTTACATGCCCCCCTCCCAAAAGAAAACCCTTCATTTAAAATAAGCCTGCCGGCAATGAATTTGCTTAGTATTCTGGCTTCTTTATTTGAATGTGAATGTCTTTATTTCACCTTCATTCTTTTTTTTTTTTAATAGCCTACTCACAAGACTGCCTTTATTCTTTTTAACATCTTTATTGGAGTATAACTGCTTTACAATGGTGTGTTAGTTTCTGCTTTATAACAAAGTGGATCAGCTATACATATACATATATCCCCATATCTCCTCCCTCTTGCGTCTCCCTCCCACCCTCCCTATCCCACCCCTCTAGGTGGTCACAAAGCACCAAGCTGATCTTCCTGTGCTATGTGGCTGCTTCCCACTAGCTATCTATTTTACATTTTCACCTTCATTCTTGAAGGATATTTTTTTCTGGTTATAGAATTCTGGGTTGAAAGTTCTTTTCTTTCCACACTTTCAAATGTTGTTCCACAGCTTCTGGCCTCAAGGGTCTGATGAGAAATCCACAGTCATTTAAATTCTTGTTCCCCTTTTGTGTCGAGCATTTCTCTTAGACTGCCCTCAAGTTGTCTTGCCTTTCAACTGCTTGATTAGGATGTGTAGGGGCATGGATTTCTTTGACTTTGACTTGCTTGGGGTTTGCAGAGCTTCTTGAAACTGTAAGTTTATGTCTTTTGCCAAATTTGGGAGGTTTTTCCATTTTTTTTTTTTGGTACCACACTCTCCTTTCGTTTTAGGACTTTGATGACACAATTTTAGACCTGTTGATATTGTCCCATAGGTCCCTGAGGCTCTGTTCATTTTTTCCAGTCTTTTGTGTCTACACTGTTCAGATTGTGTGTATAATAAAAATACAGATTTGATCTTTGTCCCCAGTTCCTGGCACAGAGCTCCTAAAACCCTTGGGATTTCCTGAGTGATGGGAATGCCTTTTGTTATTCATTATTAGCATCTTCCAAACACACTTGAGTATATCCTAATATGGTGACCCAGGTCGGGCCTTAGATAGCTTCAGGATAGGATCCAGAAAGACCAAATCATGAGGGACTTCCCTGGTGGTCCATTGGTTAAAAATCCACCTTCCAATGCAGGGGACACGGGTTCGATCCCTGGTCAGGGAACTAAGATCCCACATGCCGCGGGGCAACTAAGCCCGCACACCACAACAGCTGAGCATGTGGGCCACAACTATAGAGCCTGCGTGCTCTACAGCCCGCACGCCACAACTAGAGAGGAGCCCACGCCCTGCCATGAGGAGCCCGCGCACCACAGCGGAGGATCCCGTGCGCTGCAGCAAAGACCCAAGGCACCCCTCCCAGCCTCCAGGGAGGAGAGAGAGACTGGAGACTGAGTTATAGAAACTCCTGAGCAATGTGATTTGGTGAACTTCCAGGTCGCTGAACACATTGATGTGCTGGGAAGGTGATGTGCCTGAAGAGGGCATGGAAGGTCCGTGCTCCAGCCCACACACCGTGCCCTATGTCTCTTCCATTTAGTTGTTCCTGAGTCGTGTCTTTTATAGTAAACCTGTAATAGTAAGCATAGCACTTTGCTGAGTTCCATGAGCCATTCTACTGAATTATTGAACCCAAGGGGGTCATGGGAACCCCCACATTTGTAGTTAGCTAGACAGAAGCATGGGTGGCATTTGACACTGGTGCTTGAAGTGGGGACAGTCTTGTTGGATTGAGTCTTTTAACTAGTGGGATCTGACACTAATTCCAGGTAGATTTGGAATTGAATTACATTGTTAGACACCCAGTTTATTTCAGAGAATTGGAGAACTGGTGTGGAAAACCACACATACGATATTAGAAAACACACAAATTGGATAATTTTTATTGATCTGTCTTCAAGTTCATTGTCTCCTTCCTCCATCACCTCCATTCTGGTATTGATCCCATCCAGTGAATTTTTTATTTCAATTATTGTATTTTTCAGTTGTAAAATTTCTATTCAGTTCTCTGTCATAGCTTCTGTTTCTCTACTGAGACTTTCTATTTTTTCATTTATTTCAAAAGTATTCACCCTTACTTCTTAAAGCACTGTTATAATAGCTGCCTTAAAGCCTTTGTCTGATGATTTCAACATCTGAGTCATTTCAGGATTGGTGATGCTGCTTGTCTTTCTTCCATGAGAATTTATCAGATTATTCTGGTTCTTTGTAGGTTGAGTAATTTTGGATTCTATTCTGGATATTTTGAATATTTTGAGTCTTGTTTAAATGTATGAAGAATGTTGGAGTGTTTTATTTCCTTTGTTGTAGCAGGCAATTCACCCAATTAGGCTCAGGTCATAAGTTTTGTAGATTGTGGTTTCAATGTTAGTTCAGTTTTCAAAACTTTTACAGTGCTATTTTGATCTGTCCTAAATGTGTGCTACCCAGGGACCACATTTGAGACTTGAGAAGTGATCTACCCAGTAGTTCAGTTCTCAAAGCCATCTGTTTAGGGTCAGATACACATTTATATGTGCAGCTCAGGGGTGAGCATATGCATCCATACACAATTATTTAGGATTCCTTTCTTGATCTCTCTCCTCTCTGTAATTTCCTATATATATATATATATATATATATATATATATATATACACAGAGAGAGAGAGAATTTTTAGCAGTTCCTTACTGCAGTTCTCTTGGTAAGTTCCCTTGGTTTTTGTTTTTCTATTAATGTCTTTATTTCATCTTTCTTCTTAAAGGATAGTTTTGCTGGGTATACATGTTTACCTTAATGCTTTGTTGATTTCATTCCACTGTCATCTTCTAGCTTCCAATGTTACTGTTGAGAACTCTGCAGTCATTCTAATTGTTATCTGTTTATAGATAATCTGTTGTTTCTCTCTTCCTGTCTTTAAGATATTCTCTATTAACCTTCTACAGAAGAACCATAACTTTGTGCAAGAGTTGGATATTTTTTTCTCTTTTAATCATAACACCTTTCCTGATTCTGCTTAGCATTTTTAAAGCCTTTAGGCTCCTTCTTCCTTATTCTGGGACCATACTGTATTGTACAGAGAATTCTATCATGGCACGTGAGTTAGTGTTACACTTATTATTTACCTGTCTTTTTTTCTTACTAAGCTGTGAGTTCCTTGAAGATAGTCTACTTACAGCACCTAGAATGGGCCCAGCACATAGTAAAGGCTCAGCAAAATGTTGGATGGATGGATAGAAGGATGAACAGATAGATTAGTAAATGGACAAATGTATGGCCACAAGTGTACATCTGGCTAAAATGCAAGTGAAATTCTATGAATTTACCTGAGTGACTTCCTCTAGCATCTCCCAATTATCTGAATATACCCAGGCATTTTCACATTAATAGAAAGCTGAGGTCTACCATATGCTCTTTCTCATCATAGCTGAGAAGCCCTATTGATCATTTTTTGTGCATATTGCATTGACAGAGCATAATTATCAGACTCTGGTCTTGAGGAAAGCAACACAACAAGTCGAAAGGATATCAGCAGCAAGAGAGCTTGAGAATATGCTTCCTAAGCTGGTGAGCACGTGATTGCAAACTTAATAGCAGAGACGATTTAAAGGGGGCTAGGAGATCTGGCTAGAAAAGCTAGCTCTGTGAAGATGTCAGGGTAAGAATTGGGGTATTTCTGATTGTAGACTTGGGTGAAACAGTAAGGAAATCTCTTAAGGGTAATTACTGACTGAGGTAGGCACAAGTTGAGTAAGAATTTTGCATGGATTTCTCCAGGATTTAAATTACTTGCTTGAAACTCAAGAGCCTGGGTGTGATGGAAAGAGAACAGAGTCTCAGTTTTCTACTCTATAAAATGGGGACAATAATTCCTAGGTCCTGGTGTTCTTATGAGGTTTACCTGAGGTAGTGATGATAATTAACATGTAATGAACACTTACTCACTACATGTCAGGTGCTATACTAAACCTGTGCATACAGTGTATTTTATTTTACTGTTACAGTCGTTTGAGATAATTACTCCTGCTATTCTTTAGTTTATTAGTGAGGAAAGTGATGCTCAGAGCAGGTAACTAATTTGTCCAAATTCACAAAGCAAATAAGTGATAAAGCCAAGACTTGCATGCAGATCTGCCTGACTCTGAGCCTGAGCTCTTAACCTCTGAGCTTTGCCACCAGCAACAGCCCCCAGAACACAAGAGGCGAAGGATTACGGTGTGTTCTCTCCTCTTCTCCTCCCCTCCCACAAATCTTCCCTACAGCCCTCAGTGCATGGTAGTTTATATCAATGGTACGTTCAGTCTTATGTAGTGGGAAGAGGCCCTTAGGACCCTGAACAGGGCAAGAGGTTTTGGGGCTTCCCCAAGCCACCAACTAGCAAGGGAGTCAGGCCATAGAATTTGGATCAAGTATAGCAAGTATTGTAAAAGATTTCTTTCTTTCCTTCTTTCTTTCTTTTTTTTTTTGGCCACGCCGTGCAGCTTGCAGAATCTTAGTTCCCCGACCAGAGATTGAACCCGAGTCCTAGCCACTGGACCAGCAGGGAATTCCCTGTAGAAGATTTCTTGAATGTTCTTCGTTTCTCCGTAATTATTCCACTGCCTATTTCCCCTCAGCATTTAGCAGTGAAACTTTTGAGAAGTAGCAGGGCCTGGTGGAAAAGACAGACAGACATGAGTTCAAATCTTGGTGCTGCATCTATCTCCTCAGCTGTGTTACTTGAGTGAGTTATTTAACTCTTCTGACCTTCTTCTGTAAAATGGGGGAAATAAAGCCCAGCGGTGTTACGGTCCTTACCGCTGACGGGGCTCATGGAGTTGCTCTAGAGATAGAGACAAGGAGATGAGTAGTCATGTCCTACTCTGGGATCTGTCCTGGTGGGGTGGTGAAGCCCAGTAGTTAGAGTGGATAGTGGCAGAGTTTAACAGGAGTGGAAAGCAGCTGAATGGCCTGTGAATGGCCTGGCAGACACATAGAAGGGAGATGCGTCAGTGAGCTATTCACCGGGGGTGGGGGGGGGCCTTCTGGATGTTTCTGACAGAAGAACCAACATGTGACTCTACCACTTTAAGAAGCACAGCACTGATACATTCTGCTGCCCATTCTTTTTTTTTTTTAATACCATAGTTTTTATCGAAAAAATCTTTGCCTGTGGTAAAACCAAACAGTATTAACGGATATGTAACAAAGAGTTAATCTCTCTTCCACGCCAGACCCTATGCCCCCTCCCCAGAGGCAAACCAAGTTTTTCCTTATATCCTTCTAGAAATGTTTGATGCATGTCAAGGAATATAAACCATTTTTTAAAACAAAAATTGGTATAATATATACACCATTTTGCACTTTGCTTCTTCAACCTAGCATATAATAGCTAATAATTATTGAATGCTTATATAGCAAACATTGTTCTAAACACATCATACATATTAATTCATTTAATCCTCACACAACCCTAAGAGAAGTAGGTTTTATTTATTATCTCCATTTTATGGATCAGAAAACTAAGGCTCAGAAATATTCAGTATCTTGCCCAAAGTCAAATAGCTAGTAAGTGGTAGAGCTAAGATTTTTTTTAAAGCTATAATTCACATACCATAAAAATCAGCATTTTAATGTAAAATTCAGTGGTTTTTAGTATAGTCACAAGGTTCTATAATCATCACCACTACCTACTTCCAGAACATTTTTATCACCCAAAAATGAAACCCCATACTCATTAGCAGTCACTCTCCAGCCCCCTCTCCCTCCCTGCCTCTGGAAACCACTAATATAGTTTTAGTTTATGAATTTGCCTATTCTGGACATTTCATATAAATGGGAATCACTCTCCAGCCCCCTCTCCCTCCCTGCCTCTGGAAACCACTAATATAGTTTTAGTTTGTATGAATTTGCCTATTCTGGACATTTCATATAAATGGAAATCATATAATATGTGGCCTTTTGTGACTGATTTCCTTCACTTAGCATAGTGTTTTCAAGATTTATCCATGTTGTAGCATGTGTCAGTATTTCACCTTTTTTATGGCTGAATAATATTCCATTATATGACTATACCAAAATTTGTTTATCCATTTACTAGTTAATGGACATTTGGACTGTTTCCACCTTTTGGCTATTATGAATGACATGGCTTCTATGAACATTTATGTACAAATTTTTGTGTGTACCTATGTTTTCTATTCTCTCGGATATATACTACCTAGGAGTGGCATTGTTGGGTCATATGGTAAGCCTACGTCTAACTTTTTGAGGAACTGCCAAACGTTTCCACAGAGCCTGTACCATTTTACATTCCTGCCAGCAACATACGAGGGTTGCAATCTCTCCACATCCTTGCCAACACTTATTTTCCATTCTTTTTGGTATAGTTATCCTAGTTGGTATGAAGTAGTATCTCATTGTGGTTTTTTTTTTTGTGTGTGTGGTATGCGGGCCTTCCTCTGCTGCGGCCTCTCCCGTTGCGGAGCAC
>NC_041219.1:44070808-44123535 GCF_002837175.3 Physeter macrocephalus | reverse complement strand
CTGTTGTGGCCTCTCCCGTTGCGGAGCACAGGCTCCGGACGCGCAGGCTCAGCGGCCATGGCTCACGGGCCCAGCCGCTCCGCGGCATGTGGGATCCTCCCATACCGGGGCGCGAACCCGGTGCCCCTGCATCGGCAGACGGACGCGCAACCACTGCGCCACCAGGGAAGCCCCTCATTGTGGTTTTGACTTCCGTTTCCCTAATGACTAATGATACTGAGCATCTTTTCATTTGCTTATTGGCCAGTTGTATATCTTCTTTAGAGAAATGTCTGTTCAAATCCTTTGCCCATTTTTGGATTAAGTTTTTGTCTTTTTGTTGTTGAGTTGTAAGAGTAGAGCCAGGATTTTAACCCAAGCAGTGTGACTCCAGACCCCATGTTCTAAATCAGACTCTGTACTGATTTCAACATACCTTAGAGAGTATTCCGAATGAAAGCACATACAGATCTATCACAATCTTATTTCATGGTTGCACCTGTATTCTATAATTCACTAATCACTTTCCTATTCGTGGACATGTACATGCTCCCAGTCTTTGCTATTATAAACACTGCTGTCTTGAACATCTCGGTATTTGTGTCTTTCTTGGCTCATATGTACAAGTATACATGTAGGAAGAATTCCTAGAAGTAGAATTGCTAAATCAATTGTATATCTTGAATTGCTCTCCAAAGAAGTTGTACCAATTTATATTCTCACCAGAAGCATGTGAGAGACTATCCATGTACCTTTGCCAGTGTGGTATATTATCAAATTATTTGTTGCCATTCTGATGAGGGGAAAATGCTATGTTATAATTGTTTCAATATTAATTATTTAATTATGAGTGAAGTTAAATCTATTTTCCTATAGTTATAATCCTTTGGAATTTCTATTTCCGTGAAATGCCTCTTCATGTCCTTCGTTTTTGTTTTTTTCTATTCTTAGTAGAAATATTTCTGTTTCTAAGGTTCTTAGTCTTCTGCTCATTTTTGATTTGTAGAAGCTCAATTCTTAGTCATATATTTGGCAAAAAATGTTTCCTTTTTAATCTTTTTACTTTAATTATGATATTTTATTCTAGAAAATTTAAATTTTTATACAGACATGTTTATTGGTCATCTCTTTTACGGCT
The DNA here is from genome assembly GCF_002837175.3 of Physeter macrocephalus. Classification (NCBI taxonomy): domain Eukaryota; kingdom Metazoa; phylum Chordata; class Mammalia; order Artiodactyla; family Physeteridae; genus Physeter; species Physeter macrocephalus. The sequence continues at coordinate 44,122,418 of NC_041219.1, read as the reverse complement.
TCTGGATTTCATTTCCTACTAAGAAAGATCTTTACCACTCCAAGATTTTATGAAACATGCTCTCCCATTTTTTTCCCCATTGTTTTTATATTATCACCTATTCTTAATAAAAAACTTTACTCGCATAACCCAGATGTCACCAGGGGTTACTCTACTCCTTTGAATTTAATTAAAGATTGGTTCAAGCATTTGTTATATGATTTGTTTGGAGCCTCATACCCTCCCCCAGATATCTGAACTCTGGGGACTTATGTTTTCTATGGCACCGAGCTCCTCTTTTGTCCTGCATGTGCTGTGCATGTACCGCCTCTTCCCTTGATTTTCACAAAAACTGCTCACACAAGGCCTGTGTGGGTGTGTTGTGTCTGTAGAAAACTTTACTAAGTTTAAAGAGATGGGAAGAAGGGGGACCATATCACAGTAATGCAAAGACCTTTAATGCGAGTTGCCCTTCTTCAAATCCTTTAGTCATCCCACAGTTTGCAAGACCATCCTCTATAGTCGTGTGCACTTTCCTCTCTCTTCTTTCCCCAAACTCCTGCTCATCTCTAATGTAGAGCAATGTAGCTCTCACTCTGCCTTTGGCTCTAAGCTTTGTTTTCCTGAGAAAGGAAAGTCCCCTCCCTCTGGTGTATTCTGGTACCAGCGAAGTCAATTTTTTTACATCCCTCTACGCTAGGAATAGAAGGAGACCTCAGTAACTTGATAAAGCCATTAGCATCAAAGAACCTACAGAACAGTGGAACAGTGGAGGTGTTTGGCTTAACACCAGGATCAAGCAAAGGACACCCATCATTCCACCTCCCTTTGAAGTTGTTTTGAATCAGGGCATCCAACTTCAGGGCTCCCTTACCTCCCTAGGCCTCAAAGGATTTTCCCTACTTTCTTACAAGCTCCTTCATTCATTTAAAAGGATTTTAAAATATTTGTCTAGCATTTTTTAGGTGTTTTGTCCTGAGTTTAGGATATTCTATTAAAATTTTAATGGCATACACTGAAGACCTGGCAATTTCACTTCTAAGAATCTACCCTGTAGAAATGTTCATACAAGGCCATCCCTTACAGCATTAATCTGTACCAGCAAAAACTGAAGAAAATTAACATTTCAGTAGATAAATAGGTAAACTGTGAAATGTTCATAATATAGATACTCTGTTGCTGTTAAAAACAAGACAGATTTATACCTTATCATATGAAAGAAGGAAAGTCAACAATGTCTAAAATTAATAAATCAAGAGAATACTATAGGCAATGTATTTAGACACTGATGAGTGAAAAATTAAAGTAATAAAACATGGTGTATAGTATGATTCTATTTTATTTTTGAAATACATTTTTGGTATAAAGTCATTATGTGCTTATAAAAAGGTTTGGAAGGATACACGGAAAAACATTAATACTATTTATTCCTAGAAAATGCAAGTGAGGATGGCGACTCTTATCTTTTACTATATACATTTATGCATTGTATGAATTTTTCACAAAGAACATAAATTTATTTTGTAAAAAAATAAATAAATAAATGTTTTTACTCTCAGAGATAGCAGAAAAGGATATGTAAATGTCAAAACAAAGAACTTTTTAAAAAGATATACAATTGGCCCAGAATAAGGAAGAGGATGGTCCCACTTCAGATGGTCCCATCTAACTTGTGTTCAGGGAGAGGGACCAGGCTGGAAAGAAAGAGGGTCCAGGAGTTACTGAAGACACTGAAGATGTTTAGGTTGGAGAAGCAAGACTTAGAGAAGATGTGAGGGCTCTCCTCAATTTTTTTTTATTTTTTTATTTTTATTTTTTGGCCACGCTCTGCAGCTGGCAGGATCTTAGTTCCCCGACCAGGGATTGAACCTGGGCCCGGCAGTGAAAGCGCTGAGTCCTAACCACTGGACTGCCAGGGAATTCCCTCCTCAAATATTTTAAGGACTGTTATGTAACACACAGTCTGGAGGGAGATGGGTTGGAATTACAGAGTCAGATTTTTATTTGGAGGAAGAAAGACCTTCATAGGAGACCAAGCTGCTGTCATTTTAAACCAGCTCTACCCTCTGGCTTGGCTGCAGACTGTCTGCTGGTTCTTATTCCACCCTGGCTCTCAAACCATGTCATTCCTCTTGCCAGGTCTCTGATGCCAACCCCTTTACTCTAGCTCCTGCTCTGCTGTCTACCTGCCTCTTGGAGCTGAGGTTCCAGAACTACTCTCCTCTTGCCAGTGGCTTGTCTTTGCCCAGTGCTATGGCTCTGAGCCAGCCCTTTCCCTGGGAGGAGAAACCGGATGCTTACTGACAAGGGAACTGGATGTTTCAGAAGGGAGTGTATTCCTTGTTTCCAGAGTTAGGGAAGCAAAAATGGGCAAGTACATACTGAGAATATTATTGAAATGATGTGTATCAGTTGGGATTCTTTGCTTACAAGTAACAAAATCTGCCAACTTGAGCAAACACTGCAAGAACATTGAGTAGCTGAACAGTGTGAAAATCGGTCCAGGGACCAGGAGGAGAATCAAGGCAGTTGCAACCCTTGAACCAGCTTTTCAAGGTGACATCTCTGGTATGGGTGAACCCCCATGTGTTTTCAGTCTATATTTCACCCCACTCAGGACTCAAAATCCCAGAAACCGGAGTTTTGATTCACCAAGCTTATTCCATGTGCTTTGGCTCTAACTGTGTGGATGAGAGAAAGGCTCTGGCTGGCAGAGCCTACAAAGGCTTCTAAGGCTCCCTCCTGTGGCTCTCACGGGGAGCAAGACATTTGATTTAAAGTCCTTCAGGCCCAGATGCAGTAGAGGGCAGGTAAACTCCCCCAAACACACAAGAATTGGGTGTTGTTAGCAAAAGGAGAATGGGTACTGGGCAACCGAAAGAACAGCACTTGAATAAATGTGGAACTAGATTAGTGGTTCTAGATCTTTGGACTTTTCTAGACTTGGAAAAACTTTTTTTTTTTTTTTCACTAAGTAAGTTCATTAAAACAAAGTGACTGCTATCTGATATCATCATAATTTCATAAAAGAAAGGTCATTAATGTAAGAAAGTAGAAAGACAATCTCAGAATAAAAGAGTCCTTAAGTGAATAAATTTCCTTTAGGTCATGGAATTCCCTGTCGGTGCAGTGGTTAGGACTCCGTGCTTCCACTGTAGGGGCACAGGTTCGATCCCTGGTCAGGGAACTAAGATCCCACAAGCTGCGTGGCGGCAGCCAAAAAAAAAAAATTACTTTAAGTCAGATTTATTACAATGTATTTTTCCTTGTTTCCCTCATTTTGCTGGAGACCATTGAACACAGACTGGCCCTCATTTGGAGACGGGCTTTTAGGAATCATTGGACTAAATGATCTATAGGTGCTCTACTAACCCCAAGTTTCTGTGATTCCACTGGGATCTTGCTATAGAATAGTGGTTCTCAACTGGGGACAGTTTTGCCCCCTAGGAGACATTTGGCCATGTCTGGAGACATTTCTGTTTGTCACAGCTGGGGGTGAGGGGCAGAGTACTACTAGCATTGCTTGGATAGAGACCACGGAGGCCACTCGATGACCTACAATGCACAGGACAGTCTCCCACAACAAATCTGGCCCCAAATGTCAAAGTGCCAAGGTTGAGAGACCCTGCTATCGATAGAGGAAATCTCATTAAGCAATTAAAATGAATAGGACAGAGAAGAGTGTGGTTAGGTGCTGCTGCAGCCTTCACTCATGAGACAGAATTTTTGTCTGGTTAAATTATAACCGCTTCTTCCAAATAAAACGTATTTTTTAAAAAATACAAAAGAAGCACATAATCACCACTGACATTTTGGAAAAAGGAAGAGGAATATAAGGAAGGAAAACAGATTACTCTCAGCCCCTGCCTGTTCTCTTTCCTGATCTCTGTTTCCTCTTGGTTGTCTATTAGCATCTCAAATATAGCACATGCAAAACAGATCTCTTGATTTTCCTGCCCTGTCAGCCTCTTCCTCCCCACCTCTTCCCAGCTGGGAAACTGGCACCTAACCCTTTAGAGTCACCCATGACTCCTCTCTTTCTCACACCTCCATCACTCCATCAGCAAATCCTGCCAATCCTGCTTTCACAGTGTGTTGCAGATTCCATCACTTCTCACCCCTCCCCATTCCCAGCCCCAGCGCTGCCTCAACCACTGCAGAGGCCTCCCAAGTGCCCTTCTAGTGTCCACGCTTACCCACTGCAGTCATTTCTCCACACATCAGTTAAAGTGATCTTTTTTTATTTTTCTTTTGTATTTTTGGCCGTGCCATGTGGCATGTAGGATCTTAGTTCCCCAGCAGGGATTGAACCCACACTCCCTGCATTGAAATCACAGAGTCTTAACCACTGGAGTGCCAGGGAAGTCCCAGTTAAAGGGATCTTTAGAAAAAATTAATCAGATGTACCCCAGCTCAAAACCTTCCAGTGGCTTCCATCACACTTAGAAAATCCTAACTTCTTCCTGTGGCCCAAAGACCCCGCTCCTTCTTCAGCCTCATCATTTGTTCTCATGTGAGCCGTGCAGGCCTGGTTTCTGTCCCTCAGCCACACCAAGCTCCTGTCTGCCTTGGGGTCTCCTGCACTTGCTGTCCCCTTTGCCTGGAACGTCGCACAGATCTTCCTCCATCATTCAGGATCTGCCAGGATCGCTTCTCCTCAGGGCAGTCCTCCCTGACCTCCCCATGGAAAAGATCCCTCTCCTCCCCAGTCTCCCATCCCCACCACGCACACCCCTTGCCCTACTTGATTCTTACCTAAAGCCCTTATTATTCCACAGTATCATGTTATTCTTTTACTTGTTGATTTGTTTATTGTTTTTCTCTCAACTATGGTACAAGCTCCGTGAGGGCTGGAATTTGTCTTACTCTCGGCTGAAAGGCCAGTGTCTAGATCAGTGTGTATACGTAGTAGTCACCCAATAAATATTTGCTGAATGAATTGTTAACATTTTGGTAACTATGCTTCTAGTCTCCTACCTATCATTTTTTTTGGTTGATTGATTTCATATAATTATATTCATTTTATATAAAATATATAATATTATCTACCTAATTTTGTATCTTGATTTTTAAAATTGCTGTTATATCTGAAACAATATCTTAGTACCAACTCTTCATAAACAATTTAATAGTGGCGTACTGTTCCTTTGGGTAGAGATGTCAGCATTTCCTTGAACGTTTAGGTTGTTGTAACCTTTTGCTGTAGTAATTGTCACTGCGGTAAACATTATAGTGCCTAAATCTTTTTTTCTTGTGGGTAATTTCCTTAGGATAGCATCCTAAAACTGGAGTTACTAGATAAAGGATATGAGTACCTTTACATTTCTTAACATGTGCCATAAAAATGATAATATCCTTTATTTTTTTTTCCTGTCTCTTTCCTACTCAGTCTTACCCTGCCTGCAAAAGCCCTGAGATGACTTCAAACCTCTTCAACATTTATGGGAAGCGCCCTCTGATTGTGTACTTCCTCCTGAACTGCGCCGCTCTGCAGCAGCCTGGCAAAGACGTGCTGATGGTCAGGAGGGAAAAAACCAAGACCATCCCATATCCTTTCCACCGTGGGCTGGGCACACATTACTCCAGGCCCCTGCTTCCTCTTCCCAGAAGCCGGGGTGAAGAGACAGGCATCCAGCCCTTAGCACAGCACCTGACACATAGTAGGGGCCCATTAAGGGTGACCATTGTTACGGGCCTACGGGTCAGAATCTTGTTCATTTTAATTCCAAATCTGCCTCATGCACTGGCTGTGTGGGACCGTGGGCAAGTCGAATTTCCCTGTGTGCAATAATCTCTTCCTTTCTACCAGAAAGAATGGGCTACTTAGGGACTCTAACATATTTTGCAACTCAGTAATGCCTCCTAGATGCTCGCTGACCCCACAGTGTATATTGATCAGGAATTTTGGTGTCTAGGGGTGTGTTTCTTCCAGCACCCTCCTCACACACACCCCTCCCCAGATCCATCAGCAAATTCTTGGCCCCGATGACATTTATCCTAAAAATATGGTAGAAAGCTCAGATCTTAAGAAAACAGGTGTGATATGTGTTGGTGTCCTGAGTCTTAACAGTTTACCGTAGAGGGTCAGAACATGGAATCCAATAGACCTGGATTCAGGAAGCAACTCAACTGCTTACCAGCTGAGTGATCTTACACAAGTTCCAGCTTCTCTCTGAGCCTCATTTTTTTCATCTATAAAATGGAGATAAGAGTAGCCGCCTCACAGAGTTGTGATGCAGAGAACAGGCCCAACAGCAGTAAAGGCTTATTTAGCACAGTGCCCGGCAGGTAACAAATGATTGAATGTTACCTATCAGCATATAGCTTCCCATAAGGAGGAGCTTTCATAATGGAGTAGGTGGGACTTAACTCCTGCCCTATAGCACTTCATATCCACAATCGTATTAATATATCTGTAGGCAGAGATTAACAACGCACAATTCATAGTACTTTATTGTTTATAAAATGCTTTCCCTTATATCACCTCACTGTTCTGTAAAGACAGTGTAGTGTAGTAGAAGGAGCCTGGGTTGGGGATACACAGCCCTGGATTTGAGTCCCAGCTCAGCAACCCACTGGCTTTAAGATCTCATGTGCACAGCTTAACCTCTAAGCTCAATATCTTTATCAACTCATTCCTAAAGTGAGGATAGTTATACCAAATCAATAGTGTTGTGACCAGGATTAAATGGCATACAGCTGGTACTAAAAAAATATAGTAACTATCATTATTATCATTAACATCATCTAAGGTAGGTACTATTATCCCTATTTTATAGATAAGGAAATGGAGACATAGAGGATGACATAGATTGTCTGATGTCCCACAGCTCGTGATGAGTGTGGCTGAGATTCTGACCAGTTCAGAAGGGGTGGAGGGGTGGCGAAGGTAGAGAGAACTTTTCAACATACAAAGCTGAGACGGGGAATATGAGGACTGGGCCTGAAAGCAAAGGGAAGTTGGAATCCCTTCCTATTCACCACTGTGATAAGAGAGTAAGAATTTCAGATGATCGTCTAAAATAAGCACTTCCTAGCCCTTCCATCAGCAGGAGGGGAGAAAGACTTTATTAAAAGATGGGGAATGGCCTAGCCATGGAGAGGCTAGCTTCTTTCTTTCCCAAGCAGGCCATGGAGTGGTTTCCTGCTCAGATTTCCAGAAACAGGTCGGTTTCCCCACCCTGCTATCACACCCACCTCCTCCCCATGTACTGGGCACATCCTACTAATAATAATGCTGAGTCAATACCAACTGACAGTGTGGGGTTTTCCTCGACATGAAAGCCACTGAGTCCACCCTGACATACGCTGAGGTCATCAGCCTGACCCTGAGCAACATGAAGAAGCGGAGGGACGACCTCCACCAGCTGAACCGGCTTCACCGGAGTGAGTGGAATCATTTCAGGGCGTACCTGAAGGAGCTGCGCAACAACTTCCTCAGGTATTTAAGGGGCCTTCAGGGGAAGAGGCGTGGTTTCAGCATTTGTCTATCGCAACACATCACACTAACTGGGGCCCAGCCCTGTAATGACCTGGGAAGCGCATTCAGCTTTCTTGTGGTCAGAATGTAAACTCCATGATAACAGAGACCAGATATTTTTTTAAAGTTATTTTTTCTTAACTACAAAAACATTTATGCTCAATGAAAACAAACAAAGAACCTGGAAAAGCACCTACAGGAACACATTGCCAACATTTTTCTATAAATTCTTCCAATCTTTTTTCCTGGACACATATATCTGGATCTCTAAACAAAAGTAGTAATCGCGCTGTCAGACTATTTTTAGACTTTCCCCCCCATTAGCAGCATATTATGAACATTTTCCTGTGCCTTCTCCCTCTTCAATATTTTTATTATATTTAGAAATTTCTCAGACCTTTCAGAAAAGTTTAAAGGACAGCGCCATGGACGCCATTATGTCCTCACCGCGTTTACCAATTATTCACACTTTGCCACATTTTCCTTCTCTCTCTAATAATTAGGTCAAACAAAAAGCTCCCCAATTGTGCCCAAAGTAGCATTTTTGGTTTTACTTGCTGCTCCAGGATCCAGTCAAGGATCAGGTATTGTATTTTGACGTTCTCTCTTTGGTGTCTTTTAGTCTATGATAGTGCCCTGGCCCCCAGCTTTGTTATTATTATTATAATTATTTTTTATGACATGGACTTTCTTGAAAAGCTCAAGCCACGTTCTGGATTTTTCTGATTATTTCTTCAGGGTATCATTTAACTTGTTCCAATTGATCTCATATTTCCTATAAGATGGACATTGGATCTATACTAGAGGATTGATTAGATTCAGGTTAAGTCTTTTTGCCAAGAATACTTCACAGGGACCTTGTAAATTCATGTTATACCTCATTAGGAGAAACTTAATGTCGGGTTGCCCCACTGCTTGTTTAAGGTGGTCTCTGCCAGAGCTCTCCATTGTAAGCCTACATTTCTGCCTTTCTAATCAGTCAGTAATGAATGGTGTGATTCTTTCAGACTGTGAATATGCTTTCCCAGCAACCTTCTTCCAGTGGTTTTAACATCCATCCGTGGTCTTTGCCTGAATCAGTTGTTACATTTGGGGCTGCAAAATAGTGATTTTCTACGTCTACTATTCCTCCTGCTTTTATTAGCTGACTTTTTTTTTTTTTTTTTTTTTTGGTAAAAAGGAGCTCACCCTCTTTTTTCACTCTTTGTCTCTCATGTCTTCTCTGCCTGCCCCCATAACTCTTTCATGCGGCCACCGTGAAAGAGAAGCTTGAGAAGTATCTGAGAAAGGAGAAGGAGATTTTCATGACTGGATTAGACCAGAACTGGTCACTTTGTTATCCAAAACAAAACTGGATTCAGTTTGTAGGGGAGAAAGGGGGGATTGCTATTGGCTAGAGAGCCATCTATATCTGCCATAATACGAGAGAAAGAAAAATACGAACTCATAGTTAAATACTTGGTTATGCAAAGTGATACAATGAAGTTATTTCTAAAATGTGCTGGGACACAGACAAACAGCACACACACACACACACACCTGTTAAGCACCAGCACAGGAATGCAGTTCAGCCTAAACTTTCCTCAAAAGATGATTGGTTAAATAAACTATCAAACATCCATACTCTGCAGCCAAAAAAATGGTGATGTTGATCTGTTTCTATTTTACAAGGAAAGATGGTCACAACATATTAATAGCCCCCAAATCATGTTATAAAATGCTGTGTATAAATAGGCACAGTTGTTTATCCTTATTTTACAGATGTGGAAGCTAAGGTCAAAGGACAGAACCTTAGAGGGCAACTGCATATGTGGGAGAGGATAGAGTATGGGATAGAGGGAGAAGGAATGACCAGAAGGAAGGAGGAGAGCTTATATATAAAGGCAGACCAACAGAGAATGAAGCTGAGAGAAGGGGAAGTAGTAATCAGCAGTGTGAGTGCCAGACACAGAAACTTGGGGCCGAGACAGGCTTGGTGCTTTGGTAGAGAGAGCAGTCAGACACTAGAACATGGGACATTAAGGGGAAGGTATGAGTCCCCATGTGGGGGTGGGGGGGTGGGGAATAACTAGGCGGCAGAGGAACAAAATTCTGAATCAAAAGGCAAGATTGGATGGTAACAGGGCTATTTAAAAATAAGGTGGAAGACTCAAGCCTATATGAAGAGGGAGAGATTGGAGGTGCAGGGGAGGGAGGAGAAGGTCACCGTGGGTTAAGGGAGAACACACAGGAATTGCTGTTTAGGGCTCTTTGCTTCTGCCTCTGTTACTGTAGTTCATTATGCTGTTTGTTCTGTAGTTCATTGTCCCAGCAAATATTTTCAGCACCTTCTATGCACCAGGCATTTTATTTTGTTTACAAAACATTGTTTTGTAATGTCTGTCTCTTCCAATTGTTGTAACAATTCTTGAGGGTGGGACCCATGAATGGCAGAGGCTACAGCCGGAATGTAGGCTTTTTCACTTACTAGCTCTATGATATTTGGTCTGTCACATAGGTCATTTAGCTTCAGATTCTTTGTTGATTTAATGAAGATAGTATTTCCTACTTTGTAGGGTTGTATTGATCAAATAAAATAAGGCATGTAAAGCCTTTTCATAACCAAGCCCAGAGTAAATGATTGTGTAAGTTAGAATTAGGTTTGGCTTCAAGTGACAGAAGAGCACAAAATAGTGGCTAAAACAAGATACAAATCTATTTCTCTCATTTAAAAGGAGTCCAGTAGATATGGCAGTTCACAGTGTCAGTGATCCAAGCTCCTTTTATCTTATTGCTCCATAATCCTCAGCCTCATGTTCCAATATGGCTGCTCAAGCTCCAGCCATCAGGTCGACATTCCAGCCAGTAGGAAGGAAGATGGACTTCCTCCTGGAAGTCACAAGTACACCTTCCATTTTCATTCCATTGGCCAGAACTCAGCCCCATAGCCACACCCAGCTGTGTCATTAACAAGGCAAAAATAGTTTAGGGTTAACATTAAATTCATACAGAATATTCAAGATTAAGCCTACAGAGGGAATTCCCTGGTGGTCCAGTGGTTAGGACTCCGCTTTCACTGCCAAGGGCCCGGGTTCAATTCCTGGTTGGGGAACTAAGATCCCTCAAGCCACATGGTGAGGCCAAAAAAAAAAAAAAAAAACAGATTAAGCCTACAGAATATTTATTTCAGAAATATATAAGGAAATCCTTTTTTAATAATGACATCCTATCAGGTGAATTATAGTAAAGATTTTTTAAGTCAGGAGAAACTTTGTAATTATGTGTTAGCAATTACATTGCCAAATACATCCACTTTTTGTTAGATAAGGTATTATCAAGAAACTCAGCATGGCTTCTATTAATAAAGTGATTCTCAGAGTTTTGTCTCTAGAAAAAAATGGTGGCCTTAAAATACATCCGTGTTGTTAGACATCAGGGCAGGGCTACCCTTGGGAAAGTAGGGTATGACTGAGCCAGGGGTATGAGGGGGCTTCTAGGGGGCTGGCAATGTTCTGTTTCTTGATCTGGGAGCTGGCTACATGGAGGTGCTCAGTACATGAAATCTCCTTGAGGTGCACATTTAGAGTTTGTGCACGCTTTGGTATGTATGTTATACTTCAAGAAACTTTTAAAAAATGGTGACCATCTACATCCACCAATTTAAAGGACATACAGATCTCAGAGGACCTTGTCAAGCACTCCAGGGATGCAATCGGCAAATCCAGAATAGGAAATTCTGTAGGACAAATAACCTGATTTCTTCAGTACATAAAAAGCAAGGAAAATAAAAGAGGGAGGAGGTGCTGTTATTGTTTAGAAGATACTGGAGAGATATATTAATCAAAACATTGTTTGGATCCTGACTTAAATCACCCGCTTGAGATAATTATCTCAATTATGAAATAACTGGGGAAATTTGAACACTGACTTGGTTTTAGATGATATTAAGAAATTCCTTTTATTGGTATATTCCCTTTTTTAAAGACATTGTAATAGTTTTGTAGTTATGTTTTAAGAATCATGTCTTAAAGAGATACATAATGAAGTGTTTATGGATGAAATGACATGGTGTCTGGGATTTGCCTTAAAATAACCCATTTGGGGGCTTCCCTGGTAGTGCAGTGGTTAAGAATCCGTCTGCCAATGCAGGGGACACGGGTTCGAGCCCTGGTCTGGGAAGATCCCACATGCCGCGGAGCAACTAAGCCCGTGCGCCACAGCTACTGAACCCGCGAGCCACAACTACTGAGCCCGCGTGCCACAGCTACTGAACCCGCGAGCCACAACTACTGAGCCCGCGTGCCACAACTACTGAAGCCTGCGCACCTAGAGCCCATGCTCCGCAACAAGAGAAGCCACCACAATGAGAAGCCCTCACACTGCAACGAAGAGTAGCCCCCGCTCACTGCAACTAGAGAAAGCCTGCGCACATCAACGAAGACCCAACGCAGCCAAAAATAAATAAATAAAATACATAAATTTATATATAAAAAAAAAAAATAACCCATTTGGGGTGGGAGGCAAAGGAAGTAACAGATGAATCAAGACTGACTTCAGATTGATAACTAATGAAGCAAGATAATGGGTAAATGATGTTAATTATACAATTTTCTTTACTTTTATAAATGTTTAAATTTTTGAACACTATCTTTTTTTTTTTTAATGGTGGCCATAACAAGATCAGAAGGTGACAAATGCCCGTGTGGAATAGTATTGATACTTGTAGGTGGGCTAGGACTCTTTTGGGACATCAATTACCACTTGTTCCCCTAATGTTGCGTATCAGCTGGGAGCACTGCCATTGACATTGGACAGACCAAAGCTGCAGGAACAGCTCTGTTTCACCCTCAGTATGATTTAGGTCCATCATTTAGCCCATGTGAGGCTTGGATACCTCATCTACAAAACAGGGACACTACTCACAGAGAAGTCGTGTAGGTTAAAGGAGATGTCGAGCTTAGTGCCTGGCTCACAGGAAGTGCTCAGCAAATGATGGCTATTAGAGGTAATACGTGTGACCCCCCGCACCATGAAGAGTGCAGGGACCAAAACAGCACTGGGTCTTGGAGTTGGAAAGTGTGCCACTGGGGAGGCCTAGAGCGGTCTCCCTTAGAAAAGGCGACCCAGCAGCTGTTTTGCTGGGGTCTCTGCTCTAGGTGGAGGAAGAGCCTAGCTGGCACATGCAGATGGAGCGGTACGATGAAGGAGCAGGGTCAGTTGCTGCTGCAGAACTTAGTTTCCTTGTGAGTCAAGAGCCCTGATCCTTAAACTTGTATGGGGGCAAAGCACCCTCAATTCAAAATGCCCTTTGCAGAGTTTTATGAAATGTTTCAACATATGATTCTCTCATACAAGCTAAAGATGCTTCTGCTAGTGGAAAATTGGAGCCTAAGACATGTATAGGCTTCAACAAATCAAGAAATGACAATATGGAAAATATTATCAAGGAATTATGACCAAGTTTTCCTGTTAGAAAATGTCATCATAGCAAGGACAAATGCAGTTTGCTGCTTGTTCTTTGTCTCTCCACTGCAAGCAGAAGCAGGATTCAAAAGGTTAAGAAAAAGTTGTGGCAGAAGTTGCCAAAAATGAGAATTTTGTGTCAACACAACTTTTTCCTTTGACTTGGGGAAAGACCCTCATTGTTGGAATAACCACTGGTTTAGGCCACGTTCAACGCTAGTTTCTTAATACCAGTCTTTCTACATCTAGTCTGCAGCAGCTGAGAAGTATATGACAGCATCTTAATTCACTTGAGTGTATATTTATTGCTATTTTGGCTGCCTTGAATGTCCATAACCTGCTTATTCATCGAGCGGAGGTCCACTCACATTTCACAGACCAGCTGGTATATTTTCCAGTTCAGCATTTCCGTTGAGTACCCCAAACGTATCTGAACATGCTCCACTGAAAACCTTCTCCTCTAATTACAGCAGCAGCAGCAAGCAACATTAATTGAGCACTTCCTATGTACCAGGCACTGTGCTAATCGCTTGACCTATGGCAACTCAGTTAATCCTCACCACTACCGTAGGTTTTATTATATTACCATGTTGAGATGAGTACACTGGCAAGGAGAGGTTAAGTAACTTGCCGAAGAACACACAGCAAATGGCAGAGCCCCAGAGTGAATTCAGCCTGCCCTCAAGCTCATGCTTCAGCTTTCTCTCAGACCATTGGTTTTCCTCACCTGTCTTCCTAATTTGAGTATGATCCATTGAGTCAGAGACCACATCTTAGTCCCCTGTGTCCCGCAGGGCTATATGACTCCCAGCACATAGCAGGGGCTCAGTGACTGAGTTGCTGCTGTGCAACCAGCTTTCTGCTTCAGTCAGTTGCTCTTGACAGATGTAATGAATGAATTGGTGAATATTTGCCTCTCTTTTCATGTGAAAATAGAGTGAAACGGATAACGCTGACTCTTTAGTCTTTTTCCATGTGTCTTTGTGATTTTCCCCACAGGGAGGTGAAGAATATTGATGAAAGAGCAAAAGACAAAAAACAGGCGAACCACATGTTCATCCAGCCTTCAACCTTCATTGAGGACTCCCCTGAAAAGAAATCCAGAAGAAGCCATCAGAGGGAGATTGCGTTTCTTTTGAGGTTTGTTTGAACGAAGACCATGGGAAAAGTAGGAATGTGAACACTTTAGGAATTCTTCATACGTGGAAAAGTATACATAAAAGTCCACTCACTTTTATGTGTTAGTCACTCAACTCTCACTTTATTTTTATTATTATTAATGGTAGTAGTAAGAGCTACCAATGACTTTGTACTTCCTCTATGCCAAGCATTTGTACTTTACGAAGTGTATTATGAGTCAGTGCTCATAGGTTGCAAGTGCCAGGAAACCAGCTCAAACCAGCTTGAGTGGAAGGAAAATCTTGTGGCTTCAGTAACTGGGAAGGCCACATCCAGGCTGGCTGCAGCCACGATGGACCTAAGGGCTCAATGATATTTTCAGCTTCTCTCCCTTTCTTTCTTGACCCTCTTTGCCTCTGTGTGCTGGCTTGCTTTTCAAGCTGCCCCTGCCCTCAAAGAAAGAAAGAGGGCCAAGAACAGCCCCAACCCTATGTCCTTATAAGTGCATGACCTAAAAGGAAGAGAGACACCCTCTCCCAGCCTCCATAAACCAAGCCTCAATAAAAGTCTCTGGTGGTGGGGCTTCCCTGGTGGCGCAGTGGTTGCGCGTCCGCCTGCCGATGCAGGGGAACCGGGTTCGCACCCCGGTCTGGGAGGATCCCACATGCCGCGGAGGAGCCACGTGGTGACCTGTTGCAAAAGCAGGTGGCATGTCTGGGATGGAGGGGGGGGCGGACATCAGGGAGGCTGGAGTGGCCTGAATGGGGTGAGTAAGGAAGAATCTGAAGAGAAATAATGAGAAATGAAAAATGAGGCTTATTTGATTTAAATAAAAAACCATGTAGTGACAGTGAAAGGACATGCTCCCCTTTCTCTCGCCACCCTCTCTGAGTCCTGGAGCTTTTGCACCAAGACTGAGAGGGTCTGCATCCCTATTTCCCACATTCCCTGATAAGGTATTATAGTAGTTTTACCCAGGACTTAAACTTTCTTCCTCAAATACCCCATGTCCCCCAAATGTTTTCTTCTTTCCCCCTTAAACAATATTCCTTGCTTCCATGAAGATGAAGGTAACTATGTGTTAGTTATTGAATAGAACTCAATTGAATATAGAGTTCTCACTAAGGTGCTTGTCAATAAGAATAAGTCTCTTTTTGCCTAAACAGATTTGGAAATATCTACCACGTGGCAAAAAAAAAAAAAAAAAAAAAGTCTCTGATGGTGATGCCAAAAGCTCAGCCTCTGTACACTGGTGCCGAATTGAATCTCTGAGACAGAGTTTTGGGTAAAGTAGAAAATAATAGATTTATTGCTTTTGTCAGGCAAAGGAGGACACAGAGGGCTCCTGCCTTCGAAACTGTGTGTCCCAACCTGGGAGGATTTGATGAGGAGTTTTATAGCAATAGTTCAAGGGCAGGGTTGCTGACAAGATTAGGTTGTGCGCAGGGCCTGCACTCCCTTAATCTCATCTCAGGTCTCCTAGTCTTGATGAGCTTCTCTGGTCCCTTTAATCTTGCCTCAGGTGGTTTCTTGGCTTCTCTTCTGACCTTTGGAACTCAGGGAAGGTCATGGAGGCTGGAGTCTTGCGTACGAGAAACTGGGGACAAAAAGGCTTTTGTGCCCAGGAGCCCCATAGGGTCCTTCTCGGTTTCAATGGCTCTGCTTGGTTCATGGTTCCACCCATCCCTTCTGAACCAACACTGTGTTCAGGAAGAAGCAGTGCTACTACTAGCCAGACCTGACCGACCCTGCGGCCTGAGAGAACAAGGCAAAGTCAGTGACATGGGGTAGAATGGGTGAGATGCCATCAGACAAAAACAACATGCCCAGTTTATTTGTATCTCAACAAAACCCTATTAGATAGCATAACACCCATTTTACTGAATAGAAAACTGAGGCACAGAGAAGCCAAGTAAACATTGACTGATGATCTACTATGCCAGGCACTAAGGATGCAAAGAAATAAAAAGTTAAAGTTCTTGCCCTCAAGGGCTCATAGTATAGAAGAAGGAAAAAGATATGTAAATAGATAACATGCAACAAATTGCATAGGTCCTAAGAGAGGACTTCAAAAGAGAACAGAGTAGGGAGCAGTCGGTTCTTTATATTTGCTGGGCAAGGGGGGAGGGGAAGAATGGGCTGGAACTCTAGGCAGAGAGATGTTCAAGCCAATTTGCAGAGCTAAAAGTTACCAGACTGCAATAGGGTCTGGCTGATTAGAGAGTGAGGGAGAGTTGAGGCAATGAGGGGCATCAGAGGGTCTCACATGCCACCTTCTAGATTCCACCGTCTTGTAGTGCATAGGCATCCAAGAGTCTACAGAAATTATAATTTTCAATTCTGGAATTTACATCCATTATTCTAAATAACATGCTTACATATGCATTTCTTTTTTTTTTTTTTTTTGTGGTATGCGGGCCTCCCTCTGCTGTGGCCTCTCCCGCCGCGGAGCACAGGCTCCGGACGCGCAGGCCCAGCGGCCGTGGCTCACGGGCCCAGCCGCCCCGCGGCATGCGGGATCCTCCCAGACCGGGGCGCGAACCCGGTTCTCCTGCATCGGCAGGCGGACGCGCAACCACTGCGCCACCAGGGAAGCCCACATATGCATTTCTTGATTTCCTTTTAGACATTATCTGTTGATAAGGTTTTCCAGATTGTTAAAAGCTATCAAAAACCAAGCAGCATCATTTTCCATATTCTCAAATGTATCAAATATATTCTATGTATATCATATTAATATATTCTGTTAGGTAACGTGATCATAACCAGGACAGATGCAGTTAGCTGCTTGTCCTTTTTCTCTCCATTGCAAGCAGATGTAGACTCCTAAGGTTAAGAAAAAGTTGTGGCAGAAGATCCTGAAAGTGAGAATATATTCTGATAATTCTTCATTTTTTTAATCTTGGAGCTCTTCTTCTCAGGCCCTCATCCTCCTCCAGTCTGGACTGGTGTGCTCAGGGTCTGCTCTCAGTTATCATTTTGGGGCTTTTTTTCACCATTATCCTAGGGCTTCCCTTAGTCAACTCCACTTTGTTGGAGTCTCCCAGGTCACATGTCTTTCTCTTTCTTGTTTACTCATTTTGCTGGAGCACATCTTCTAGTAACTCTCAAGGGAAAGGTACATAGAAAGTTTTTTTAGACTTTACATGTCCAAAATGACTTTGCTCTTGATTAATATTTGACAAATGTTTTGCTGGGAATAAAATTCTAAGTTCAAAGTCAATATTCTACAAAATTTTGAAAACATTTTTTTTCCTACCTTCTAGTTTTGCTGTTGAAAAATTTGATGCCGTTCTGATTCCTATGGTCTTGTATGTCACCTCCACCCTCCCCACCCCCAACCCCCATGGGAGTTTTTAGGATATTGTCTTTCTCCCTATTATTCTGATGTTTCACAATCATGTGCCTTGGTATGACTCTTTTTCTTAATATGTTTCATTGGGATTGGGAAGCCTTCTCAAACTGGAGAGTAGTGTCCTTCAATTCTGAGAATTTTTCTTTTATTATTTCTTTGGTAATTTTCTTCCCTTTATTTTCTTAGCTCTGTTTTTCTGGAGCTGTTATACTCAGTTGTTATACCTCCTGGACTGATTCTCTAATTTTCTTATTTTTATTCTCCTCTTGGCATCTGTATGAATTTCTGTCCTACTTTCGAGAAGAGTCTCTACATTTTATCTTCCAATTACTTCTTTTAATTTTTAAAATTCTGCTGTAGTATTAATTTCCTAGAGTGAGGTCTTTCTTATATTTTGGTTGTTCCTTTCTCATAGCATCCTATTCTTTTTCATGGGTTCAATATTTTCATCTATTACTGAGAACATTAATCTTTATTTTTAAAGTGTCTGACCCCCATATTATTTCTGTGGGTTCCTTTTCTTGGGTACCTTTTTATATTTTTTGACTGTTTTCTTATTTTGAGCTCTCACCTTTGAACTCATCGTTTATTTGGCTGCGCTGGGTCTTAGTTGCGGCACGTGGGAATCTTTTTTTTTTTTTTTTTTTTTTAGTTGCGGCATGCGGGATCTTTAATTGTGGCATGAGAACTCTTAGTTTTAGGTTCACTCTTAGTTGCAGCATGTGGGATCTAGTTCCCTGACAAGGGATGGAACCTCGGCCCCCTGCACTGGGAGCGCAGAGTCTTAGCCATTGGACTACCAGGGAAGTCCCCTGGGCTGTCTTTAGATTTAGGAGTGAAGCTCTAAAAAGCTGACAGTGGAAGTTGGTATCAGTGGTCATGGCTTCTCAGTTGGTTGGCTCTCTTTTTTCTCATGATCAGGAAGCAAGCCAGCTTTCTCATTTGAGAGACTCTCAAATATCAGCATCTACGCTCTTTTCTCAGAAGCCATTCGGTTTCTTAGGAGAAGAATCCTCCAGTCATTTGCCCATGGGACATATGCCTGGCTAATGGCATTCTGGAAACAGAGGAAAGGAAAGGGGAGTAAAGATCCTGCATTTAGTAGAGCCAACTTCCGCTTAACTATTTTTATTTTCTACTAATCTACTATGCCCAAGACTGTAGCCTCTTTATTTTAATTTCCCCAGAAAGAAAAACAAAAACACAAGAAAAACTTCCAATTTTCATTTGACTCTCAGAACAATTCTTTGATGTGATATATAAATTAGGATTTGATTTAGTCATATATAACAGAAAAATTAAAAATAACAATGGCCCAAAGGTTGGTTCTCACATATAAAAGAAGTCTGAAGGAAGACGATATAGCCTGATACGGTGTTTCCGGGGCTTCAGGGAGCCAGGCTCCACCATCCTAGCCCTTGGTATCCTTCCTCTGGGACTTCCATGGTCCACCAAGACGGCTGCTGGAGTTCCAGGCAACCTGTCTGTTTTCCAGACCAGAAACTATAAGAAGGAAGGGAAGAAGAGGGCTAACATCATTCTCAATCTCTGTCTCTCTGTCCCTCTCTCTCTCTTTCTTTAAATATATTTTTAGAGGAGTTTTAGGTTCACAGGAAAATTAAGAGTAAGGTACAGACGTTTCCCATGCACTCTTGCCCCACCACACACAGAGCCACCCCCATTATGGACTTTCCTCACCAGAGTGGTATATTTGCTACAACTGATGAACCCATAGTGACACATTATAATCACTCAAAGTCCATAGTTTACATTAGAGTTCACCCTTGGTGTTATACATCCTATGAGTTAAGACAAATGTATAATGACATGTATCTATCATTATAGTATCATACAGAGTATTTTCACGGCCCTAAAAATCCTCTGTGCTACTCTTATTCATCCCTCCCTTCATCAAAACCCTTACAACCATTGATCTGTTTATTGTCTCCATAGTTTTGCCTTTTCCAGAATATCATATAGATGGAATCATACAGAATACAGCCTTTTCAGATTGGCTTCTTTCACTTGGTAATATGCATTTTAGGTTCCTCCATGTCTTTTCATAGCTTGGTAGCCCATTTCTTTTTAGGACTAAATAACATTACATTATCTGGAGGTACCATAGTTTATCTGTTCACCTACTGAAGGACGTCTTAGTTGCTTCCAAATTTTGGCAAGTATGAATAAAGCTGCTATAAATATCCGTGTGCAGGGTTTTGTGTGGATGTAAGTTTTCAACTCTTTGGGTAGATACTAACGAGTGTGATTGCTGGATCCTTTGGTAAGAGTGTATTTAGTTTTGTAAGAAACTATCAAACTGTCTTCTAAAGTGGATGTACCATTTTGCATTCCCACCCGCAATGAATGAGAGTTCCTCTTGCTCCACATTTAGTGTTGTCAGTGTTCTGGATTTTGGCCATAATAGGTGTGTAGTGGTATCTCATTGTTGTTTTAATTTGCATTTCCATGATGACGTGATGTGGAGCATGTTTTCATATGCTTACTTGCAATCTGTATATCTTCTGTGGTGAGGTATCTGTTAAGATCTTTGGGGGCTTCTCATTGTGGTGGCTTCTCTTGTTGCAGAGCACGGGCTATAGGCGCTCGGGCTTCAGTAGTCACAGCACGCAGGCTTCAGTAGTTGCGGCACGTGGGCTCAGTATTTGTGGCGCGTGGGCTCAGTTGTTGTGGCTCTTGGGCTCCAGAGCGCAGCCTCAGCAGTTGTGGCTCACAGGCTTAGTTGCTCTGCGGCATGCGGGATCTTCCCAGACCAGGGATTGAACCCGTGTCCCCTGCATTGGCAGGCCGATTCTTAACCACTGTGCTACCAGTGAAGTCCCTTTGGCCCATTTTTAAATCAAGTTGTTTGTTTTCTTATCGTTGAGTTTTAAGAGTTATTTGTATATTTTGGAAAATGATCTTTTATCAAGTGTGTCTTTTGCAAATATTTCCTTCCAGTTCATGGCTTGTCTTCTCATTCTCTTCACATTGTCTTTTTCAGACCAGAAGTTTTTAATTTTAATAAGGTCCAGTTTATCAATTCTTTCTTTCATGCATCAAGCCTTTGGTGTTATATCTAAAAAGTCATCACCAACCCCAAGGTCATTTAGATTTTCTCCTATGTTACCTTCTAGGAGTTTTATAGTTTTGCTTTTTTTTTTTTTTTTTTTTTGAGTTTTGCTCAAAATGTGTATGCTCCATTTTTGAGTTAATTTTTATTAAAGATGTAAGGTCTCTGTCTAGATTCTTTTTTTTGTTTTGTTTTGTTTTGTTTTTGCGGTACGCAGGCCTCTCACTGCTGTGGCCTCTCCCGTTGCGGAGCACAGGCTCCGGACGCACAGGCTCAGCGGCCATGACTCACGGGCCCAGCCGCTCCGCGGCATGTGGGATCTTCCCGGACTGGGGCACGAACCCGTGTCCTCTGCATCGGCAGGCGGACTCTCAACCACTGCGCCACCAGGGAAGCCCTCTTTTTTTTTTTTTGCACGTGGATGTACAGTTGTTTTAGCACCTTTTGTTGAAAAGACTGTCTTTGCTCCATTGTATTGCCTTTGCCCCTTTGTCAAAGATCAGTTGATTATACTTATATGGGTGTCTTGTTGGGCTCTCTATTCTGTTCCATTGATCTCTTTGTCTATCCTTTCACTGATATCACACTGTTTTGATTACTGTAGCTTTATAGTAATTCTTAAAGTCAGATAGTGTCAGTTCACCAGTGTTGTTTTTCCCCTTCAATATTGTATTGTCTATGCTAGGTCTTTTACCTATCCATATAAACTTTACAAATCAGTTTGTCGATATCCACAAAATAACTTGATGGGATTTTGATTAGGACTGCATTGAATCTAGATCGAGTTGGGAAGAACTGACATCTTAACAATATTGTCTTTCTATCCATGAACTTGGAATATCTCTCCACTTATTTAGTTCTTATTGATTTCTTTCATCAGAGCTTTAGTAATTTTCCTCATACAGCTCTTATACATATTTTGTTAGATTTATACCTAAGTGTTTCATTTTGGGGGTATTAATGTAAAATGGTATTGTATTTTTAATTTCAAATTCCACTTGCTCATTGCTGATATATATCAATAGGCAAGAGATTGACTTTTTAATTTTTATTTTATTTTTATTTTTGGGGGTGCCGCACCACACAGCTTTGAGATCTCAGTTCCCCAACCAGGGATTGAACCCAGGCCTTCGACAGTGAAAGCACGGACTGCCAGGGAATTCCCACAATTGACTTTTTTATATTAACTTTGTATCCTGCAAGTATGCCATAATCACTTATTAGTTCCAGGAAGTTTTTCATCAATTCTTTTGGATTTTTCTACATAGATGATCATGTCATTTGTGAACAGACAGTTTTATTTCTTCCTTCTCAATCTGTATACGTTTTACTGTATTGTATTGTATTATTGCATTAGCTAGAACTTCCAGTACAGTGTTGAAAATCAGTGGTGAGAGTGGCATGGTTGCCTTGTTCCTGATCTTAGTGGGAAAGCTTCAAGTTTCTCTCCATTAAGTATGACGTTAGCTGCATATTTTTTGTAGATATTCTTTATCAAGTTGCGATAGTTCCCCCTATTCCTAGTTTGCTGAGTTTTTATCATGAATGGGTATTGGATTTTTAAAGTGCTTTTTCTGCATCTATTGATATGATCATGTGATTTTTCTTCACACCTGTTGATGTGTCAGATTATATTAATTGATTTTTAAATGCTGAACTGGCCTTGCATACCTGGGACAAATTTCACTTGGTCACAGTGTATAATTATTTTTATACATTGTTGGATTGACTGGCTTATATTTTGTTGAGGATGTTTGCATCTATGTTCATGAGAGATATTGGTCTATAGTTTTCTTTTCTTGTAACATCTTTGTCTGGTTTTGGTATTGGGGTAATTCTTGACTGGTAGAATGAGTTAAGAAGTATTCCCTCTGCTTCTATCCTCTGAAAGAGATTGTAGATAATTGGTATAATTTCTTCCTTAAATGTTTGGTAGACTTCACCAGTGAATCCATCTGAGCCTGGTACTTTCTGTTTCTGGAGGTTATTAATTTTTTATTCAATTTATTTAATATATATATAGCTCTATTCATATGGTCTATATCTTCTTGTGTGACTATTGGCATATTGTGTCTTTCAAGGAATTAGTCCAGGAATTCCCTGGCAGTCCAGTGATTAGGACTCAGTGCTTTCAGTGCCAGGGCCTGTGTTCAATCCCTGGATGGGGAACTAAGATCCTGCAAGCTGCACAGTGAGGCTGAAAAAACAAAGGAACTGGTCCATTTCATGGACCAGTTGTTCATAGTACTGCTTTATTATCTTTTTAATGTTCATGATTCTGCTATTAGTAATTTGTGTCCTCTCTCTTGTTTCTTAGTTAGCCAGGCTAGAGGCTTATCAATTTTATTGATAGTTTCAAAGAACCAGATTTTGGCTTTGTTGATTTTCTCTACTGATTTCCTGTTTTCAATTTCATTGACTTCTGCTCTAATTTTTATTATTTCTTTTCTTTTGCTTACTTTGAATTTAATTTGTTCTTTTTCTGGTTTCCTAAGGTGGAAACTTTAGATGATTGATTTCAGATCTTTCTTCTTTTCCAATATATGCATATAATGCTATAAATTTCCCTCTAAGCACTGCTTTCAGCACACTCAGCAACCACATTCTCTTTTAAGGAGCATTTCCAGAATCCCACAGGTTTTGATAAGTTGTATTCTCATTTTCATTTAGTTCAAAATATTTTTAAATTTCTCTTGAAATTTCTTCTTTGACCCATGTGTTATTTAGTAGTATGTTGTTTAATCTCCAAGTATTTTGGGATTTTCCAGCTCTATCTCTGTTACTCATTTCTAGTTTGATTCCATTTTGGTCTGAGAGCAGGCATAATGTGATTTCTCTTATTTTAAATTTGTTAAGGTATATTTTTTGGCCCAGAATTTGGTCTGTCTTGGGGAATGTTACATGTGAGCTTGTGGAGAATGTGTATTCTGCTGTTTTGGGGTGATGTAGTCTACAGATGTCGATTACATCAATTACAATTGTTGGTATTGTTGAGTTCAACTATGTCATTGCTGACTTTCTGCCTGCTGGATCTGTCCATTTCTGATTAGAGGGGTGTTGAAGTCTCTAACTGTGATAGTGGAGTCATCTATTTGTCCTTGCTCTTCAATTAGTTTTTGCCTTATGTAGTTTGATGCTCTTTTGTTAGGATCATACGTGTTAAGAATTGTCTTTTTGGAGAACTGACCCCTTTATCATTATATAATACCCTTCCTTATCCCTGATAACTTTTCTTGCTTTGGAGTCTGCTCTGTCTGAAATTAGTATAGCTACTCTTGCTTTTTTTTTTTTTTTTTTTTGCGGTACGCAGGCCTCTCACTGTTGTGGCCTCTCCCGTTGCGGAGCACAGGCTCCGGACGCGCAGGCTCAGCGGCCATGGCTCACGGGCCTAGCCGCTCCGCGGCATGTGGGATCTACCCGGACCGGGGCACGAACCCGTGTCCCCTGCATCGGCAGGCGGACTCTCAACCACTGCGCCACCAGGGAAGCCCTCTTGCTTTCTTTTGAGCAGTGTTAGCACGGTGTATTTTCTGCATTCATTTACTTTTAATCTATAACCACATTCTCTCTTTTTTTTTTCCCCACATTCTCTTTTAAGGAGCACTTCCAGAAGTCCCAAACATTTCCACTTATGTCTCATTGCTAGAATGTGACTACATGGCTACAGCAATTTCTTTCTTTTTAATAAAATATTGTTTTAAAAATATTTAAAATGTTCTTTTATTAAAATAATAATTATTAATATTTATAATTATGATATAATTATAAATATTATAATTAATATTTATAATATTAATGAGGTACAGTTTCCCGTAAGATTTGCCCACTTTAAGGGTACAAAATTCAATTATTTTTAGTAAATTTACAGAGATTTGCAACAATTACTACAATCTAGCTTTAGAATTTTTTATCACTCCAGAAAGTTCCCTCATGCCCATGTGTAGTCAATTCCTATTACCCTCTCCCTTTTTAATAACCTCCCTGGAAATACCATATAACATTGCCAGTTTATTTCAAGGGCCAGATATTGGTCACATGGTGATGTTAGTTTCAAAGGAGTCTGGGACATGTGTGTCCGGTTTTTTTTTTAATCTGGCTCCATTGCTAAAGTAAAAGGGGAGAGTGGATGATGGGTTGTTAACTAACCATCTGTATCACAGATAGATGGTGTTATACTCTCCATTTCAGAGATGAAGAAACCAAAGCTTAATGAGTTAAGAAATTTAGCCAAGGAAAACTTTCAGTCTTAAACCTTCTAGTCGAAATTTTCCTTCAAACCAGAAACAGACCACATTTTTTTTATACTAGGAGTTTAGCTTGAGGCCCACCTGTTTGAGCCATGAAATACTATAAGTTCAATGGTCACTCATTAGCAGTCTTTCTGATATCCATATTAGATTCTCAGAAATACAAAAAGCCAACTATTTTAATTCACCAATATTATTGTCATTCCCTCAGACTTGACTATCCTTCAACTACATCTTTTTTTTAATTGAAGTATAGTTGATTTACAATGTTGTGTTAATTTTTGTTGTACAGCAAAATGATTCAGTTATACATAAATATACATTCTTTTTTATATTCTTTTACATTATGGTTTATCTTAGGATATTGAATGTAATTCCCTGTGCTATACAGTAGGACCTTGTTGTTTACCCATTTTATATAATAGTTTGCATTTGCTAACCCCAAACTCCCAGTCTGTTCCTCCCCTACCCTTTCGACCACTTCTTAATCTAGCTAACCCCTCACTAACCCTTAAAACCCAGCTCAGGCATCATCTCCAGGAAGTCTTCCCTGACTTACCTTCTCAGGGTATTGTCCTGTGCTTTCCTGATCACATGCCACAGAACATAGCCTACTCTAGTTATAGATTTGCTTGTCCATCTCCCTAGATTGAGGTTTGTCCTTAAGGTCAGGAATACTGCCCTAGATGACCTTTTTTTCCCAGGGCCTAGTGCAGGGCCTGGCACCCAACAGGGCCTCAGTCAATACTTAGAAGATGAATGAGGGAGTCGTTGCAGTGTGTTCAGCACTCTGCTTCAGTTATTTGCTATTGCCAATGTTACTGCCTGTTTTGTAAACTTTTTCTTTCAATACCTATCAAGATTCTACTGAAACCTTTGAAGAAATCGCACTGAATTTTTGAGCCGATTTTTGTTGATGTCTTTTTTGTTTCCCCCACAGGAAGGAAAAAGAGGAGAGGGAAAGAGAATGGAAACAGAAGTTGAACTACTCTTCCTTCTCACCATCAAGCCCTGATGAATTCTATTCCCTGGAACTAGGAAGCCCCTACAAAATCTCTGATATTTCTGCTACCAGGTAGAACAACAACGGGAGAAAAAGAAAATTGTGGCCAAACACTGAGAAATAGAAATAACTATTCCCAGGATAGGGGAAAGATTCCACTATAGTTTCTCCTAGGCTGAGTGAAAAGCAGGAGTGGGGAGATTTTTGCTTAGGTCACTCCTTTTAGTCATGCTAACAATATTAAATTATAATATAATAATCATGGCTACCATTAACTAACTGTTCACTCTGTACCAAGCACTAAGGTAAACACTATACAAACATGACCTCATTTTAACCTTCATAACAGTCATATGAGGTAGAGATTATCCAGTGCATTTTATATAGCAACAAGCCCAGATTTGGAGAGGTTTCAAAAGTTCCCTGCAGCAGACCCTGCGTAAATAACAGTAGATAAGACACAGTCCCTATTCTCAAGGGGCTCACAGTCTGATAGAGAGAAGGCAGATATATCAACAAATAAATACCATAAGTTCCAGAAGTGCTATTAGACAAAGGAGACAAAGAATGCAATGGCCTGGGAGCCATGCAGACACATTTTATAGAAGTGGTGTCCCTTGACCTGAGTCTAGAAAAGATAAGGTGTTTGTAAGGCAGGAGGAGGCGGATGAGGCAAGGGGTTGGCATTCTCAGTAGATGGAGCAGCAGAGGCAAAGGCTCAGAGGCAGGAAGTAATGTGGCAGGAGGTCAAGAAAGTGTGTGAGGGGCTCCAGGAGAGGTGAGCCTGGAGAAGATTACTGGACAAATCATGAAGGGATTTTATTTTCTAAGTCGTGGGGAGCCACGGAAGATATTAAACAGGGAACAACGTGGCCATATTTGGATTTTTTAAGTCCTGATGGCAGATGGTGGTCTCCATGAAGGGAGTATGAAAGTACTTTGAGGGATTTGCAAAGTCTCCGGCAAACATTTACCTCTACGTGAAACCCTGACTATACCACTTGATCAGTAGTCCCCAAGCTTTCTTGATCTTGTATCTTTCTTAGTAAAACATTTATGAGAACTCAGCCCCTAATAATATATTAATTATTCAGTAATAATATATATAGTTCTATGCTAATATAATATGTATACTATACTATAAAACATACAGAAAATAGAAATTAAAAAGAATGAGATAAAAATATATAAATAGAAGTTCCAATATCGTCTCCTATAATGGATCTATTGTGGATCCATCTATGGGTGGGGATGACTACTCTGGATGAACCCCAGGTAAAAGTTAACCAGGTAAGGGAGTTACCTTTTCGTTTCCCCCACAGGAGAAGATGAAGCAGTAGAAGGAGCTTTGACTCTAAAAAGATCTGGGGTTTTGAATCTTTGCCCTGCCCCCTCTGTGACTTTCAGTTAAGTTACCTAAATGCTCCGGGCCTGTTTCCTTGACCATAAAAAATGTGGAAGTTTGTTAATGTGTAAACGAGCTAACCCATATAAAGAGTCTGGCACAGAACTTGTCAATAATTAATAGGCAATATATTATTGTTTTCATAAGCTTCTTACATTCCTTAATCCAGGAAGCCTTCGAGCATGCTTGAGAGCACTGGTCTGGCCCAGCCCAGAAAGACTCCCTTGTTTTCTAAGCCCTGGACCAGCTGGGTTCTCATCTCTTAGGGCAGTCCTTACCCTGTGCTTACCCATCATTGGGGACTGAAATGTCAAAGTTCCAGAAAATATACAAGTTCTTATTCATAGGGAAGAGCCTCCAAAGTCTAAAAGTTCCACATTCAGATGGGGCACAGCCTGTGTCCAAAAATGTCCCCCTAGACACCTCTTTCAGAGATCATTAAGGACTGGTGACCCCAGACTTTTAGGAGCCTGAGGAAGAGCAGACCTGCTCTTCCTGTTACAAACACTGAAAGGGAAATTGAAGGGAAGATTTCCCTGGCCCTGTGATAGGCCTATTCCATCGGTTATCTTATTGAAGTCTCAGAACAGTCCTGTGAGGTAAATTTTATTTTTCTTGGTTTTTAAAAAAATATTTATTTATATTTGGCTGCGTGTGGTCTTAGTTGCGGCACGCAGAATCTTTCATTGTGGCGCGTGGGCTCTCTAGTTGTGCAGGTGGGCTCTAGAGCGCGTGGGCTCTGTAGTTGTGGCACACGGGGTCAGTAGTTGTGGCACGTGGGCTTAGTTGCCCCGTGGCATGTGGGATCCTAGTTCCCCGACCAGGGGTCGAACCCGCGTTCCCTGCATTGGAAGGCGGATTCTTAACCCAAAATAGGAAAGTCCCCCTATTTTTCTTGTTTTTCAAAGGAGGCAGCTAAGACTCACTTGAGTTAAGGCCCAGGTTCCCCATGGGTCTCTTTCAAAAATCCATATCTCATCAGGCTACTCCTTTGCTTAAAACCTGCAGTTTCTTCTCAACCCCTAAGGATCCTAGGGATAAAATCCAAACTCTTAGACTCGAGGCCTTCATGAGGTGGCCCTGCCCACCACCCCTCTCTCCTCTGTCTTCACCCACCACTCCCAACCACCTTTCAAGCCACACTGAGCCCCTGCAGCTGCATTAAGAGGCCAAGTTCTTCCAGCCTCCAGGCCATGCTTGGCACAAGCTTCTTCCTCTGCAGGAAAATTTCCCCTCCTACCCCCTGGCCTCCTTCCCCAGCCAGCTCCTCCTGCTTCTTCAAAGTCAGTGCAAATAATGACTCCTCCAGGAAGCTTTCCCTGACACACACACAGAAGATCAGGGTTCAGCACTTCTCCTCAAAGCCCTCAGACCTTCCATACCATGAAAACTTGCTGAGCCCAAAGCAGTGCAAGGAACTCCATTGGAACATTATGGACTGGGAGGTTTGGGGCAGACCCATTTTTGAGAAAGCATCCAGCATTTGTTTCACATAGTTTCTGCGCTAGAATAGAGGATGAAGCCAGCTTCAAGTGCACATGCACTGAAGGGTAAAGGATCAGATGCTGACATACTCGGCATTTTCCTGAGTTCAGAGCCTTGATTCTCCCATCTGTCAGGGACAGGACAACTAGAAGTCATAGCGCTCTTCGCAGAAACCTATAAAAATATTACCAAATTATTTTGGTAATAAAGGACTATTGACTAAGATAAAATGTGAATCTTTAGATAGCTGCCAAGTTATCTTAAAATAACATAACACATAATATGTTAAGAAATCACAACTAACTTTTCTCTTAATTATAACTTTTACTTACTCATTTGTTTTTATCACCTTGAGCACACAACACAGTTGTGTTTGCCAGGTCCTTATTCTCTTCTAAGCATGATACGTGTATTATTTAATTCTCACAGCACTTCTGTGAGATATGCGATGTTGTTATCCTCATTTTACAACTGAGGAAACTGAGGCTTAGAGAGGTTAGTGACTCTTGCTCAGGTGCTCACACTTGGTAAGCAGTGGAGCCAGGATTTGAAACCAGTAGTCAAAGACTCCAGGGCCTGGGCTACAGCCTAACAAGGCTTAAGAGGTAAACTTGGGACTTCCCTGGTGGTCCAGTGCATAAGACTTCGCGCCCCCAGTGTTGGGGGCTGGGGTTTGATCCCTGGTCGGGGCACTAGATCCCACATGCATGCCACAACTAAGGGTTTGCATGCTGCAACTAATAAGTTTGCATGCCGCAAGTAATAAGTTCGCATGCCACAACTAAGACCCGGCGCAGCCAAAATAAATAAATAATAAATAAATAAATATTTAAAAGGAGGTAAAAAGTTTTATCAATTCATTTTTTCCTTTGATTAGAGAAACAGCCACTGATATTGGAGTATAGCAGCATGGTTTGCACCCCATTGGTTTAGGCTATGGAATCTCCAGGTTAAGAGGGGCTTTTAATACTATTGTTTTTGACATCCATTTCAGAATTTAGAATGGAAGAGGAAACAACCAATTCAGTTCATTATTCACTGCTCTTTCCTCTTCCTTGAACATACTTTGGCCAGTTTTTCATCTGGCTAGATCCTATCTGACCCTTAAAGCCCACTCAGATGTTGTCACTTCCAGGAAATCTCCCCAGACTGCCCTAGTGACTGCCTATTTTGTACTCCACCGAATATGTCCTACTGTAGTCATGGAGTTGTCTGTCTCCCTCTCTGTACTGTAAGTCTCCCAAGGGCCTTTTATCATTAAGCATTGAGTCTCCTGCACCTGTTCCTGTGGCTGGCACATAGTAGGGATTCAGCAAATTCTTTTTTTTTTTGGTCGTGTCATGCAGCTTGCGGGATCTTAGTTCCCCGACCAGGGATCGAACCTGGGGCCCTGGCAGTGAGAGTGTGGAGTCCTAAGCACCGGACCACCGGGGAAAGCGGCCATGGCTCACGGGCCCAGCCGCTCCGTGGCACGTGGGATCTTCCCGGACCGGGGCACGAATCCATGTCCCCTGCATCGGCAGGCGGACTCTCAACCACTGCGCCACCAGGGAAGCCCAGCAAATTCTTGATGACGGAATTAATGATTAACTAATGTGTGTTTAGCATTCTGCCCCAGTTAATTGCTTATAGAAAAAAATAACATTACATTTTAGAACTTTGTCTATACTCAAAGTTAGGAATAAAGCCTCTTAAAAATCACACATTTTTAATTTTTGTTTTTATTTTAATTAAAGTAATACATATTCATCCTTTAAGAATCAAATAGAGAGGCAACTCTGGGTCCAGACCACCTGGGTTTTAATCCTAGCTCCACGACCTACTAGCTGTGTAAGCTTGAGCAATCATTTAACTTCTCTGCATCTCAGTCTTTTTATCTGTAGAATGGGGATGATAATATTATGTATAGCATAAGGTTGTTATGAGGATTAAATTGGTTAACATTTGTAAAGAAAGCACTTAGAACAGTGCGTGATGCAAAGTAATATATAAGGCACATTAAATTAACTGATTGAATTAACTAATGCAAAGCATAATATAAGGCTTATTAAATTAACTAATTAATAGTTCTACAAAGCTTGTTACAAAAAATTGCACTCCTCCGGACCCCCTTTCCCATTCCCCAGCAACACTTTCCACTTTCTTAACTGATGGTTTTGGTATTTGTTTTCCTCCATATGTCTAAATACCATGGTGCTCTGCCTCCTTGATTTTTTAGTGTTAGGCATTATCTATTGAATTCACACTAGGAAAAGTGAGGACTGGGCTCTCTCTCACTTGCACACACTTCCGCTCTCCCATCCTCCCAATGTGTCTCTGTTGTGATTTTGGTTGGATCATTAATCAGCATTATTATACTATCAACACCACTGACATGAGCTACAGAGTATACTTTGGTTATTTTTATTTCTTGCAAAACTTTTTGCTATCCCTGGAACTAAGTCTCTTTTTCAATCTGCCTGTTTTCTTTTTTTTTTTTTTTTTTATGTACTCATCTCAGTTTATCTCCAAATTTTCCCTTGGTTGTATAAGTCTCCCAGTACATTCAGACACTTTACATAATCTATCAATTCCACCTTCATTTCCCAGCCTTCTGATCTGCTTCACTCTAAGTGGTTGATTTCCAGGCTGTTTATATAATCCTGGGGATTCCTTTCTTCATTCTCTTGATCACACTGGTTTTTTAATCTGTTTGTTTGTATCTTTATGGTTCATCCACAGAAAGGTCATCAAGAAGTCAAAACCAATGCAGAAAAAGTAGTCTTCCTTATCCTCTCACCTTCCAGCTCACCTGCATGAATCCTTATCCAAGAATCAGAAGGACTTTTTGGATGAAGCCTGCACATGTTGTTGGATTTAATGTAAAATAGAAACAACAAAACAAACAAATAAAAAATAATACTGTAATACATTTAGTCATTCGTAGTCCATGGGACAAAGAATATTAAAGTCCTCTCCTACCCTGGGCCAAAGTCAGGATTTAAACTGACATAAAGTCACCTCATTCATTCATGCATTTGCTTACTAATTCTTTCATTCACTTGTTTATTAATAACAACACTATGGAGTATATATTAGTATGTATTATATGTATTATATAACAGTAATCATAGGAGACATCATTTATTGGGTACTTACTATGTGCTAAGTACTCTAAATCCTTTTCAAACATTATCTCAGATTAACCCTCCTGCCCCCTTCTCTCCCCAAGGTGGGTGTTGTTACCTCCATTTCTCCTAGGAGGACACTGGGGCTTGGGGAGGTTGAGGAAGCATTCACTAGGTATCTATCCTATACCATGCTTGCACATACCAGGTCCTGTTGATATAGAGATGAATAAAGACATAGTCCCTGACCTTAAGGCGCACACAGTCTGGAAGAGGGGGAGGATGTGTAAACCAATAAATGCATTAATGCTGTGCTAGAAGTTTGTGTGGAATCCAAGAAAAACCAAGTCCAGAGAGACTTCACTGAGGCTCAGAGGTACAAGGGCCAGTGTGTAGAAGGACCTGAAGTTTGGCTGAGGGGCTTGGCCTTTATCATTTGGGCCTTTGAGCACAAGGGAGTAACCTGGTCTGTGTTAGAACAGTCTGCCCAGCCCAGCCAAGAGGGAAAAAATCAAGCAAATTGCTGTTTGCCTGAACCAAGAAGCAATTAAGTATATTCTTGGGACCTATGATGTCCCCCACAGATAAACATCTTCACTTGAACCTGAGTGTAATTCTAGGTGACCCTCTTGGAGAACATTACCCAGGTAAAGGGATGAAAGAAGGGTAAAAGGGAAGAGCTCAAGCTTTGGCCCCAGAAAATTCAGGGCTTTGAATCCCTGCTCTGCTTCATAGTAGATATATGACCTTAGGCCTAGTAGTTTTGTGACTTGACTTTTCTGAACTTGTTTTCTTGAATGCAGAAAGGGAATGCCTGCCTAGGAAGGTAGTGCTGTTGTGATAGTTAAATGAGATAATTTATGCAAAGTTCCTGGCTTAGCATATTTCACTTGGTAATTGCTACCAGCTATTGTTGTTGTTGTTATTGTTGTTACCATTGCTGTTAAAAGGTATACTCTTCTGAAACCAGGACATGTTGAGCGTGGAAATCAGGACATGTCTTTCAGGATACTCCTTTGTACAGCTTGGGTCCAAGACCATCCCTGCTCAGACCCCTTCCAGAAATTCCTGAGGACTCATAACCATAGGCCTCTCAGAAAGTTCAAGATGAAAAGATCTGTCTCTGTTCTTTGTAAGTATTAGAAGGGAAAATTATGGTGAAGAATTCTTTGCCCTTTTTAAGTGGGGGGTGGAGAGACGGTAGAGTGTCAAAGGGAACTAACATTTAAGAAGCATTAACTGTAATGTGGGATAAAGCAAATGAGTAATTGTGTAATACCCCAATTCTGTCATTCCTACTGTGGCTGAGAACCAGTATTCTCAGCATGGAAGTAAGGAAATTCAGATGTTAAACTAGAGGAAATGAAGTTAAAATCCTACAGTCCTGATTTTGAATTGATTATGAATTGAGAATATATTTTATCTTTAAAAACAAATAGTTGCTAAAGAGGGGAGGGGAGTAGAGGATGGAAGGAAATACAAAGCGACCCAAGAAAACTTTTGGGCATGGTGGTTATGTTCACTATTTTCATTGTGGTGAAGTGTTCACAGGTTCACACACCATATACAGGCTTTAAAATATTTAAATATGTTCAGTTTCTCATATGTCATTTATACCTCCTTAAAGCTTTAAAACAGCAACAAACAGACAAACAACAAAAGAAACCTACTAACTCTGTCCATTGAAATACCCTAGAAATAAAGACTGACCAAGTAGCAATGACCTGGACTGTGGTTTTGAAATACAGTTTGCACTAAAAGGGATACAGGGATCCTTGAAGAAGTGTCTGGTTCCAGATCTAGGGCAGGAAAATCATGAAATGAACATGGAACATCTTGTCATACTAGACAGCAAGGAAGCTACCAAAGATGAGCGTCCTGTCAGAAAGACTCAGTAGCCAAATTAGAGAGAATCCCATTGGCTTCAGATGGGACAATTTAAGCATAATAATAATAATAGCCATGGATTGAAGCACGTCAAACATGTTTTCACCCATACGTTCATATCATTACTTTAAAAAAATTAACTGGTCACCATTGAAGGATACTAGGGAACCAATTCATTATTTTGAAAACTAGCAAATAAAGGAAACAAATCAGCGTTTATCATGCCATTCCCATATGAACTGTATTAGCAGGTAAGCAAACAAGAGATGAGGGGAAGCTTCTCTTTTAGAAATACTCCACCTAATTAAAATATCACCATTTTGCAAACCCTAATGAATTAATGGATCTAGGTTGCTGCTTACCTCCCCAAAAGATAAAAAGCCATTAAATGCCTCTTGATGGTAGACCACAATACCACCTATGAAATAGTCTTTACCAAATAATCAAATCTGGGTCTGATCTAGACTCTAGCTGCAACTATCATAATAGGAAATACAAAGGACAGAGAAGCATGTTAACACCAAGGGGATGCAATCAGCAAAATCTAGGCTATGGAAAACTCCAGAGCAAATGACTCCATTTTTTTTTTTAAACAAGTTGCAAGGGAAAAAGAGAGGGAAATCAATAGATTAAGAGAGACCTAAAAAGCATCAATAAATTGCAACATGCAGACATTTTTTGGATCCCAGTTGATCCAAGCTTTAAAAAGTATATGGCATTTATGAGACAATTGGTTTTTTGAATGCTGCCTGGATATTTGATATTAAAAATTATTATTTTGGGGGTGTGATAATGGTGTTACGGTTATGTTTTTAAAAAGAGTCCTTATCTTTTAGAGATACATACTGAAATATTTACAGAAGAAATTATATGACATGTAGAATTTGCTTCAAAATAATATGAAAGGGAGGAAGTGGATGGAGGTATAAGTGAAACAAGACTGGCCATGTGTTGAAAATTGCTGAAGTTGGGTGATGGGGATATTATAACATTTTACTTAAAAACATTAAAGGCATTACTGGGGACTAGGTACTTTTCAGAATATTTTTACAGATTATTTTGTCTTCTCTTATAGCCTTGTAAATGAAGTACAATTTTCTCTATTTTCAAACTGAGGCCTTTCTTGATTGAACCTACCATTGCCCCTGTCTTGGACTTTTACCATGTTCTCCTAGGTATTCTCTTTGTCCTCTCTCTTGCCCCCTCCAATCCATTTTCCACACAGCAGCCCAAATACTTCAAGTATCTTAACCCATTAATTCTCACAACTCAGTACCAATACTATTCTTGGTTTTCACATGAGGAAACTGAAGCACAAAGAGGTTTAAATAAATTTTCCCAAGACCACATAGCTTGTAAATGGCTGAACTGTACTATAAGTCTGGCATAGTTGCCATGCCTATGTGTACTTATATCATACTTCTATAAATAGAAAATAAAATCACATGTGAACATACAAGATCTGTCATATACTGGTTTAGCATATTAATAGGCTGAGAGCCTGAACACTGGAGCCAGACTGTGAACCTTAGGCAAGTTACTTAACCTTGCGGTGCCCCAGTTCCATCATCTGTAAACAGAGATAATAATAGTTCCTACCTCATGGTATCTTTGTGTGAAGTAGATGTGTTCATCTGTGGAAAGAAGTTAAGTGATGTGTTAGCGATCAACAAACGTTACCTTTGGCATCTGAGAGCTCCTTTCTCTCTAGTACCTTTTACTCCAGCAGAACCACTTGCAGCTCCCTAAATAAGTCTCTGTGTTCCCTCTGCCTTCCCCACCCTGCCCAGCTGGCAAATCCTTACTTATCCTTTCAGCCCCAAATTAAGGGTCACCACCTCTGTGAGGATCCCCCAGGGAGAGGTCTACTTGGTTCCCAACTGTGTGTATAATCCCTCTTCTCTCACCACGTGTGTTATTATCTGTTTCTGTATCTATCTTCCCTAGTAGACTCATCCCTCCTTGAGAGTAGAGACCTGTCTTTATCTCCATATCCAGCAGAGAGCTGGGTCCAACAGTGTTTAATAAATGTTGGTTAAATAAACGGTCGTGAGCATGCCTGTCTGGGTAGCTGTGTGCCAAAGTTAGAAGTTTTTCAAATTTGGAAATAAATCTAAATAAATGAGAAAAGCCTCAAATGACTGATATGTATGTATGTATGTATATGTATATACGCTACTGCAATTGCCTATAAACTTATCTATAGCCCACACTAGGGTTTGTATCTTGTTTGTTGTTGAATCCCTGGCAACAAACACCTAGTACAGTGTCTGACAAATAGTAGGGTCAATAAACATTTTAAAAAATAAATGTGCTTAAGGGGAGGTATGCCCAATGAAATTCTCTTTTTGTAATGACCCTTCATTCTTTAGTTCTGTACTAAAGCATTTCTCAAATTTGAGCTCTTGAAACCAAGAATATACATCCATAGGCACCAGTTTGAAGCTACCCAACTGTACACGGTGGAGTTATATGCCTCTATTTGATTATAAGGTGGTTGTCCACAGAGGGGCAGTAAAGTGTAATGGTTTAAAATTCAGGTCACCTGTAATTCCACTGCCTGTTTTTTTATTTCTTAGAATATCATAAAATGACACACATTTTTAAAGTTTTGTAGAGACCTTGTGGACTCGCTGAAGGATTTGAGAAATTGGGAAAGCTAATTGACACAATTACTAATCGGTTACTAATTGACACAAAAGCTTTGGTTTGCCATGCTCTAGGATAGGAAAGTAGCATTTTGCCATGCAGGATTTTTCTCTAATACAGTCATTCTTATAAGTCTTTTACGGCTTCTGAGTTTTGTGTCGTACTTGAAGAGACTTTCTTACTCTGAGATAGTAAAAAATTTTCCCATGTTTTCTTCTAGTACTTTTATTATTTTATTGTTCAGATTTAATTTCTTGATCCATCTGGAATTTATTTTGGTATAAGGTGTGAAGTATGGTTACAATTTTATTTTTCTTCCAGATGACTACCTAGTTTGTTCCAACCCATTCACTGAATTCATTTCCCCACTGATTTGAAATGCCACCTTCATCATATTCAGAATTTTTGTAAAGTATTAAAGACTAGTGTTTTTTTGTTTTTGGTCCTGATTTAAGTGGAAAGATCTTCAAGTGTCCTTTTGAACTACCCCAGGGTTTTGGATTTTTTTTTTTAATTTTAAAGTTGTATATAACCATCAATATCCTATCCAAACGAAATTTTTATACTTACTTCCGAATTTGTCATTACCAAGCTCGCTTCAGTTTCTTTAAGTGTACTGCACACAACCTTCAAGTATTATGAACATTTCTCTCTCCCAGCTGTCACTACACCAAACTACATATGTTATATTTCCCTAAATCATCTTGCTGTGCTCTTTGCAGCTCTTCTGTACAGCTGATGTCTCCATCTAACAAGTTGCTCAGAAGTTACTATAATTGTTTTAGGTTAGGCCCAAAGTGAAAGCCTATCATCACTATCCAGTTCATGTCAAAAATGGGCATTAATTTCCATTTAACATGGACAGGCTATGTTTCTGGAAAATAACAGATTTTGAAGAACTATGGCAGTTATTTGTTGGCTCTTTAAACAATCCACCTGGGGGAAAGGGGAATGTCCTACAAACTGCCAGCTGCTATTGTGGGAATTTTTTGCTATTTATTCCAGCAAAAAAAGATTCAGACACTGAAGAAAAAGGGTCGCCCTGCACTAGGTCTTGAACCCAAAGAACTGTTTGCACAGATATTCATCCAAGATACATCGCAGCCTCCACCTCAACAGATGCTCTTTCAAATGTTTCATGACTCTCCTCAACAGTCAGTCTCCATTTAAGGGGAGGAGGATGACGCTGCCAGAGACGGCTCTGCTGGCATGAAGGCTGGCCTAAAATTTCTATTTAAAAGCTGGATCAAAATATGTTTGGCTTCTGATGTCTATTTAAAATTTCAAGTTAAGACGAAGAAAAATTACTCTCCATCGTGAATGGGCCTTGGGTGCCTCACTCACAGACTAGAGTGGCAAATGGTAAGAGAGTCACAGAGAAAGGAGAGAAAGTAGGAACGCGGACTGAGGTATTAGGTACAGACTGTGAAGCCAGATATGAAAAACTTGGAGTGAAAAGAAAAGCCTTGAGCGGGGGGGGTGGGGGAAGACCCCCATATTCGACCTCCTAACCCGAGGATCCTGATTAAGATAAGCATT
This sequence comes from Physeter macrocephalus, assembly GCF_002837175.3. NCBI lineage: Eukaryota > Metazoa > Chordata > Mammalia > Artiodactyla > Physeteridae > Physeter > Physeter macrocephalus. Next base: position 44,084,651 of record NC_041219.1, on the reverse strand, counting down.
CTGCATGTCACCTGTCACCACGTCAGCCACCTCCGCTCAGCACCCCTCCCCCGCCTCATGGTCTTCCACCTCCTGACCCCTTTCTAGCGGCCTCTCTTCATATCAGAACACGCCCCACCTAAGGGCCTTCTTTCTCACAGCAGCCTGTCTTCACCTCAGCGCCCACCTCAGTACCCGCTAATTCGATGCGTCTCCTCAGTGCCCCCACCTCAGTCCTCTCCCTGACCTCAGCATCTCTCTCCGCTCAAGAGATGCCCCAGCTTCCCCTCCGACCACAGTCCCTCTCCTCAGCACACTCCCTCCACCTCAGCGCCCCCCCTCACCCCAGCGCGCCACCCTCAGAGGCTCCTTTAGCTGCTCCAAGTTGCTCCGGGCACTCCCGCCACCCCGCCCCTTCGTCCTCTGCCCCGCCCCGGGTTCCGCCCCTCGCTCTTCGCTCCGCCCACGGTGGGCCCGCCCCTCCGTCCGGGTCCCGCCTCACGCCAGCCGCACGGCCGAACTAGTCGTTTGGCGCCAAACCTCTCAGCGACGGGACGCCAGTCTCCGCGTTCTGGTTCCGAGGCAGAATCCCTGAGGACTGGAAGGCCCGGGCGGGGGGCGGAAGGGATTCAGATACCTTGAAAACCCCCGGGAGACTGTGGGTACGAGTGGAGTTTGTGGCAAAAAGGGAAGGCGGGTGAAGAATCTGAGGGGAAACTCTGGGCTTCCTTTCTTTGGTCATACTCGGTTGTCGTTGCTGGGCCCTGGGCTGGTGGCTTCGTGCGTCCCGCCCCCAACCCAGCCCCCGGAGGGAATCTCAGTGCTCTCGAGGGATTTCCAGCATCCTTATTTTATTTGTTTGTTTGTTTTGCGGTACGCGGGCCTCTCACTGCTGTGGCCTCTCCGGTTGCGGAGCACAGGCTCCGGACGCGCAGGCTCAGCGGCCATGGCTCACGGGCCCAGCCGCTCCGCGGCACGTGGGATCTTCCCGGACCCGGGCACGAACCCGTGTCCCCTGCATCGGCAGGCGGACCCTCAGCCACTGCGCCACCAGGGAAGCCCCAGCATCCTTATTTTAAACCACGTCGGACCCAAGTTTTGAAGAGGCCTCCTTGGCCTTCTTATGAGGGAGTCAGGTGTCAGGAAAACGGCTGGTGGCAGGGGGAGGCGGTGAGGGTGAGCTGGACCGCGCTCCCCACGATGAGGGACAGCTTCTGGTGCCTTAAGCCGAGGTGTCCGGGAGCCCTACCTTGGATTCAGCTGTTCACCCCGTCAATTGCTATTTGAGATAGATGGAGAACAATCTTTTTGTTTATCAGGGAGAAAAGAAAGGACAGTCACTGTGGAATTTGGGGTTATCATACATATGATTAGCTATCTGAATGAGGGACCGTACTGCAGAAGATTCCATCTCCACTGTCCTCGTTTGCCTCAAATACTTTGCTGTTCAGAGGTACTAGGTGGTAGCGACCATACCTCTACCTTAGCAGTTTGTTCCCCTAATGGGCCGGGCCCCAACCCGAATTTGGTGTTAAACAAAGAGATGGAATAGACCAAGAAAACTGGTTACTTGGACCACGTTTTCTAATGAACACAGTCATACCTTGTAGATTCCTCAGATCTTAAAACAACTGCTACAGTGTTAAATCAAAGACTCTTTATCTGCTTATTGGCCCTAATATTTTTTCATGTTTAAATATTGGGTATCTGCCATAATTTTAAATCTTAAAAAGAATACATCATGAAACTAGTAAATACTATAAAACAAAATACATCTAATGTTTTATTAAACAAAAATATATATGTTACAAGAGAGCCCATTCATAATTCCCAAGCAGGAAGTCATCCCTCATATATGAGAAAAAAATATATATCTTTTTTTTTTTGAGGATAGACTAAGTTCTAAGTGCCAGGGAGAATACAAGGAAGATTGACTTAAGGCCAAAGTTCTTAGAGTGTTGTTAACCAACATGAAAGTTTAATAACAATATGGAATGCTAATATTCTACTTCTAAATAACATTCCAAGGCAAAAAAGATATTATTAGTCATGATTAATTGTGCTATAGGAAATTGAAAGATGATACAAAGTGGCCAGTTTTGAGGAAAGAGAAAAGAAAGGAAGTCCCCATTCCCACATACATCAACAAAAGACATAATGCCACAGGCTTGGAGAAAGAAGATAGGCCAGCCCAGTTGTTCCAAACTAAATATTTTTCTAATTGTCCTTCTGGTCCTTGATATCTGAAATGAAATCAAGAAGGTCTATGGGCAAAGGATTCTATACTATATGATCTATGACTACTTCTTAATATTTCTTTTTTCCAGAATTGATTATTTTTCTGCTGCTCACCTTTCATTATGAAGGAGGATCAAGTTGTGCTGGAAGAACCAGGATTCCAAGATGAAGAAGTATGGCTAGAATGTTGAAAGATATGTAGACACTCAGTCATTCTACAAAAATGAAGTTCCTTCTCTGTTAACTACTATTTTTAGAAACTGAGATTAGAAATAAAACATAGTTCTGGAGAGAGGCAATATTACAAATATGTAACAACTTGTTTGGCAAGGGGTGCTAAGATTAGCTGCTTAGCAGCTGGCATGAAAGTATTTTAATAATTTAACAACTGTTATGGCCATACTGGTACCTATGCTTACTGGTACCGAATAGCAGAGGAAGGAGTACACGGTCTGGTGGGGAAGAAGATTGAGAAAACATATTTAAAAATAGATTGTGCTGTTCCACTCTTTTGGATTAAGGTCTTAAAAATTTGGAGAGGCCATGGGACTTCTCTGGTGGTCCAGTGGTTAGGACTCAGTGCGTCCACTACAGGAGACTCGGGTTCGATCCCTGGTCGGGGAACTAAGATCACGGGTGCCTGTTGGGCTTCGCAGTGCGTTCAGTGTTGGCACTTCTTTTAAAATATGTAACAATGTGTTTGAAAAAGCATTATTGATCCTACCTCAGTCTGTCTAGAGAAGTGGAATTTGAGGTGTTTTGTTTGGAGTGACTCATAATACGAATTAACTCTTTAAAATATGTGAAACCGTTGGATATGAAGAATCAACACTCCTTTTTTTCTGTTCCATGTCCTTTAGGAATCTTTGTTTCAAGACATTGACCTGTTACAAAAACATGGAATTGTAAGTATTTTTTCAACGCTGTGTGAAATTGTCCATTTTAGAGTTTCTTGGGCTTGACTATTGGCATTTGGGACTGGGTAATTCTTTGTTGTGGGAGACTGTCCTGTGCATTTTAGGGTGTTTAGCAGCATCCCTGACTCCTAACCACTCACTATATGCCAGTAGCAACTCTCTAGATGTGACAACCAAAAATTTCTCCAGATATTGTCAAGTGTCCCCAGGGGGCAAAATTGCCCCCAGTTGAGAACCACTGGTCCAGCTGGAGGCATTCAGAGCTATCTACTGTTTTCATTCAACAGAAAATTCACCTTCTGTGTCATGTGATTAAATGACGTTGACAGAAATCAAGACTTTAAGTAACTAGCTAGATGAATTTCAATAGCAATCAGTTGGCAGTAAAACTTCTCTGACATTACCCTTTGAAGCTCTCACATTTAATCTTTTTCAGTTGAATGTAAAAAATTGGAGCAAGAGAAAATCCTGGTCTTTTGGTTATGTAGTTATTTGCATTCTCCAAGGGTAAAGGAAAAAAAATCTTAAAAAAATTTTTAAAGAACATTTTGGTAATGAAGTTCTGTAGAAGGCAGGCGCTGAACTGAGGGGGTGAACGTGTGATAAATTTGTTAGCTTTCCTACCAACAGACTTTTCTTTTGAATTCCTTGTTACATTGCCATGGTCTCACTAACATTCTTGGGAAATCAGGGCACAGCCAGAACATTTGGCATCATGCTGGGTATGTTCTACTCAGATATTTCCAGAACATTTGGCTACATGGTGGGTGGGTTCCACCTGGCCGCTTGTATAAAATTGGCATCATGATGGAAGTAGATGGACACAAAAGCACATGACATAGTATGGGAGCCTTTCAGGCTGGCATTTTCTCAATCTGCTGCACCCATTCTTTTATTTACAGAATGTGGCTGACATTAAGAAACTGAAGTCAGTAGGCATCTGTACCATCAAAGGGATACAAATGACAACAAGAAGAGCGCTATGCAATGTCAAAGGGCTCTCGGAAGCAAAAGTGGACAAGATTAAAGAGGCAGCCAACAAGCTTATTGTAAGCAAAATCCATTCTTTGTTTTAGCTTGGAAGGGCCCTGTGAGTCTCTGTAGCCTTTCTCATTATGTACACTAGAAACTATTGTGAGAACTCTGAGTTCCTGTAGATCACAAGATATTATACGCCCCAGGTTAACTTTTCATCATGTCGGTTTCAAAGCAATTAATTTCTGAAAGAATGAGACAGGGGTTAAGAGACCTGGAAAACTATGAAGGTAATTATTTTTTACCAAAACTTTTCTTTTTGTCTCCCTTTATATTACTTTTTTCCCTTTCTGTGTCTCTGCCTTTCCTTCTCCTTTTCTTTTTTTTTATTTGGCCATGCCACATGACTTGCAGGATCCTAGTTCCGGCACCAGGGATTGAACCTGGGCCCCTGGGCAGTGAGAGCACCAAGTTCTAGCCACTGGACTGCCAGGGAATTCCCTCCTTTTCATATTTTTTATCTTCCTCCTCCTTACTTTTGTCTTATCTCCTCAAACATTGTATCTATGGCTGTTGTGAAGTGCTCAGCAAAAAAGAAGTTGCTCTCTCCTGCTATAGGCATTTGATAAGAGAGCATTGCATTTGAAAACGACAGCAGTGGCTGGGTCTACATGTGTGCAGTTAAGATAGATATGACCAAGAATGTGCTCACTGAGGCACCTGAGCTTAAAGCTAAGTGAAACCTATACCTGTAGCTGGGCCCACAGAACACAAGACACCTACGCAGCTGAGAGGCTCCAAGCAAAAACACATGCCTTTGACCCAAGCTTTTGTGTAGAGCTTTTGGGGGCCACTGGAAGCACCAGCTCTGGAAATAAGAATATGCAGAAAGACAAAGTCTCCCTCTTTGCAGAAGAGCAGGCTTCTCCATTTCTACATGTGTATGTGAGGCTCTCATTCCCACCAAGTCCTAGAAAGTCTCTTCACTGACAGCCATCCGGTTTCCTTCCCCAGAGGCAGTCGAGGCATGATAGTGATGCAGTGTGGTCCTGAGCTTGGAGAGGACCCAAGTGAACTGCTCTGAACACAGCTCAGTTGCTTTACCTTCTGAGTACTCTTGGGCAGTATACCTGCAAGTCAGTTCCATAACTGCCAGGGTATCTAATGAAGCCCTAGAGCAGTACCCAGGGTTTGGGAAACTGCTACTTTATAGCTCCTAGGCATTAGTCTTCTTTTCTTTGGAAAATAATTCTATTACCAAAGAAAAGAACCTCTCTCCTTCTCATGTACCTACTAATACACCAAGAGTCTTATCCTTTCTTAACTAAAGCTATTTATTCTGAAAGGAAGAGCGATTGAGACACAGAGGGAGAGACAGACAGAGACAGAGAGAGACAGTTAACCTCACAGTACAGTGGTATGTATCAGAATCATCTGGAGTGGCTTGTAAAGAACACAGAGGCCCAGGCTCATGGAATTAGGATTGGGCATGGGCTTTTCCCCCACTTCAAGTTCTCTAAAGTTTGAGAACCACTGTCATAGTATAAAACAACAAAGAGGGGAATACATTAGACCACATCAGGACCTATTTTCACTAGTTATAACTGCATCAGCTGTAGCTCATTAATTCAACCAATATGTAGTATATCTAACGTGAAAAATATTGTATCATGAATATTGAAAACTGAAATTCCTGTGCTCCTTCCAACTTCTAGAGCTGGGGGAAATGATGCTATTGAATGAAATCAACTGAATCACTTAGTAAAGTACCATTCTACTTTATGCCATAAATATATCTCATTTAATCCTTACAACTCACCTATGAAAGAGACACTGTTATCCCCGTTTGACCCAAAAGAGGAAGCCAAAGTACAGCAAGATTAAGTAGTTTACCTGACATCACACAGCTAATAAGTATTAGAGACATATTTTGAACCTTGGTAGGGTGGCTCAAGAGCCTGTGTTCTTTTTTTTTTTTATTTCTTTTTTTAATGTGATAAAATACACATAACATAAAATTTACCATCTTAATCATTTTTAGGTATACAGTTCAGTGGTATTAAATACATTCACATTGTTGTTGCAGCCATTACCACCATCCCTTCCCCATAACTCTTTCTTTTTTAATTTTATTTTATTTAAACTCTTTTTTTTTTTTTTTTTACTTTTATTTGCATTTATTTTTTTGGCGGCATTTATCCCCAGACCATAGTTTTTGTTTCTTCAGTTTCTTCTGGAATATCTTTTTCTTCTGTGTAACCTCCTCTTCTGGTTTAGGAACAATCTGTTCTTTTTCAATAAGGATCATCTCAATATGGCAGGGAGAGCTCATGTATGGGTTGATCCGACCATAAGTTCTGTAAGTCCTGCACCACATCTTGGGGGCTTTGTTCACCTGGATGTGCTCAATGACCAGGGAATCTACATCTAAGCCCTTAAGTTCAGCATTACTCTCTGCATTTTTGAGCATGTGCAGTAAAAATTTAGCACTCCTTTTGGACCACCAACCCTGAGTCCAGCCCCACTGTTTCGCCTGGGCACACCTACCAGCTCCACCATTGTAAAGTCGGAATGGCACACATTGCTTCTTTAAAGTGACATCCTTCAGATACTTGGTGGCTTTTCGGATATGCATACCCTTAATGGCCTGGGCATTTTCACGAGCGTTCTTAAAGTGAACACGAAGATTTGAACCTCTTGATTTGCATGATTTTGTGGAGTTTTCTGGGTCAAGTGAATAGCGAACCATTTTTAGAGGTCACCTGGAAGTGAGCAAGAATAATTCTGTCAACATATATTTACAGTAACTCATATAGCTTATATATGTACTAAACGCTGCCGGCAGCTACTCAGAGAGTTGTTGTTTTCATGATTAATCCAAAGGTGTCCTAAGAAATGCCATCATTGCCGTCTTTTTTTAAAAATTTAATTTAATTAATCTATTTTTTTCTATTCTTTTTCAAATTCTTTTCCCATTTAGGTTATTACAGAATATTGAGCAGAGTTCCCTGTGTTATACAGTAGGTCCTTGTTCGTTGTCTATTTGAAAATAAGAGCCTATGTTCTTAACCATGATCTTGTGCTGCCTTCAAAGACAAATGAACTGTAGCTTATATCAAATGATGACCCTGGTAATCAAGTATATAGCTTTTGGTGGGATTTGAAATTAAAGCCATCATCTTATACCCTTTTTGAACTTTTTCTTTTGTCTTTCTGTAGGAACCAGGATTCCTGACTGCATTTGAGTATAGTGAGAAGAGGAAGATGGTTTTCCATATCACCACTGGGAGCCAGGAATTTGAGTATGTATCTCATATTTTTTAGAACCACTAAGCACAATCTTTGGAATACTATATTTCTTTTCCTCTATCCAGGTTGTTATTTTGACTATAAGTAGTAGAAATAGCTTCTTATTTTGCAGAAGTTTTTTTTTTTTTCTCAAAAGACAACTGAAGCAAATAAATTCCAGACTGCTTGTAAAAACAGGATTAAATTTCTTACAAGAAATTCAGACCCAAAATATAAGGAGTTTCTAAATCAGCCTATATTAATCTATAAACCATTTAAAAAGTAGTTTAACTTTTCATTTCCCTTTTCTTCTCCACCGATGAAGGAAATTCCATTTCACTTTTGGTTTTACTTAAAAATCAGTTGTTAGAGTGAATATTTTAGAAGAAATAATGCAGTGTTGGTTTTGCTCTTCAGCCTCAGCAGTTTTAACTTCCCTTTTTATTTATCATCTTATGATTCCTGAGACATAGCCATCATCTTCCCAATGCAAGTTGACTAGAATGTGGTTTTTTTTCTCTACCTTAGTAGGCAGAGTTACTGTTTCATAAGTCAGAGCAGTGGCCAAGATCAATTTGAACAAAAGCAGTATTTCTTCAAAGTATTCCTCAAAACCCTGACCTCACAAAAAAACTGCAAGAAAAAAAGAGTTCATAGTCAAATATGCCTCCACTTGAATGTCTGCTAGGCAGCTCAGACTTCACAGGTCTGAAACCAAACTTCTGATCTTTGCCCCAGATCTGCTCCTCCTAAAATCTCCCTCATCCTGAGCTCTTTTTGATCCTCAGATCTGAAACCTTAGTGGCATCCTTAGCACCTCTTTTCCCCTCTCACACCCTAACTCTAATCTATTAACAAATCCTGTCTGCTCTACCTTCAAATATATTTAGTCAGAACAAACCAACCGGGCTTCCCTGGTGGTGCAGTGGTTAAGAATCCGCCTGCCAATGCAGGGGACACAGGTTTGTGCCCTGGTCCAGGAAGATCCCACATGCTGCGGAGCAACTAAGCCCGTGTGCCACAACTACTGAGCCTGTGCTCTAGAGCCCGCGAGCCACAACCACTGAGCCTGCATGCCACAACTACTGAAGCCCGCGCACCTAGAGCCCCTGCTCCGCAACAAGAGAAGCCACCGCAATGAGAAGACCGCGCACTGCAGCGATGAGTAGCCCCCACTCGCAGCAGCTAGAGAAAGACCGCGGAGCTACGAAGACCAAGCGCTGCCAAAAATAAATAAATAAAAATAAATAAGTTTATTAAAAAAACAAAACAATCCTTATATTTAAAAAAAAAAACCAACCAGTTTCTTCAACAAATAAACTATAAGTAATAAAAAGAAAAAGAGATGGAATCAGGGAGAAGACCTAGAGATTAAAAGAGATTTAAAAGACATGTCACTTAATCCCAATATGTGGATCTTATTTTGGATCCTGATTCAAACACACACGGATAATAAGACATATGAGACTGAAAACTGAACACTTACTAGATAGTTGATATTAAGGAATTACTAATTTGTTAGGTGTGATAATGGTAATGCAGTTATGTTAAAAATAAGAGTGTTCATCTTGTAGAGATACCTACTGAAATATTTAGGATGAAATGATATGTTGCCTAGGATGTGCTTAAAGTAATATGAAAAGAGAGGGAAGTGGTTGGAGATTTATATGAAAAAAAGTTGACCATGAGTTCATAGCTGATAATTTTTGAAGCTGAGTTATAGGTACCTGAAGGTTCATTATTATACTGTTTTTGTCTACTTTTGTATGTTTGAAATTGTCCATAATAGAAAGTTTATATATATATGTGTGTGTGTATATATATATATATATATTTTTCTATTTGTGTCTATATGTGTACAGAGAAGGAGAAGAAATACGAATTCAATTACTTCTCACCACCTTCTCCTTTGTTACCTCACTGGTCTAAAACACCTATCAGTATCTCTTCTGCATTATTAATAATAACTTCTAACTAACTTCCCTGCTCTACACCTTGCCCCTACCATTTATTCTTCACATAGGAGCCAGAATAATCCTTTTAAAACGTAGGTCAGATCATAACACTCCTCTGCCCAGAACATCCTAATGACTCCCCATCTCACTCAGAGCAAAAGCCAAAATCCTCTCTAATCTCAAATCTAAGCTCATCTTTAATTCATCTTGTGGTTTACTATGTACCAACCACACTAACTTCTTTGCTATTCCTAGAGCATGCCAGATACACTCCCACCTCAGGGCCTTTGCACGTAGCATTCCCTCTGCCCAGAACACTCTTTCATCATTATGTTCATGACTTGCTGTCAGGTTTCTCAGGTCTTTGCTAAAATGTCCACTTCTCACTAAGGCCTTCTCTGATCACTTTATTTGAAAATTTATTCGAAAACTCCCCATCTTCATCCTCTGCACATCTTATCCCCTTTCTGGATCTAATTTTTATCCATACCATTTAATAACAACTGACATACCACAAATTTTACTTATGTTTATTGTCTGTTCTCTCATTGGAATGGAAGCTCCATGAAGTCATCACTTCATTTTTGTCTCTTTTGTTCGCTGCTTTACTCCAAATGCATAGAGCAATCTCTAACACAAACTAGGTGTTCAATAAATATTTGTAGAATGACTAATTGAATGAATAAACAAATAGTGAATAAAATAAGTTAGGGAAGTGCAATATACTATATTCTCCTCTTGGAGATTCACACATTTTATTAAAGGGTCTGAATTCCTGCAGTGAAATAAAACACCTCTTTAACCTAGCATTCCCTCGAATTTTTAAGATCACAGAACTTTTTTTCAAGTAACAGCTAAGGAAAAGTCTTTGGTCCAAGACAAATTGGTCAAGGTAACTTGATCCCGGGACTTCCCTGGTGGTTCAGTGGGTGGAACTCCATGCTCCTAATGCAGGGGTCCAGGTTCTATTCCTGGCCAGGGAACTAGATCCCGCATGCATGCCGCAACTAAGAAGTCCACACGCCACAGCTAAAAGATCCCGCGTGCCGCAACTAAGACCCAGTGTAGCCTAAATAAATAAATAAATAAATAAATAAATAAATAAAACTTGATTCAAATGACAACTTGATATTCTCTAGTTGCTCTACTACATCATGGTTTAAGAACCATTCAGCTGGGCTTCCGTGGTGGCGCAGTGGTTGAGAGTCCGCCTGCCGATGCAGGGGACGCAGGTTCGTGCCCCAGTCCGGGAGGGTCCCACATGCCGCAGAGCAGCTGGGCCTGTGAGCCATGGCTGCTGAGCCTGCGCGTCTGGAGCCTGTGCTCCGCAACGGGAGAGGCCCGCGTACCGAAAAAAATTTTAAAAATAAAAAAAAAAAGAACCGTTCGGCTTAGAGAAATTATTACTCTCATAGTGAGCTTTCTCAGGAGCTAGGTTTTTTTTAATTAATATTTTATTTGTTTAAATGTTATATAATTTTTTCTTAAGCTGCAAGTCTTTATAAATTTGGCAAATTTTAAGCGAGCCTTTCTAATATGGTTAACTAAATTCCCTTAAACATTTTAAATTATATTTATAAATTTATTATATTATATTTCCTCTAAGAACTTTACCTGTGTAATTATTAAAATCTTTCCAATTATCTGAATGTCTTATAAATTTAATAAATTAAACTTATAAGTATAGGGAGTCTTAGACACTCTTAAATGTTCAAATACTGTGTATAAACTTAGTTATCAACTTAGAAACTGCAGGTCTATATCATTTAATCAATTAGAGGCTAATGTGTTATTATAAAAATGTCAAATTCTCTTAAATTTTTAAAGTTCTCAGGTACCAAATATGCACATATTATTCCCAAATTTAATATGAAAATAGTAATCTGTGGGTTTGATTTGTGTCTCCATTTTTAAATCTTCCTAGATTTAAAAACACTATTTCTGTACCTAATTGTAAATTTTCCTGAGTTTCATTAGGGAACAATTATGCTATCCCAAGTAATTTGGGGTACCCTTTCAGTTAAATTTTGGGGTCACTTTTTCAGCATATCAACCAGAAATTTTGTCTGAGATTCTCCAGAGCTATAGCCTTTCAGGGTGATTTTTCTCAAGATGAGGAGGGCCAAGTATCAAGAAAACTCTCTTTAATAGTTGGTAGGTTTATAGAATCCCTAAGTATTGGGTTGGACAAAAAGTTCGTTAAGGTTTTTCCAGAACATCGTGCAGAAAACCCGAACGAACTTTTTGGCCAACCCACCAAATGGAGTGGTCTCGCCACCATGTCATTTATGCGGGTCAGTATCTAGATTTTTCTTTTTCTCAGTAAAGTCCATAGCCCTCACTAAATTCTGTGGATAACTTCCAACATTACTTCAATTTACATTTAAGCTGCTCTCTTAAACTACGTAAGTGTAAATCTGTTAGATTATCCATCTCTTAAAGCTTTGTCTAATCTGTGACCATGTCCCAAAAGTCATGCTAATAAAAACTACAAAGATTTTTGGGCTTCCCTGGTGGCGCAGTGGTTAAGAATCCACCTGCCAATGCAGGGGACACGGGTTCGAGCCCTGGTCTGGGAAGATCCCATATGCCGCGGAGCAGCTAAGCCCATGTGCCACAACTACTGAGCCTGTGCTCTAGAGCCTGTGAGCCACAACTACTGAGCCCGTGTGCTGCAACTACTGAAGCCGATGCACCTAGAGCCCATGCTCTGCAACAAGAGAAGCCACTGCAATGAGAAGCCCGTGCACCACAACGAAGAGTAGCCCCCGCTCACCGCAACTAGAGAAAGCCGGTGCACAGAAACAAAGACCCAACGCAGCCAAAAATAAATAAATAAATAAATAAATAACTACAAAGATTTTAAAAGTGCTCTTACCAGGTCTTAGCACAATTGTCATAATTACTATTCGTTGCATTAAATGAATGAATGAGATTAATTAACTTTAGGTCTTTCCATATCAAGAGTATGTATTAAGTGCGCTGAATCACTGCATTACCAGTTAAGTTCATGCTGTCAAAATCTGTCAGTTATTCTTCTATCTGCTAGCGTTACCTGTCACGTCTTTGAATATTTTCTATTCTGACATGTTCTTCATAGAATTTGGTTTGTGTGAGATAAGCCAATCATGGTGACAATCACTGGATTCTCCTAATATCTATTTTTCATGTTTTTCAGTACATTTTAAAAAATAGGATATTCAGTTGACTTTTAGAAACATAGTCCCAGCACAATATGAAAAACCCAATTAATAACTAAAATCATTTATTCGCACTCCAGTTCAGTTCTTTAGAATTACTGAAATATAAGCCCTGCATAGCCCATTTCCTATTGGTACACAGGAGTTAAGAACAACAGGGCTTATAAATTGTTTTGTTGATCCCCCTGCCCATACACAGTATAACCTGTGATCTAAACAGGTGGGAAGCCATTTATTCAGCCAAGAATTCCTGTTCATGTTGGACAGATAGAAAGATAGATAGAAATGATACTAATGATATTAGCACTTTCTCCTTTCTTGATATCTCTATTTCTGTTCCCATTACTAAAGCTTACTTTCTATTTCTAGTAAGTTGCTAGGAGGTGGAATTGAAAGCATGGCAATCACAGAAGCTTTTGGAGGTAGGTAGAACCTTAATATTGTGTTATATGAAAAATATGTGTATATATACACACCCATATATATATAATTAAGTAGTCAACTGTAAATTGTATCTATTTTGGAACTTATGATGAAATATCAGTTATCATAATGCAAGATCATTCTGGGCTGCAGTTAAAATATATTCCAACATTAACAGATGAATTTTATTGGCATTTCTCATCTTTTTATCTCTGATTCCTATAGAAGAGATTAGAATTTTTTTCTCTCATACCTTCAGAGGGTAGTTGTATAATGAGACCAATCTTATTTCTAAGAAATACATGTTTCAGGAACATAGAGAATAGATTTCCCTTCCCTTATTATATCCTCTATTTAAAAAAAAAGTCAGGAATTCCCTGGAGGTCCAGTGGTTAGGACTCTGCACTCTCACTGCCACGGGCCCAGGTTTGGTCCCTGGTTGGGGAACTAGAATCCCACAGGCCACACAGTGTGGTCAAAAAAAAAAAAGTTCATGCATAGCTATGTTACGTACTATTCCTGACAGTTCCAGTATTTTCAGTCCTCAGAGAACTAAATCTGTTTTTTGGTTGTTTTTTTTTTTTTTCAAAAAATATTTATTTATTTATTTATTTATTTGGCTGCATCAGGTCTTAGTTGCAGCACACGGGATCTTTTAGTTGCAGCATGTGGGCTCTTAGTTGCAGCATGCAGGATCTAGTTCCCTGACCTGGGATGGAACCCGGGCCTCCTGCATTGGGAGCGTGGAGTCTTAACCACTGGACCACCAGGGAAGTCCCTGTATTTTGTTTTGTTTTGTTTTGTTTTGTTGGTGTTGATGTTTCTGTGATTATCTCTAGGCTCATCTATGGTGCCTCAGAGAGCAGTG
>NC_041219.1:44040178-44069647 GCF_002837175.3 Physeter macrocephalus | reverse complement strand
TATTTAAAAAAAAAGTCAGGAATTCCCTGGAGGTCCAGTGGTTAGGACTCTGCACTCTCACTGCCACGGGCCCAGGTTTGGTCCCTGGTTGGGGAACTAGAATCCCACAGGCCACACAGTGTGGTCAAAAAAAAAAAAGTTCATGCATAGCTATGTTACGTACTATTCCTGACAGTTCCAGTATTTTCAGTCCTCAGAGAACTAAATCTGTTTTTTGGTTGTTTTTTTTTTTTTTCAAAAAATATTTATTTATTTATTTATTTATTTGGCTGCATCAGGTCTTAGTTGCAGCACACGGGATCTTTTAGTTGCAGCATGTGGGCTCTTAGTTGCAGCATGCAGGATCTAGTTCCCTGACCTGGGATGGAACCCGGGCCTCCTGCATTGGGAGCGTGGAGTCTTAACCACTGGACCACCAGGGAAGTCCCTGTATTTTGTTTTGTTTTGTTTTGTTTTGTTGGTGTTGATGTTTCTGTTGACTTGGAGAAATAAATCTGTGTTTAATTATTTCAGTTGACTCTCAGTCTTAATGGCTTACCTGCTGTTGTATTCATTGACATTTGTGAGCTTATTTCTTGATTTTAATTAGTTGGAGTTCAATAGGCCTAAATTGGTGAGTGGGGACATTTTTTTCCGGAGAGAATTTGCTTTTGTTGGTAGCTAGGGAATACCACCAATCTGAGGCTCCCTCTGGGATCCCCCCTGAAGATCTCAGGTCAGTGGGAGAACCCCAGACTCTCATTCCTGTGGTGGAGTCTTAAACTTTCACTTATATAACTATTCCTAAGGAAAATTTGGTTTAAGTTAATTATTATCTAAAGGACAGTTCTGAAAAAGAAAACCTTTTAAAAGTTGTTTTTACTACTGGTATTCATATATGCAGAATCCATTCATGACACAGAGGTACTTTATGTGTGAGATTTGACAGTTGGAAAAGAAAACCATACTCTGAGGCCATATTTATTCTTTATGAAAATATCTAAAAATTAACTATGTATTTTTTTTTCTATATTTCACAGAATTTCGAACTGGAAAAACCCAACTCTCTCATACCCTCTGTGGTAAGGATATGTAACAACAACAATAATAGCAATAACAATAATAATCATAGCAATCACTTACTATTCTCCTTTGTGCCTGGTACTTACATAATCTCATGTAATCTGAACAAACTTGCAAGGAAACTAAAACTCAGAGACATTACATAAACTGCCCATGGTTACACAAATACCAGAGCTGGTCTTTGAATGTGTGATGCTTGAGGTGATGTTGTATGTACTGCACTCTGAAAACCTGAATGGAAATACGGAGGAGGTAAATGGGTATATGAATGTGTTGGTGGAGAGAGGTGTTCATTCATGGTCTTGATTTTTCCCATTCTATCTTTTCTATATTGTATTTATGAGAATGTCACAGAATCTTTTGAGGCCTAGAATTCCTTACTTTCCATAGAGTAAGGTTGGAACTTAAAAAGACTTAAATGTTTCTAAAGCAAAAATACCTCCCTTTGCATAAAGACATTACACTACGTTTCTTTGACCTAAGTAGAAGGAGCATGGAAAAGTGTTTAATAAGGGGATTCTGGCATCAAAATAGCTCGGCCAATAATAGCTGCGTAACCTTGGGCAAGTTGCTTCACCTTTCAGGTTTTCCCTATCAGTAAAACAGGAGTAATGATAGTGCCAAACTTAGGGTTGTTTTGAAAAATAAATGAAATAATGTATGTACTTTATGTAAAGTAATTCCTTAGTGTTAACTACTTCATATAAAGAAAATGCATTTAAAATTTTGACATACATTAATTGAAAAGTTACTTAAATGAGTTATGTAGCATAAATTATATTTATGATTATTTCTTATAGAAAAAAGTTAGTGATACTTAAATTCTACTTCTTTAGGAGAACTAAATTTCATGAATATCTCCCATTGTGAAAGATATTGACATTCTTTGTTGAATTACTACTATGCTGGCAGAATACTTACAATCTTACCACTGGTTAGTAATATAAAAATATAGTATGTTGTTTAGAAACAAAAGGATCGTTATTCCTTGCTACATGGCTAGAGTTGCAACCAGCCTAAATACCATGTTAATTTATATATGCATTTGTACAAAGTTTATTCACTCTTACTAATATTAACTAAATTTTAATTGCTTTCTAGTGACAGCTCAACTTCCAGGAGCAGGTGGCTACTCAGGAGGGAAGATTATCTTCATTGATACAGAAAATACTTTGTAACCCTTTTAAATAAAAGTTGCTAACATAAACAAGTTGCTAACATAATAGTGAGATATAGTACTGTTACTATAAAAGAGAATTTGTTTGAAATATGTCATTTTGTGATCACCCTGTAAACCAGCAATAATGAGAAAAGCCAAGGAAAAACAGTTGCTAGTCGAGTTTGCAAATCACTTTTTCCCCCTGAAATTTTTATTTTATTTTTTTATTGAAGTATAGTTGACTTACCATGTTGTGTTAGTTTCAGGTGTACAGCAAAGTGATCCAGTTTTATATACATATATATGTATATATATATATATATATATTCTTTTTCAGATTCTTTTTCCCTTATAGGTTATTAGGTTATTACAAAATACTGAGTATAGTTTCCTGTGCTATACAGTAGGCAGTAGGTCCTTGTTGGTTATCTATTTTATATATATTAGTGTGTATATGTTAATCCCAGACTCCTAATTTATCCCTCCCCACAACTCTTTCCCCTTTGGTAACCACACGTTTGTTTTCTATGTTCAAATCACCTTTTTTTCATAGTTTTTTTTTTTTTAATTTATTTATTTTTGGCTGTGTTGGGTCTTCATTGCTACGCGCGGGCTTTTCTCTAGTTGCGGTGAGTGGAGGCTACTCTTTGTTGTGGTGCACAGGCTTCTCATTGCAGTGCCTTCTCTTGTTGCAGAGCACAGGCTCTAGGTCGCGGGCTTCAGTAGTTGTGGCATGTGGGCTCAGTAGTTGTGGCTCGCGGGCTCTAGAGCGCAGGCTCGGTAGTTGTGGCGCACAGGCTTAGTTGCTCCACGGCATGTGGGATCTTCCCGGACCAGGGCTCGAACCCGTGTCCCCTGCACTGGCAGGCGGATTCTTAACCATTGTGCCACCAGGGAAGTCCCTCAAATCACCTTTTTTAAAAAAAGGTTTCACTTCTCCAAATGGGTTTGGTATAAAATTGACAAAACAAATACATGAGAGGAAATTACATCTTATTTGTTTTTAATTCTCTTACTTCTCCTAAGATTTAACTTAATAGCTAGAAGATTATTGACTCACTCAAAGTCATGGTCTCAAATAAAGAAAAAGGTCTGAATTGAACAAAAATACAGAAGGAAAAAGAGAAGAACCTGTTTGGGTAACAAAAAGAATTGCAGTTTTATTGAAGTGTAAGTTATTTCAGAAAGCAAGACTGGAAAGGTGGGTCTTAGATATGAAGGGCCTTGAAGCTGGATGATGGGTGTAAATTGGATTCTTTTGCAATATTCTAGGCAAGTAATGAGATTTGATGACCGTATTTGGTAGATAAAGGAAAGAGAGGCTTGGGAAACCACTCTTAGGTTTGTCTAGATGCTAGGAGAATAATGATGACAGAATTGGGAAGATCATGTTTCAGAGAAAAGGTGATGTTTCATTTTAATATGTTGAATATGAGGTACAGAGGGACATCCATTATGGCAGTTGGAAATGTTGAACTCAGCTTGAGAAAGGGGTAGGGCCAAGGATATGGATGAAATAGCCAGGGGGAGGCAAGAGAACTTACATAGAGAGAAGAGAAGAGGACTGAGAACATAACTTTGGGGTGTGCCTATGTCTAGGAAGAGGGACTAAAAAGACAAATCAATAGAGACAGACAAAGTAAGAGGATATCTGGTTGTGGATGCTAAGCATAAGGAAAGTTTCAAGAAGAAAATGGTAGTCAGTGATGTTCCACAGAGAGAGAGAGAGAGAAGGTGCAAACTGAAAAAGATCACTGAGGTTTGCAGTTAGGAGTCCAAGAGGCCATTTGCAGTAAAGTAAGATGATGGAAGCCTGTTGCAAATAAACAGTAAGGAATTGAGGCAGTGTGTAATTAACCAATAAATAGAAGAAATACGGTAATTTGAGGAGATATCAGGTTCAGAGGACATTCTTTTTAACAATAGGACTGTAGGAAGAGGCGCTCAGCTGGAGTTCAGCTAGTTCCAGAAACAGTTGATTAAGGATGGTTCTTGAGAGGGAGGAATTTTTCTTGCAGAATAGCTGCCACTGTTTGGGCAATTTGGATTTTATCAAGAATGGCTGAAAGAAACAGTTAGGAGCCAGGTCATATGCAAGAGGGAATAGGGAGGAACAAGGACATGCAGGGGCCTGAGTGGAATGTTCTCACTCTTTCAGTGTCTCTTACATGTATACTGCTCTCTCTTGGTACTTTTCTTTTTATGTGTTTATATTTTGCCTACATAATTATGTTTTACACTTACCTGTGGCATAGATTATCTTATGACCCTTAAATCCTCCACAGTGCCTTGCACTGGTAATTGGTTAATATGGGAACCGATTCCATATGGGAATCAGTTAATAAACATTTGAAAATTGATTTGAACTTCCCTTCAGCATAAGCCCAACTTTTACATTCCTGGTTACATAGTCACCCGGCTTTGTAAAAACTGACATAGTGAAAAATATTTTTTATTGCCTTTTCCAATTCCTTGTCTTCTTTGATTTGTCCACCAAAAACATCTACTGGGTATGCTCAGCAGCAATAGAAGATTTAAGTGGCTGTCACTAAAGCTCTGAAGAAAACATATATAGTGCTGTAGGACAGAGATGGCTGGGAAATCCTAAAGACAATTCAATTCAATGTTTACTGAACTAGTTCTAAGTGTCACGAATAAGATTAAAAATGGTCCTTACTTTACAGTTACTTATAGTATGATCAGTATTATACAATTACTGTGAACAAAGTGAAATGAGACCATAGACGTGCATTTTATTTTATCTTACTTCACTTTAGAGAATATTATAGACATATTGTTAGGATCACCAAAGACCTATAAAGAATGTTTATTACTCCCTTATAGTCTAGATAGGTATAAGTGATTATTAGCATCTTCCAGAATACCTTTTCAGGTACACTGAATTTGCCCCCATATGAATTTACTAATTTCAGAATGCTAACACAACTCCTTTAGAAGAAAGTGGATTTTAAACCCTAAATAAACCAAAAACTATATGATAATAATTCCCTTCTGACGCTTGAAGTTACTTTTTTGACCCTTTGGTTTATGTAGTCAAATTTATCATTTGTTGGCAACACGTGGTTAGTGATATATTAAACTATTTCATGTTGAACAAGTGAGGAATATGAAGAGAGTGAATTAATTCACTCTGAAGTGACTTGAATTATAATTCAGTGATATTATCTTCCTAGACGAGGTCTATATTTATTGAACTGAGAAAAACAGAGATTCACAAATCTTAGTTTCTAGTTTTTCTCTTGGAACTGATTTGCTGCATAATCCTGAGTCATTTGCCTAATCTCTGTTTGTCAGTGTCCTCCTTTGTAAAATGTAATAGAGGCCATAACAACTAAATTCCAAGGTTATTGTTTAGATAATTTAATATTTAAATTCATTACTGTCTCATTATTTCTATCACTGTTATCACTACCTAAGGTATTCATTAATTGAGGCACTTATGAAAAACAAAGTCTGATATAGATTTTAAGTGATTATTAGTATCCTCCAGAATACCTTTGCAGGTACAGCGTTTTGCCTCTCTTTGATACACTTGCTTACGGTATTATTTTTTGTAGTTGTTGTCTAAACTTTTGGGAATTGATTTATTGAATCCTTAATCCTGGCATACTCCAGCCGTCCAGATCGCCTTCGGGACATTGCTGATCGCTTCAGTGTAGACCATGATGCAGTCCTGGACAACGTACTTTATGCACGTGCATATACTAGTAAGAGCCCCATGCAATTGGATGCTTAGGCTGTTTTAAGGTTGGCAGCACTGATTTATTATTTGAGTGATGCTTACAACATTTTGACACTATTCTTTTCTCTTTCTATTTTACTTTTCTCCAAATTTATTTAGTCAGTCCACACATTTTATCATCTGGTAAGTCCTTAGACATTGAAATGCTCTCAAATTATTTCTTATTCTTTGTCTTTGAAATGGAGAGTAACATTCTTTTTGGATAAGGTAGCATTTGGTATGTATGCTAAGGCAGAATATGAAATATATTTAATCAAGTCGTAATTTTAAAAAATCCTTCAAGGACTCTCTTTTGCCTGACTCCCAAGAACATACATGATCTTAGCCTCTGCTTCTTCTAGTTTTTATAACATTTTCCCACTGCATTTCCCACCAGGTGAACATCAGATGGAGCTACTTGATTATGTAGCAGCAAAGTTCCATGAAGAAGCTGGCATCTTCAAACTATTGGTACGAGCTTTTAAATATTGCTCAATCTAGAGCTATTTAGCATATTATCTTTCTTCTATTGATTCCAATTCAAATTAACTTCTTCCTTCCATTTCCAAATGCATTATTTATTTTTACATTAATCCTACACAGATCATTGATTCAATAATGGCACTTTTCCGAGTGGATTTCAGTGGTCGTGGGGAGTTGGCTGAACGGCAGCAAAAACTGGCCCAGATGTTGTCACGACTACAAAAAATCTCAGAAGGTAGATTTTTTTCCTTAATTTTTAAAATATTTATTTATTTACATTTGGCTGCGTTGCTGTGCTGAGGCTTTCTCTAGTTGCGGCGAACAGGGGTTACTCTTTTTTTTTTTTTTTTGGCTGCATTGGGTCGTCACTGCTGTGCGCAGGCTTTCTCTAGTTGCGGTAAGCAGGGGCTACTCTTTGTTGTGGTGTGCAGGCTTCTCTTGTTGTGGAGCACCGGCTCTAGGCGTGCGGGCTTCAGTAGTTGTGGCACATGGGCTCAGTAGTTGTGGCTCGCAGGCTCTAGAGCGGAGGCTTAGTAGTTGTGGCACACGGGCTTAGTTGCTCCGCAGCATGTGGGATCTTCCTGGACGAGGGGCAGGCAGATTCTTAACCACTGCGCAACCAGGAAAGCCCCTCAGAAGGTAGATTTTTAAAATAAATGGTGATATCAGAATAGCACCTGTGACTGTTTGCTAAGTAGGTTTTGCAGAGAAGCTCAGAATAATGTCAGGAAGCAGTCCATTTTTTAAAAATAATATTTCCTGGGCTTCCCTGGTGGCGCAGTGGTTGAGAGTCCGCCTGCCGATGCAGGGGACACGGCTTCGTGCTGGTCTGGGAAGATCCCACATGCCGCAGAGCGGCTGGGCCTGTGAGCCATGGCCGCTGAGCCTGCGCGTCTGGAGCCTGTGCTCCGCAAAGGGAGAGGCCACAATAGTGAGAGGCCCGCGTACAAAAAAAGAATTAAAATTAAAATTAAAATTAAAAAAATAATATTTCCTTCATGGAATACAACTCTTTTTTTAAACCAAAAATACTGATTCTAATACAATAGGTACCTAAATAATATAACAATAATAACTTTAATTTATGATATCAATGAATAAACAGGAATGTAATCTTGTTCATCAAATAAATTCATGGCACAATATTTCTAAACTCTGAAATGTAAGCAATGAACTTTTAATATTCACATTGTCATTCTCTTAGTTTCTTAATTTTATTTCTTGATGCAGAATATAATGTGGCTGTGTTTGTGACCAATCAAATGACTGCTGACCCAGGAGCAACTATGACGTAAGCCCTAATATTCTGCTTTGTATTTCACAAAAGTTAATATCAAAAGGGTTAGAGTGTAGAATAGGAAATAATTCCAAAATCATCAGCCTTGATGTGGACACAGATATGTCACAAATCACTTTTTGCACAGTGCATATTACTTCATAATTGTAAATTTCATTTATTTGTTATACAGATCTATTTTTCTCTAGTTTTTTTTATAAAACAAAGCAATAGTTTCACTATTTTCAGAGATACTTTGGGTTCCTTTTTGTCTAGGACTAAAAGGATATTGGAGGACAATAAGAAAAAGATCTTAGGGAAATAAAAACTTATATTCCAGATACATGAAAAACATATTCCAGTTTCTAATGCACTGATAAGCTGTTAGCCTACAAACAAAAAAAGCAGGCTCTCTACAGGATATACATGAGATATATTTATAAGAGATATATTTATAAATATTTATATATTTAAATATCTATATAATGGTTTTTAATGCACTGATAAGCTGTTAGCCTACAAACAAAAAAAGCAGGCTGTCTACAGGATATACATGAGATATATATTTAATTTATATATTTATTATGTTATATAAATATATTTATATTTACAGGATATACATGAGATATATTTATGTCTCTTATATATTTATAAGAGACTTCCTGTGAGAGAAGTCTCCTGTTTGAAGAAACAGAATTTCTCTCCACACTAGGCATATTGAGAATTTGTTGAAGTAGTTGTGCACATAACATACATATTGATGGCTCTGCTTGAAAGATGGCAGTGAATAGAAAGACAAGGAGATGGTGGTGTGATGAATTGGGAGATTGGGATTGACATATGTATAAAATGGATAACTAATAAGAACCTGCTGTATAAAAAAATAAATTAAATTTAATTAAAAAAAAAAAAACGAAAGACAAGGAGAGCTAAAGTAGTATAGTGAAACAGAAAGTTCGAAGAAGTACTTCCCTGGTGGTACAGTGGTAGAGGCTCTGTGCTCCTAATGCAGTGGGCCCGGGTTCAATCCCTGGTCAGGGAACTAGATCCTGCATGCCACAACTAAAAGATCCCGCAAGCCACAACTAAAGAAAGAAAAGATCCTGCATGCCACAACTAAGACCTGGCACAGCCAAATAAATAAATAAATATTTTACAAAAACAAAAAAAGCAGAAAGAAAATTCAAAGAAAGTTCAGTTGCCACCATCAAGTTTTGAGCATTATGTATCTGAATAAGCAGTCAAAATAGCCCTGAATCTATGTACTGCTTTTTTAAAGGTCTTTTCAGCAACTTCTTATTTATAATAATTTTTAGCCAGAGAAAAGTTGCAAGACTAGCATAATGAATCCACAAATATCATTTGCCTAGTTTCATCAGGTGTTAACATTTTGCCACATTTTTCCCCTCTATGTGTTTGTGTGTGTGCATGTGTGTGTAAAAATCTCTCTATATGATACATACACACACATGCTCATATATGTAAAAGTGTATATGTTTTGTGAACCTTTTGAGAGTTTTTTTCTCTGAACCAGTGAGAATTATTTGCAGACATCATGACACATCACTTCTTAGTACTTCAGCATATCTCTTCTAAGAACAAGAACATTCTTCTACATAACTACAACATAATTAGCACAGTCAGGGAATTTAACATTGGTGTACTATTTATCCAATACACAGTTATATTCAAGTGTCTCCAATTGTTCCAGTAATATTCTTTGTAGTTTGGGGGGTTTCTTGTTTTGTTTTTGATTCAGGATCAGTTAAGGATCATGCATCCCATGTACTTGTCATGTCTCTTTAGTTTCCTTTAATCAAAACAGCTCCTCAACCTTCGTTAGATTTTTGTGACACTGACTTTCTTTTTTGGTGGTGCTGTGCAGCGTGCGGGATCTTAGTTCGCTGACCAGGGGTTGAACCCATGCCCTCTGTATTGGGAGTGAGTGACACTTTTGAAGCGCACAGGCCAACTGTTTTTCAGAACATCTCTCAATTTGGAGTTGATTTTTTTCTCATTATTTAAAATGTTAAACACTTTTGGCAGGAAAGCTACTAATATATGTTATGTTATGACCTTTTCCATATATCACATCAGGAGGCACACTGGCAGTTTGTCCCTTTAATAGTGATAAGTTTGATCATGTGATTAAGATGGTGTTCACAATATTTCTCCATTGTAAAAGACCTTCTCCTGTTTGTAATTAATAAGTAATTTGTGGGGTGATACTTTGAGACTTGTGTAAATATCATGTTCTGCACTCATTAGATTTAATATCCATTGGAGATTCTTGCTTAAATCATTACTCTGGTGGTTGCAGTACAAAGTTCTGTTACTTTAAAACTGAGTCATTTCATCATTTGGTAGCAAATAAATCAGTCATTGACATATATATTAGAAGATATTTGATATGATATTCTAAATTATGTAAATTGTACTGCAATTAATGTATCTCTCTTTAGGCATTTTCTAAACTAAACCCTAAGAGTATTGCTGCATCTTCTGCAGTTTGCTATAGCTCTCACTTTTCAATTCGCTTTTATGATATTTTCTACTTAATTACAGGAGATACCAATGTGAAAAGTATTAATTACACGAAAGGTTTTAAGCAAGGTTTTTTGTTTGTTTGTTTTTTGGGTTTTATTGGCCGCACCATGCGGCATGCAGGATCTTAGCTCCCCTACCAGGGATAGAACCCGCGCCCCCTCAGTGGAAGTACAGAGTCTCAACCACTGGCTTGCCAGGGAAGTCCAAGCAAGTTAAAAAGATTGAGGAGGGGGAAATCAATCATTTATTCATTCAGTATACATTTATTGAAAATCTACTATGTATCAAGGTTCTAGCACTAGTGAACAAGAGAGACTATGTGCCTTGCCTCCATTAGGAAAAAAATAAATGATGTCCATTTAACTCAAAATTTTAAAGTCTTGGTAGGTCATGCATTGTCTGTAGTCCTTCAGTGGTTAAGGCAATATTCTCTGTTTTATAGGGTGTCTTTCATATACAGGACATGAAGTACTTCACAAAGAGAATAATTTTAAACTGAAGAGAAATGGGAGATTTTTAAGGCTCACTTTAAAAAGAGAAAATGACTCATTGGCTCAGAGGGAGGAAGTGGGTTGCATTCAAATAAAACAGTACAAGTTAAAGAGCAATGTTCTTTCTTCAGGTGTAGGGAGGGAACATTGAAGAGGCCAAAACTATCGATCTAGAGTTAGAAGACAAAGGAAGTCTGTGGAAATTAGGTCAGATAGGGTTCTTTTTCTTATATTTGTAGAAAGTTTCAAAAAGAGTAAAACCATTTTGAATTGATTCCAATAAGAGAAAAATAGAGAGGTGACAGAAAGGAAATAATTGCAGAAGTTCAAAGAGGGGAGGAGATTTATAATGAAATAAGCTAAGAAAAGAGCTGAAGAAAGTAACAAAGACTAGTATTTTTGCTGGGTGAATCTGCTTTGAAACAGCATCTCCTCCACCTAGCCAAGTTATACGGAAACAAGTTTCACTATAATTAGTATATTCTAAAGTACATTATAACAATACAAATTAAATGCATGTGCTGTAAGCACATAAATTGCCACAGCTAAATTAAAAAAGAAAACAGGACAGTTTTAAACTAAAGGATTTCAAGTGCTATTAGAATACGTCCCATAAAGGAAATATCTTTGTTTCTCAGTGTTAAGGAGCTCCAAGCTGCAACTCCCCTGGAGCCTGTCAGAGAAATATCACTATAATTGGTATGAGTACCCAAGCACACTGACAATAATTGAGGCTTCTATCCTATGCATTATACTTGATGGCACATCGTATTAAAAAGGAACAAAATTATAGAGGCGAGGAGCTGCCATATGATACACCAGAGCAGTAACTCCTAGATGAGGCTTACAGATAACAGATTTTAGAACTAGAATGAGCCAGTTGATGAAGGCCTGGAAATAAAGTCAAAGTATCAGCCTGTAAAGCTCCATACCACAGCAAAAATAAGATAAGCAACAAATAAGGCCATGATGTTGCCCCCTACTTCATTTGTGTATTTGTTTCCCTAAAAGTCATCTTAGAACATTTGCAGTCTTGTAAATGTGCAGTTTATTCTTTAAGGATGTCACTTACTGATTCTACATCATTAGTATAAATTAAGAGGAAATATCGGGACTTCCCTGTTGGCGCAGTGGTTAAGAATCTGTCTGCCAATGCAGGGGACATGGGTTTGATCCCTGGTCCGGGAAGATCCCACATGCCGCAGGGCAGCTAAGCCCGCGCGCCACAACTACTGAGCCTGCGCTCTAGAGCCCGCAAGCCACAACTACTGAAGCCCGTGTGCCTAGAGCCCGTGCTCCACAACAAGAGAAGCCACCGCAATGAGAAGTCTGTGCACCGTAACGAAGAGTAGCCCCCGCTCACTGCAACTAGAGAAAGCCCCCGCACAGCAACGAAGACCCAATGCAGCCAAAAATTAATTAATTAATTAATTAATTTTTTTTAAAAAAAGAGGCAATATGGTTAGAGAAAAAACATTAAACCAAAGTCACTAGCATGGTGACCTTGTGCAACATTTAAATTATTTGAATTTTACTTTCCTCTCCCTCAAAATTAAGAGCACTTATATTTATTGGTTGCTTAGCATGTGCCAAGTGCTTTCATGTATCGTCTTATATAATTCTCATATCACCCCAACATAACTTAGCCTCCTAGACCTCCCTGTTCTATGAAGCCAGTCTCAGTATATTGCTATATCTCTCCCCAACCCCCCAACCACCACCACCCCCGAATTCTATCTTCAAAATTTTGAAAAATGTGTAGATTTTTCTGCATATTTTGGGAGGAAATGGGGGGTGGGGTTATTTAACAAAACTTCTTAAATATACTCCTTTTTTTTTTTTTTTAACCATCTCTTCTTTTTCACCAAAATTCTCTTTATCTTCCTCTAATCTCAAAACATCCTCCTCTCTCTTGGACATGGTTCACCCAGTCTTTCTCTCAATGGACCCCTTCTCAAAAATTCCATCTTTAAGCTTAACCCTTAGCAAGTCAAAAGTACCAGGAGTATCAATTGTCCCTCAAGTTTGCCCTTTCCCAGACCCCTCAAGGTCTCCACTCCAACCAGTATTTGAGGTAGACACTATTATTATTCCTAATATGTAAAGGAAGAAACAGAGGCTCAGAGTGCCTACTTGCTCAATCATATAGTTAAGAAACAGGAGTCAGATTTTGAACCCAGGTTTCTTTGACTTCAAAGTTGAGGCTCTTTTAGTCTCACTGTGCTATTCTTCCTATCTCACTCCCAGAAAAATATCACCTGCCCTACCATCACCATAATCCTATACTCCCTGCACCCTAATTTGCAGTTGGAAGGTCAGGAGGTTCCGGGTCTTACTGTCAACAATATAACAGGCTCTATCCTGTTCAACCAGAGGGGGATAAATGAAACAATCTTTCTTGGCCCCTCTTTATTCCTAATATCCACCCCCATCTCTTCCTCCTTCTCATCATACTCCCCCATCCCCTGAGAAAAGGAGGAAAGAAGAGAAGATAATATAAAAGAAGGGGAAATAAGAGAGTAGGCTAAAGGAGGCGTGTGGGTGGTTTTCTGAAGCCGTTTTTACTTGGTCAGAAATAGAAGTAAATTAAAGCCCTCTAAAAGAATGTGGAATGCTATTACACCTTCTTGTACTTTACCTCAAGACTTGTTTATAACTGCTAGAATACTCAAGAAGTTCAAAGAAACTTTAAGAAATGTTTCGTGATTAACATGTCACTGAAAGAGGGTTTTAACTGAATCATTTAGTTAAATAATAATAGTTACCATTTATTGAGTATCTCTTATGTGCCAAGATTACTGAAAGGGTAAATCTAATGCTTTGTAGATGACCTGGCACAGTTCCTGGCATGTAGTAGGCTCCCAATGAGTTAGATTAAATATATCTTGAATCTTCACAACAGCCCTAAAAAGTAAGGGGTTTTTTTTGTTCCCATTTTACAGTTAAAGAAACTGAGATTCATAAAGGTAAATAATTAGCCCAAGGTAACATAGATAATAAGTGAATCAGGATTAGGAAGGCAGATAATAATAATTGCAGTCACTGGGTTAATGCCTTACCTAAATTATTTCATTTTATTGTTACAACTACCATACCAGTTAGGTACAATTATTATCCTCCATTTAAAATGAAGAAACAGACACTTAGAATGATTAACAATTTTCCTGAGGTCATATGGCTGGCTGATAAGCCAAAATTTGAACCCAGGTCTAACTCTAAAGCTCTTACACCACTTAGCACATTGAGTCTGTATGTGCCTGGGGAAAGGTTAGCATGCTGTCATATGAGACGCTTTGCAGGGATGTATCCATTACCCTGGTGAGTTGACCAGTGTTCAGGGCCCTCAGCCTTACAGACAGATTTGATTTGGTCATCCTACCGAGCACAAATCCATTTCTCAGGGACAGACTCACATTAATCAAACTCATGAGACTCAACAAAAGATCAGAGGGCCAGTTTACTGATAAAGAAAAATGTAACTACATTTGAAGCTCTTGTGACCAGGGCATTCTCTCCTTGTAGGCAGACCTCTATAGGAATCCAAATTTTAATCCAAAGCTATTTACTAAATATGGAATCCAAGCAAAGGGAAATAATTAGATGAGTTAGAAGAGTGTCTGCCACATAGTAAGGACTCAGTAAACGTGAATGTGAATGTTATTGTTAATAGCCAGCCACACCGGGGCAGGGGGCGGGGTGGACCTTGAATCTCCTAAACTTATATGAAAATTTTTGTATGTGTACATATGTGCATTTTTCTGGGGGAGAGTCTATATCTTTTATTAAATTATCAAAGTGTTAGTGACCTACAAGAAAAGTCAAGAGCCATAAATTCTACACAGAATCCTGAACACTTTGATGGAGCAAGTACAATTTGAATTGGCTTGATATTCTTCCAGAGCTAAGGCTGTTATGCTATGTTGCAATTTATTTTAGTTAAGTATAACCACTTACATTATGAGTCACTTTTTAGGACTTTTTTCTCCCCATATTATCTTTCCTATATGATTTCTTAGCACTTTTGCAGATCCTATCATTTATTTCTCATTTAGTTCATTCAAAATCATCTCCCTTTGGAAACGACATATTTTTTTAAAAATTTATTTTATTTATTTTTATTTTTGGCTGTGTTGGGTCTTCGTTGCTGCATGCGGGCTTTCTCTAGTTGTGGCGAGCAGGGGCTACTCATTGTTGGTGTGCAGGCTTCTCACTGCAGTGGCTTCTCTTGTCACAGAGCATGGACTCTAGGCGCACGGGCTTCAGTAGTTGTGGCACGTGGGCTCAGTAGTTGTGGCTCGTGGGTTCTAGAGCGCGGGCTCAGTAGCTGTGGCACATGGTCTTAGTTGACCCGTGGCATGTGGGATCTTCCCAGACCAGGGCTCGAACCCATGTCCCCTGCATTGGCAGGTGGATTCTTAACCACTGCGCCACCAGGGAAGTCAGGAAACGACATTCTTTTTTTTTTTTTAAACAAGATGTTGGGGGTAGAAGTTTATTTATTTATTTATTTATTTATTTATTTATTTATTTTTGCTGTGTTGGGTCTTCGTTTCTGTGCGAGGGCTTTCTCTAGTTGTGGCAAGCGGGGGTCACTCTTCATCGCGGTGCGCGGGCCTCTCACTATCGTGGCCTCTCTTGTTGCGGAGCACAGGCTCCAGACGCGCAGGCTCAGTAGTTGTGGCTCACGGGCCTAGTTGCTCCGCGGCATGTGGGATCCTCCCCGGCATGTGGGATCCTCCCAGACCAGGGCTCGAACCCGTGTCCCCTGCATTAGCAGACAGATTCTCAACCACTGCGCCACCAGGGAAGCCCCGGAAACGACATTCTTAACACTCAGGCTCTTCATCTGGAGTAATCAATGCCAGGCAGTAGTACCTATTCTCTTTTGTGCATAGGGTACCACATTGGTAATAACAAACAATACTTTGCTAAGAAAAAAACATAGCCATACAGCTAAAACCTACAGATTCCTGCTCTTCCTTAGATTATCTGTAAGGGGGTGGAGGCGGGGAGGATTACTTCAATTAGGGGGAAATCCTGTTTCCTTTTACATTTCCCCTTCTGTCAGAACACCCTTTAAAAGTTCCTTGAATTACAGCTTCTTTGAAGATAATATCACAAATCTGTGTCTAAAAGGTTCTAATTTGGAGGAAACCCAAATTGTCTTCTCTTCCCGTATCCATTCAACAAGAGTTGTTGAGTGTTTTTTATATTATAGGTACTTTTCTGGGCACTGGAGTTACTAAAATGAATAAGGATTTAGAGTATAGTTGGGGAATGAGACCCATGAATTAAAAATTATAATGTAGTGTGCTTTAATAGAGTTATATACATAGTGATATGAGAGGACAGGGGAGGTAGGCTCTACTCTGTTTCAGGGTATCGGGCATGGTTTTCAAGAAGGGATGACACTTGATGGGTGAGTAGGAGCTAAATGAGCAAACACAATAGGAAAGGGGCTTTTGCTTCAGAGATAACTGAGTTTATAAAAGCATTGAGGTATAAGAGGACTTGCTGAAATAAGAAAAAATTAAAGTTTGAGGAGGAAGAATGAGTACAGCTGTAAATAAGTACAGTGGGCCCTTCGTATCCATAGGTTCCACATCCATGAATTCAACCAACCTAGGATCAAAAATAATCAGAATATAAAAATCCAGAAAGTTCCAAAAAGCAAAATTTGAATTTGCCGTGCTCTAGCAGCTATTTACATAGAATTTAAATTGTATTTACAACTATTTACGTAGCATTTACATTTTATTAGGTATTATAAGTAATCTAGAGATGATTTAAAGTATATGGGAGGACACAGTATTGTAAATCAACTATACTCCAATAAAAAATTTTATTTTATTAAAAAAGATAACGTATATGGGAGGATGTGTGTAGGTTACACACAAATACCACACCATTTTTTTTTTTCACGCCATTTTATATAAGGGACTTGAACATTCGTGAATTTTGGTATCCATGGTTGGGAGGTGGGTTCTGGAACGGATCCCCCTGTGGATACAGAGGGGGACTGTATGTAGGTAACAGAAAAAAAGAAGCAGAAGTTGAGGGACTGTCTTCCTGAGAGCCCTCCTTTTCTTTGTGAAGAAGCAGGCAATGTCATCCAAAGTTAGGGAAAAGAACAGAAAAGAGTGCTTAAGGAGACTACTGAAAGTTTGGTAAAGGGGAGGTGAGGTTAACCAGGCTCTTATAGAAGAATTACTAGGCAGTATGGAGAGACCATCTGTGAGAAGCATTAACATAGCTGTTAAAACTTCTCTCTGCCCATTTAGCGAACCCCGACTCTCCTTTCTTGTCTCCTCTTCATAGCAGTTTCTAACTGGTCTACCTGCTGTGGGGGCACCTATCTTTCTATTGCCCAATATTCTCCTTGGTATTTTTGTAACTTCTATGTCTTAAGTACAAAAAATATTTTTGAGCACCCACTGTGTGGCTGGTTGCTACAGAGCTGAATACAATGTCATCTGCCCTTAAGGAGCTTAGTGATAGGTAATAGGTGAGGGATTAAGGGGGAATATAATATGTAAATAATAATAGCACTAAAGGCAGGACATGAAAAATGCACTAAAGAAGCATAAATACAGTGTTTGCAAGTTCAGAGTTCACAGCCCAGCTGAGAATATCATCAGGCCCTCAAGCAGCCCATCTATGTAGAACATAGAATTCTTTTAAGACCTTGAAGAACCACCTGTAATGGAGGGTAACCTGGAAGGTTTAGAGTTATCCCATTAAAAAGAGTGGCATTGATCTGTAAGCATTATAGAGATAATTCATCTCTAGCTATTTCATCCAACTGAAAGGCCTTCATTGCTTTACTACCCTTTCAGCTGTCTGAGTAAAGCAACCTATCTTCTGACTTCTTAACTCCTGTCAGTCTCACCTGCCTGGATGCTACTTTCTTGATAGTGGTTCACTCCAAAACTAACTCTGTTCTTGTTCTCACATTGGACCTGCTGAATCAATCAATCCTATCCAACCCCAGCCAGCTGGTCCTAACCTGTGAGCCATTTAATCAAGCAGCAGTTTATTTTTTATTTTTTTCAATTGTTTGACTCTGCAAAAATCAGAAGGCACTAACGGACAGCCAACCAACCCATCCCCTTGGTGCCCTGAGTGAAGACAAGTCAGCTTAGATATATGATGGACTAAAATCCCACCACCTAAGACTCTAAGCAGTGAAATGAACAGCCATCAAAAGGCAGCAGTTTGGGACTTCCCTGGCGGTCCAGTGGTTAAGACTCTGCACTTTTACTCAGGAGGTGTGGTTTCAATCCCCAGTCAGGGAACTAAGATCCCATGTGCTGCGAGGTGTGGCCCAAAAAAATAAAAAATAAAATAAAATAAAAGCAGCAGTTTATATTAGCAGACTCCTTTCCCAGAGAGCTTCATATCCCCATTAACCTACAATCTCTTTAGCCTCGTGTCAATCAGCCACATCATCACTACACCAAGCCTCATGCTTACAGTAAACAGAATCCTGAACTTCATGGAGCAACCAGAATTTGAATTGACTTGCAACTGAATTCTCCCAAAGCTGAGGCTATTATGCTATACCAAAATTTATTTTGATCGAGTGTAACCTGTTAGTTTAAGTTCAGTTCCATTTATTGATGATTTTGAAGCCTAGATTTTCTTCTGCATCAAAGGAGATGATCTTGTGGTTTTCTCCTTCATTCTATTTTTTTAAAAATTTATTTATTTACTTTTGCTGTGTTGGGTCTTCGTTTCTGTGCGAGGGCTTTCTCTAGTTGTGGCAAGCGGGGGCCACTTTTCATCGCAGTGTGCGGGCCTCTCACTATCGCGGCCTCTCTTGTTGCAGAGCACAGGCTCCAGACACGCAGGTTCAGTAGTTG
The DNA here is from genome assembly GCF_002837175.3 of Physeter macrocephalus. Classification (NCBI taxonomy): domain Eukaryota; kingdom Metazoa; phylum Chordata; class Mammalia; order Artiodactyla; family Physeteridae; genus Physeter; species Physeter macrocephalus. The sequence goes on along the minus strand of NC_041219.1, from coordinate 44,051,025 downwards.
TGGCTCACGGGCCTAGTTGCTCCGCGGCATGTGGGATCCTCCCAGACCAGGGCTCGAACCCGTGTCCCCTGCATTAGCAGGCAGATTCTCAACCACTGCGTCCTTCACTCTATTGATATGGTATATTACAATGATGATTTTCCTATGTTGAACCACTCTTGCATTCCTAGAATAAATAGTACTGGGTCATGGTGTATAATCCTTTTGATATGTTGCTGGATTCGGTTTGCTAGTATTTTGCGGAGGCTTTTTGCACCTAGGCTTTTTTGAAGGGCTTACTATATTAGGTTTATTAAGAAACTTTCACTTCTTGCCAAGTGAGTGTTAGTCCCCTAGTGAGTATATCTCTCAAGAGTGTCAATATTTGTAACTACCTTGCAATCATAATATATTTTTGGATTGATAAGATCATAGTAAGAGCTTATCTTTTCTGTATCCTATTTTAGAAGAATAAACTTTAGACATCAGCGATAAAGATATTTCTGAGATTCTTCTCACCTCAAATTCATAACCAGTACGACATTGAAGGCTTCCAATGTACAGTTAATGAATAAGAAGGAGGTTCTCAATCTGCTCTCATTTACATCATAGCATCATGAGGGAGGGTTGGGTATTACTTATTCATTAGACTAGAATAGTGGTTGGCACACAGTAAGCCATTAATAAATACTTCTGATACATGAATGAATGAATAAATTCAATCTTTGTATTTTGTAAAGAAAAATTGCTTAACCCCAAGATTTATCCTAAAACAGTGAGTAGTGTTTTATTTGTGTTTTTTATTTTTAAAAAATCAAACAAAACATGAACCATTTATCATAGGAATCTAAGAAGCCTGAACTGGATGGCCAATGGGGTACATAGCAGCTCCAAACTCTAGCCCATTCCCTGGTTTATGAACAAGCCTCTGCTTGTTTAGAATGCAAACCTACTCTGTCCCCTGCCATACTCCAGAGAAAAGTTGCCTTGTAATTGCAGTTAGTACTGTATATAGTCCATATGATGAAACCTGAAAAGGTGTTTTATTAATTCAGTTTTCAGGCAGACCCCAAAAAACCCATCGGGGGACACATTCTGGCTCATGCTTCAACAACAAGAATAAGCTTGCGAAAGGGAAGAGGAGAGCTGAGAATTGCCAAGATTTATGACAGGTAAATATTTCTTATCTTAACCAGATTCTTGTGCATATGGTATTATATAGAATTGCCTCTCCTGAGAGGCTATAATTATTCTACTGGCAGACACTACATGTTTGAATTTCCTTCTCAAAAAGTATTCAGTTCATTGGGAAGTCCCTACTATGTACTGGGTTCTAGGGATTTGGGGATCTTGTTGACATTGACTTGGTCTCTGACCTTCCAAATCTTACAGTGAAGCTAGAAAATGAAATAATTGATTCCAGTTGAAGTGAGGTAAATACAGGAAAAGTACAGCATGTGATAGGGATGTTCTTCTTTCTTTCTGCCAGTTTTCTTTTCAGGTTTCAGTTTAAACATTGCTTCCTCAAGGAACCTTTCCCTGACCCTTACATTCTAAGCTAATACTCTATATTACACCTTTTATTCTTTCACAGTACTTTACTTATTTAATTAACAGTTATAAGCTTAGATTTTACCAGCAACAAACCTAAAGCGATTTGAACTGGGGAGGCATTACCCACCCCTTCTTGAGCATTGCTGCTGACCCTTCTCTGTGGACCTCCCCCATTTTTGCCCATCTGTTGTGTTTATCTCTGAGGGGTTGGCAAGGGAGGGTACCCCCACCTTCCCTGCAGCTGTTCCTCAGGAGTCATGACTTTGACTTGGTCTAGAAAGGTTGAGCTGGAAGCGGTGGCCCCTGGTTGCTTTCTGAGCACATGTCTCAGAGACCTGGGGCTGGTGGGAGTGCTGTTGGAGCTGGATTTCAACACATAGGGTGCCGCTGGGCCAGCTGGTAGGGTTGCTGGGCTCCAGGCCTCTAGCTCCAGCTCTTGCAGACCTAGGCCCCTCTCTGACCCGAGAAAGCTCCTTGGGCCCTTGAAGCTGATAAACCAAGAGAGTAAGGAAACATTCTTTAGAGTGAGAAAGCTAATGTTTCAGCCATTTAGAGATAAACTGCAAAACTAGAGCCTGGCATGGGGCTGGGGCTAAAGATTTTTCTCGAACTTTTCAAGATTTGCAAGTATGCAGCTTGGAAGGAGGCTGGTGGTTTTATTGTTAAAAAAGCAATAACGTGGCTTTTCCTGTAAGGCTTGCATAGTACTTCTTACCCCTCTCCTGTCTCCCCCTGCAAAGATGGTGCTGGAATGTTCTGGAAGGTCATGTCAACTTCAGCTTCTCCTGTGGAAACTGAAGCCATTGGGGTTTTCTGTCCAAATTCAAAAGGAGTCGTGTGTGTGTGTGTGTGTGTGTGTGTGTGTGTGTGTGTGTGTATGTAGATGTAGATATACATATATACACATACACTCATTTTATATATATGTATGTACATGCAAGTATTTTATATATATATATACATATATATACATGTGCAAATATATGAATAAACTTTGACAACATAATTGATGTACATGGTAAAAAATAAATAAAATCAAACATTCCAAAATAAGAGTTATAAGCTTAATAAGTTTTTACAGAGAAACCTATTACATATCAGCTGTTCTAGATTCTGGGGATAGAGCAGTGAACAAAACAAAAAGACAAGGCCCTGCCCTCATGGAGCTTACATTCCATTGGTAATGATTTATGTAACATATGTCATCCCCACTAGACAGTAAATACACTGAGGACAGAGATACTATTCTTTTGCTTACCACCGTATTCTTAGTTCCTCAGACATAATGGATGTATTTGTGACTGACTGATTAGCCAATCCTGGCAACAAGGTAAAGATTTGTAATAACTCTTTACTCTAGGGAGGGAAAAAACAGCCAAAAAAGAATCAGATGAGCTCTTAATCTGGTTTTGGCTATGAATCACAGTACTTACTATGTATTGTCATTGAAAAATATTAAATAATCAGTTCCCCCCTCTATCTCATTTTTATTCAGACCATTTTGCTTTTCATCATCAGTCCCTGTAGAAGACTGTGATACACATATGCAAGTGCTATGCTTTGTGGAGCTTCAGCCATCTCTAGAAATTTGTAACAAATGTTCTTTGTTGAATTAAGTAGATAGTAGGATTGTTCCATAGTTTTACTAAAATTTCTTGGTCTATATCTTGGACAGATTGCTGTGCTTAGAACTTTCCCAAACATTTTTCACTCTGAATTGTAATCAGCTGATTACATGTACATCTCCCTCACTACAGGGACTGAGTCTGGTTCACTAATGTCCCCAGCACCTAGCATGGTCCTTGGCACATAGTAAGAGCTCAATAACTATTTGTTGAATTAATAAATGAATGAATTCCATCTACATGTTCAATCATTTGTATATTTAATCACGTCCTCCAAACTTTTAGGAAAAAATAACCCCTACAGTTTTTACAGTCCTAAGAGAACACTAGGGTTCTGCAGACTCAACAAAGGATAATTAAAATTATCATAGAAGTTAGTCATGTCAACTTTCCATAAATCTGAATAAAAATAGCAAAACTAGATCAGAACTTAAAATGTGAAAACTTAATTTGCTGTGCATCTTGTACTGCCTTCTTTCTGGTCCCTAAAGATTTCTCACAAAGAATTCTCCTTGACTTTAGAAAAAACTTTTTGGTAGAGAGATCATGATGCTAAAAATGATAGCTAACACTTACTGAGTGGCTACTATGTGCTAGATCTGTGCCAAGTGCTTTATTTATTTACTTTTTCATTGTTTTTAAGGACAACCTTAAGAGATAGAGATTATTATCCCCATTTACACATGAGGAAACCAAGGCCCCAAGTAGTTAGGTAACCACTGCCCCTCTACAGTCTATTCTAAACACAGAAGCCAGAATGATCCTTTGTAACACCAAGTCAGAGCATATCTGTCCTCTCTTTAAAACACTCCCATGGCTCCCCATCTTAACTCAGAATAAAAGCCCATGTCTCTACACTGGTTTACAGAGCACTACATGAATGGCCCTATTCTTATTCCTCCTGCTTTCCCCCTTGCTCACCATGCTTCAACCTCAGTGGGCACCTTGATATTCTAGAAACATGCCAGGCACACTCCTCCCTTAGGGCCTCGCCTCTGTGATTATTGCTCTCCCTGCCTGGAATAAGCTTCCCCCACATAGCCCTCTTTCTGGCTATCTCCCTCACCTCCTTCAAGTCTTTGATCAAATGTTACCTTCTCAACAAAATGCCTATCTTCATCTCCCTATTTAAAATTGCAGCTAGCCTTGTCCCAGTTTCCATACTTCCAATCTCCCTTACCCAGCTCTATTTTCTTCTTTCCCTATAACACTTATTTTCTAACATATCACATATTTATTTATTTATTATGTCCATTATTTATTGTCTGTCTGTCCTTCCCCCAAATATAAGTTCCACAAGGCCAGAGATCTTTGTCTATTTTTTTCACATACGGATCTCAAGTGCCTACAACAGGGATATAGGAAGTGCTCAGTAAATTTTCTTTTTTCTTTTTTTTCAATTTTTGGCTGCGTTGGGTCTTCGTTGCTTCACGCGGGCTTTCTCTAGTTGCAGCAAGCAGGGGCTACTCTTCGTCGCGATGTGCATTGCAACGGCTTCATTGCGGTGGCTTCTCTTGTTGCAGAGCATGGGTTCTAGGCACACGAGCTTCGGTAGTTGCAGCACGCGGGCTTAGTAGTTGTGGCACGCAGGTCCTAGAGCACACAGGCTTTAGTAGTTGTGGCGTGCGGGCTCTAGAGCACAGGCTCAGTAGTTGTGGCGCACGGGCTTAGTTGCTCCTCGGCATGTGGGATCTTCCCGGACCAGGGTTCAAACACTCCCCTGCATTGGCAGGCAGAGTCTTAACCACTGCGCCACCAGGGAAGTCCCAGTACATATTTTCTTAATGAGTAAGTGAATGGACTTGCCCCACATCACAAAACCAGTAAGTAATGGAACCAGGATTAGAATCTATGCTGTCTGAATCTAGGGTCTGCACTTTTAACCACTACACTATTTCTTAGTTTATTAAGGATTATCTATTCAGGGTAGTAATAGCTAGTCTGCTATAGCTACTCCCATGGCTTCAACTACTACATTATACAGATGTAAGAGAAAGACATTTCTTGTTAAAACAGAATTCCCCAAGAATTGAGCAGAAAAGGGTTCTCATAATTCCCAGGAATACAGGAGTGACTACAAAAGGGAACCTAGCCTTTTTCCTTGAATAGCCTATAGTTACTGCTTCTGTAAGTAACTATAACTGGCCCTCAAGTGTATATTTTCTCTCTTTAAAACTTTGAGTGAATAAAAACCCCATTTATTTTATTCTACTTAGCAAATCTGAGATCAGTGAACATTAAAACTCTACTGAATTCAAAGGAAAATCAAATTTTAAACAATTACAAAAAATGAAAAGGCATACAAATGGTCAAGTTTCTAAAGTCATTGTTTTTTATTCTGTTTCAAAACCAAAACAAACAAACAAGCAAAAAACCCTGGTTCAACTTTGCAGATACTTTGCTTGGCTTCCCTCTTTCTCAACTCCTTGTCTTCCTGCCATTTTTAAGTGGCTGACTATTTTCCATCAAAGTCAAAAAGTTATTTTCTAATTCCACTCACGCCTTCTTATTCTTCAACTCCAACTTCAGTCTAGCAAGACCTACTTTATCTATAGCTCATGTTCTATCCTCCAGGGAGATTCCTCTGCTCTTTCTTAAGGGAAGTAACCTTACCCATGGTGTGCTCAAAGTATACTAGCTAATCTGCACCCTCCAAACAAAACAAAACAACCAAACAAACAAAATCAAAAAAACAAAAACCAATTTTGCATGACAATATAACCTACTGATTAAGAAGATCATGAGCTTTGGAATCAAATACCTTAGTCTCTAATCCTGGCATCTTCAATTCTCAGCACTGTGACCTTGATCAAATTACTTCTCTGAACCTCAGTCTTCTCATCTATAAAATGTGGATAATAATACATACCCAACAGAGTAATCGTAAAGTTTAAATGAAATAATATAAGGGAGCCTGACACATAATAGTTAGTAAATACTTAATAAATGGAAGCTATTAATATTACCGTACAGTCACCATAACCTGAATATAATAACAGCACAAAGTAGCAGTAGGCTCTTTCTCTCATGGTCAGTGATTTTCAAATTCCTATTTTTAGTCTAACATTTTATTCAAGTGTTAGATATTCATTTCCAACTACTTGTAGACCTCTTCTACATCAATGCCCCACAGGTATCTCAAGCTCAACATATCTAAACCTAACTTCTTATTCTTCCTCTCCTCCTTATACACAAAGCAAGCTTCTCTATTCCTACTCTTTTGTTCATGCTAGAAATGGAATACCCCCATTTCTGCCTCAAAGGCTTCTGTGAAGTCCTCTATTATCTATGAAATCTTTCCTGATCAACCTAGCCTGCATAACGTCTCCTTTCCTTAGAGTTCTATAACATATACTGACTTTATGGAACTTAGCTTACTTTGCATATTTGTTATGTCATAGCTCACCTTTTAGGCTTCTTGAGAGTAAAGACTCTGTCTCATTTTTGTAAATTCTGTGGGGTCTAGTAATGATAAAGTATGATTTTCAAAGAGTTAAAAACATCACTTTCTGCAAATAAGCATAAAATGGACGTGTCAAAGATTTTACTCAACTCCTTAATTAATGAGGAAACCACTGATTCAAAGGATAATTTGAGGAACAGAGATTTATGTAGTCATTCAAAGCAATGCTGAAATAAATTTGCTAATAGATGCAAAACTGGTTAATATCCTACCAGGCAATAAATTGTAACATTTGAAGTTGTGTTTTCTACTGGAGAGAAATCAGTTGTTTCTCTACTCAGTGAAATTCATTTCCATTGCTATAGACTGGCATCATAAGAATAATCTGCATTGTTATCAGTTTTCTACAAATTAATCTCTACTCCTATAGAGCTGTAGAATAAATTAAAAGGTAAAATTTAAAAGAGCATGAAATCATGACTCGTACAAGTATAAAATGTCAAAGATTTTATTTAACTCATTAACTCATGCAGGAACCAATAAGATTTTATAACCAGATCAAAGGAAAAATCAAATTACCACATATGTAGTCAAACAAGTAATGCTGAAATGAATTATAAATTGATAAAAAAAATGGGTTAATATCCATAAGACAATAATCAATTGCATTCCTCCTCACACAATTTACATTTCTATGAACCAGGATAATTTGTATTACTCATAGTCTTCTACAGCTCATAGAGTTGTAAAACAGCTCAAAGACAATGAAAGCCACGGAGTCCTCATAGATTTGGATAACCTGGAAGGATGTGTTAGGCAACCTATTTTTTCGCTGAAGGTACTCAGTTATCTTTTAGTTCATTTCAAAGTCTTTCATGGTTTTTGCCTACGTTAGTCTAGTCAATGGAAATGTGCACACCCATTTAAAAATTTTTATTGAGGTATAGTTGATTTACAACGTTGTGTTAATTTCTGCTGTACAGCAAAGTGATTCAGTTATACATATATATATTCTTTCTCATATTTGTTTCCATTATGGAAACAGGATATTGAATATAGTTCCCTGTGCTATACAGTAGGATCTTGTTGTTTATCCATCCTATATATAATAGTTTGCATCTGCTAATCCCAAACTCCCAATCCTTCCCTCCTGCATCCCCCCTTGGCAACCACAAGTTTGTTCTCTGTATCTGTGAGTCTGTTTCTGTTCATTTGTGTCATATTTTAGATTCCACATACAAGTGATATATGGCATTTGTCTTTCTCTTTCTGATTTACTTCGCTTAGTATGATAATCTCTATGTTCATCCATGTTGCTGCAAATGGCATTATTCTATTCTTTTTTATGGCTGAGTAATATTCCATTGTGTATGTATGTGTGTGTGTGTGTGTGTGTGTGTGTGTATACACACATATACATATATATATACACTACATCTTCCTTATTCATTCATCTGTCAATGGACATTTAGGTTGTTTCCATGTCTTGGCTATTGTAAATAGTGCTGCTATGAACATAGGGGTGCATGCCTCTTTTCAAATTATAGTTTTGTCTGGATATGCACCCAGGAAAGGGATTGCAGGATCATATGGCAACTCTATTTTTAGTTTTTGAGGAAGCTCCATACTGTTTTCCATAGTGGCTGCACCAATTTACATTCCCACCAACAGTGTAGGAGGGTTCCCTTTTCTCCACCACCCCTCCAGCATTTGTTATTTGTAGACTGTTTTTTTTTAATTTTTATTTATTTATTTATGGCTGCATCGGGTCTTCATTGCTGCACGCAGTCTTTCTCTAGTTGCGGCAAGTGGGGGCTACTCTTCATTGCAGTGAGCAGCCTTCTCATTGCGGTGGCTTCTCTTGTTGCGGAGCATGGGGTCTAGGCACGTGAGCTTCAGTAGTTGTGGCACGCGGGCTCAGTAGTTGTGGCTCGCGGGCTCCAGAGCGCAGGCTCAGTAGTTGTGGCGCACGGGCTTAGTTGCTCCGCGGCATGTGGGATCTTCCCAGACCAGGGCTTGAACCTGTGTCCCCTGCATTGGCAGGCAGATTCTTAACCACTGCGCCACTAGGGAAGTCCTATTTGTAGACTTTTTAATGATGGCCATTCTGACCGGTGTGAGTTAATACCTCATTGTAGTTTTGATTTGCATTTCTCTAATAATTAGCAATGATGAGCATCTTTTCATGTGCCTATTGGCCATCTGTATGTCTTCTTTGGAGAAATGTCTATTTAGGTCTTCTGCCCATTTTTTGATTGGGTTGTTTTTTTGTTATTGAGTTGTATGAGGTACATACCCATTTAGAATCAGATAAGCCTCTAAGGGTCTGCTACACAATACCTGACAGTGCACTGTAAGAACACACAGTTATCCCTTTTTGCCTGTTTCCAAGTGTGGGGTAGTTTTTCTTGACGTTTAGAACCTTACATATAGAAGTTGTTCAATAAATGTTTGTGATGGTTGATAATACTTGCAGGAAAATTCTGTAGTCCACATTTAGCTGTACCAACTCACATGTCTCTGGAGACTCAGACTAATAGGAATGTGATGTGTGACATGAATATAGTATTTATAGAAATAGAGCTTTTTATAAACTTCTGTTCCTTTGTATTTTGTTAGCCCCGAGATGCCTGAAAATGAAGCCACCTTCGCAATAACTGCTGGAGGAATTGGGGATGCCAAGGAGTAGGTGGCGAATTGATGCAAATTGCTTCTTAGTGCTTATTAGGAGCTGAAGAAATGGAAAAGCAGTCTCAAATTTCAGATCTTGAAATAAGAGTCTGTTTTTTTTCATGTGTTATTAAAGGAAAGTCAGCAAAAGAGAATTAAATTATATTTATCTTAAAGGTCTCTGATTTACAATAACTAAACATTGTATGTCGGTTCAGGAATATAAATATGTATATGAATGAATAAACCTTTTGAAAAATAGTTGGGGAAGGGGTACCTCACTTTAGCTTCCCAAAGTGAGCCACTAAGCAGATGGCAAGTCTAAGAGCTCCGAAATGTCTCCTCCTCCTACAGCTGCCCCCCGAACACTTAGAAGTGAATACACTTCCAAAGGAGGGAGACATTTAAGGGAAGAATGTTTACAGGATACACAAAAGAGCTTTTTTATTCATGATATCAAACTATATATTCACATTTATAGCAACAGAAAAGAAACATTAAATTAAGCCAAATTTTAAATCATTTGACTTTTCGACAAGTTGAAATTACTTTTTAAAAATGTACTTCTGATACATACATATTTTACTGGGAAGATAAAAAGGAAGGTAATTAGGAACTTTATAATTTTGGGTGGTCAAGATAGCATGACTTTTATATTTTAAGTTTTGGGTAGAGAATTCAGAATCTTCTTTAAAATATTAAAGTTAGGGCTTCCCTAGTGGTTCAGTGGTTGAGAATCCGCCTGCCAATGCAGGGGACACGGGTTCGTGCCCCGGACCGGGAAGATCCCACATGCCGCGGAGCGGCTAGGCCCGTGAGCCATGGCCGCTGAGCCTGCGCATCTGGAGCCTGTGCTCTGCAACGGGAGAGGCCACAACAGTGAGAGGCCCGCGTACCGAAAAAACAAACAAAAACAAAACAAAACAAAAAAATATTAAAGTTAATTTAAATGTAAAATTTCTGGATACTAATTTTATAAATGTATAAAAAATATTGGTTTTTCTAATTAAATGAAAATAAAATCTAGTTTTCAAAATGTATGTATGATAAAAATATTAATTAAAACACTAATAATATTTACAGTGACAATCTTTATAGATCTCAGAAAGATTTAATATCTTATGTTGCATCCACTTGTATGAGAATTCAAGTATTGAAAGTACCATTTGTTACAAAAGGTATTTGATTATCCATTAAGTCATTCACTCACCAATTGTATATTGAATGCTAAGTGCTAAAGAATCTACAAAAGAAGTATGGTTCCTGCCCTCAAAGAATGTGTATACTAGTTAAGAGAAACGACTAATATTTATGAAAGGATGAGAGGACAAATGATTATAATTAATTTGGATTGTGTGATTCCAAAAATCAGAGAGGAATGGTTAAGCTGTAGGACAGCATGTGCAAGTATAGAAGCTGGAATTTGGAAACAAAGAGACCAACCTGGCAAGCAGAAATTGTTCACAGTGTGGAGTTCTGGGAAATAAGAGCTTTTTATTTATTTTTTTCCACTACTTATAAACAGTTATAATTTTATTTTATTTATTATTTTTTAACATCTTTATTGGAGTATAATTGCTTTACAATGGTGTGTTAGTTTCTGCTTTACAACAAAG